>NC_134708.1:14578700-14952450 GCF_043290135.1 Rhipicephalus microplus | reverse complement strand
GTTGCATCCAGTCGCCTGAGGATTTCTCCATTGTTGCCCTTGGCTTCGATGAGCAGACCCAGTACTCTGATCCTGTCGACTATGGGTATGGTTTTTCCATCGGCTGTTCTTAACTGTATTTCTTCTCTATGAGCAAGACCTTGCAGGCAGTTGCCTGGTTTGCGACCTCTACGAGTATGTCTGTACAGCAACAGCTCTGATTTTTCCGCAGAGCAGGCTAGCCCAGTACCTTCCGGATACCGCTCTACCGTTTCGACTGCTGTTTGAAGCGTTTCCTCTATTTCGCCATCACTACCACTTCTTACCCATAAGGTGATGTCGTCTGCATATATAGTATGATTCAGTCCTTCGATTGCTTGGAGTTTGGTTGGCAGTCCAATTAGAGCCAGATTGAATAACATAGGTGATAATACCGAGCCTTGCGGCATACCTGCACTGCCCATCTCAATCTCCTCTGAAACTAGGTCCCCTATCATGATCTTTGCCTTCCTTTCTGTCAGGAAATTACGCACGTAATTGTACGTCCGTTGTCCCAGATCTAGATCGTTTACCCTTTTTAGCACCGTTGCATGGGTTACATTATCAAAGGCCTTCTTGAGGTCTAACCCTAGAATGGCCTTTGTCGCTGTTCCCGGATTATCTATAATCTGATGTTTTAACTGTAGCATTGCGTCTTGTGTTGAGAGGTTCCTCCTGAACCCTATCATTGTGGGTGGAAGCGCATCCTGGTCCTCGAGATAGGTAGTTATCCTCTCCAGAATCACGTGCTCCATGAGTTTCCCCACGCAAGATGTGAGAGATATGGGTCTCAAGTCCGCAATCTGCACTCGCTTGTCTGGCTTGGGTATTAACACTATTTTTGCAGTCTTCCATTGTTGCGGAATCTGTCCTGCCTTCCATGATTTGTTAATGAATTCAGTTAACTTAGTTATGGACTCGTCATCCCAATTGCGTAGCGTTTTGTTAGTTATGCCATCTGTTCCAGGTGCTGATCTAGTATTGAGTTTTTGCAAGACGGCCCTCACTTCTGCCTCCCCGATCTTGTTGTCTAAATCATCATTTGCTAGCCCTGTGTAATCAGGGTGTGTAACGGGAAGCGCTTGAGAGATGTATGTTTTCTTGATTTCATTCAGGAAATCCTGCTCTATACCTTGATATCTTTGTATTAACCGATTAATATTGTGCCTTTCTGCCAACTTGTTTCCGTCCTGGTTTAACAAATGTCTAAGGATGGTCCACGTTTTCGCCATTCCTATCTGGTTGTCCATGTCATTGCACTTTTCCTCCCACTGTTGTCTACACAGCTGCTGAGCGTATTGCTCTATATCTCTGTTCAATTTAGCGATTTTTCTACGAAGTGTCCGGTTGTGCCTTTGGTTTTTCCACCTCCGTTGTAAACCTTCCTTAGCTTCCCACATGTGGAGAAGCTTATTGCCTACATACTCTAGCTGCGCCTCCGGTGGCACCGTTTGCATAGCGGCCTCCACGTCTCATTTTAACTTTTCGGTCCATTCCTCAATACTCCGTATCATTTCGTCGGGCTCCTCTCTGATGTTTCGGAACTTGTCCCAATCGACAAGTTTAAGTTGTCGGCCTTTTGCCTTCCGCGGCCCTGTCCTCACCGTTATTTCAAGTATAAAATGATCGCTTCCCAAGTCATGTTGCGTATTGGTCCATTACGTGTCCAGTATATTTTTGGTGAACGTCAAATCTGGCGTGGTATCCGCGCAAACGCTAGTACCTGTTCTTGTAGGAATGGATGGATCGGTCACGAGCGTCAGGCCCTCCTCCTGTGCGTCCAACGACAAGTTCCTGCCTTTCTGGGTTTCGATCCTGTATCCCCATGCACCGTGTGGGGCGTTGAAATCTCCTCCAATCACTAGCGCCCGGTTGCCCGTTATAGCGAGGGTTTTTCGAAACAGCGTGCGGAATTTGTGCTTTCTGCATTTAGGACTGCTGTAAATATTCAATACAAAAAGACTGTCCTCTGTTTTTCGCGTGGGTATGAGTTCGAGGAGAATGTGATTTATTGCCTTGACTTCCGTGTCATGTTGCACCACCGCGTGATTTCGCTTAACCAACGTTGCTAATACCTTTGTCTCCCCATCAGCACTACCAAATGACTTATATCCTGACAGTTTGACCAGCCCATGCGTTTCTTGCACCATTATAACATCCGGGGTGCTGGTGTCTTTAAGATGTTGTTGCAAAATGTATCGTTTTTGATTATATCCTCGACAATTTCATTGCCAAATCGTGTAGCTATTTTGTCTGTCCATGGAGGCGTTACAGGCTCTCTAATCCCTCGGTGGGCACCGAGGTTCTAGTGTACGGTTTAAAAGACGTCTTAACTGGGCCCCCACCACTTGACTGCAATCCCCATATTGCTAGCTTGGTGTCGAAATCAGCCACCATTTGCTGCACTTTCTGCAATATCGTCTTGCCTAGCTCCTCGATTTTGGCCTCTGTTTGCCTCAAATCTAACTTCTTGTTGTTCGAGCTTAGTTTGCAATTTTCTTTCAATTTGTTCTATTTCGGCTTTCATGGTGTTTGCGAATTCCTCCTGTCTTTCTTGTGGCGTCGCCACTGCTTTTGGTTTCTTTACCACGCTTTTAATCGGAGCGTTCTCTGGTTTACGTTTAACAGGGGTGAGGGCTGCTACCTCTTCCTCCATTGCTGCGCCTTTTTCCTCCATTATAACTTGTGAGGTTTTCTCGTTGCATGTAACCCCTCCGTTTTTCAGATAATCATTTTCTTCCCCGAGTTCTCTAATCTCATTCATAAATGGAACATTGTTCTGCCTGATCTGCGCCAATTCGTTCTCTAGCGCCTTAATCCTACATTGAAAAGCAGCCTCTGCCTCCGCGCGCGCCCCGGAAGCTACATCAGCCCAGCTCACCTGGAAGGGTCCCGCGGTGCCACGGACGCCGCTCGGTCCTTTTGAGCTTTGGGATCCTCCTCCCTCCTTTGATCGGGGAGACCCGGTATTGCCGGTCTTGGGTCTAGACCTCGATCTGGACCTCGATCTGGATCACGACATAGATGTGGTGGTAGTAAATGTAGAGCGGTTTTTGTTTTGTGCTTGAAGCTTGGTGAAGGCTTCTGGTCCGGATGCGTCCCGCGTCCGATGTTCCGATCGTTGACCTGAGTCGCCCCTTCTTTGCCTGTGAAGTGCTTTCGCTTCCGTCTCGTAGTAAAGTGCTTCTTCTTCCTCCCGTCGGGCTCGTTCCTAGCGGCGTCGTTTCACCAGGTACGGTACCTTAAATCTGGCCTTGCAATGGCGATCTGCCGTCGGGTGGTCTTTGCCACACAGCTGGCACTTCACTTCGCACTCGTGCTCCTGCGGTGGGTTCTCAGTGCCACACCCTCTGCATATTCTGCTATTCGGGCTTGGACAGACGTCAGCTCTGTGACCAAGGCGTCCACACTGGTAGCACACATCTATTTTCTTGCAGTATAGTGAGCACTTGACCAGTGCTCTTCCGTAGCTCACATAACTGGGAACGCGATGCCCATTGAAGAGGACGATGACGTTCGTGGTGTTTCCCATCCTCTTGGCCATGAGGACTGTCGGATTTCTCGGGGTTACCAGCATTTCCACGATCTCTCTTGCAGACATGTCCTGCGTTACTCCTCGGATCACCCCTTTAGATGTATCTTCCGGAGCTGACTCGTACGCATTGGCTTCGATTTCTTTGTCCCCAATCTTCAGTTGAGCGATGGTTCTGTATTTTTCGGCGTGCTCCTCTGATGGTGTGCTGACCACTAGAATGTTCTGTTTATAGTTGGCACATACCGTGTCTTCTTCCGATTCATTCCTGGGTATTTTAGCGGCGTTGGCGACGCAGCATTCTAGATGATTGATCCCGTAGTCAGTGACCTTGAAGCCGTCACGTGGGCGCACAATTATCTTGTAATCTTCCTTCGGCAGACGGGGCATCCTGCTCGCAGCCACCTCTGCGAGCAGGATGCTCTCTGTCCCTTCCTCCACCTACTACTGACCGCGTTCTCGCTTGAGAAGTGCGTTTCTTGGTCCTTGGCTTCATGCGTTGTGGTTTCTTTGTTGGCTCGTCCTCTTCTGTTCACAAGGCGCCAACCTGCTTCGTTCTCATACTCTTGTTGCGTGATATCTTCGCCATCCACGCTCATCGTAGCCATCCTGTGGCATTAACCCGATAAGACGCCGCCTTGAAGGGGCTCAAGACACCAGCGTCCGTGGGCTAGACCAAGCGTATTATGCACAGCAGCAGGAGGCAACGGCGTCGTGCATTCGTCGGCGTTACAGAAATGTGGTCAATGTGCCGAAAATTAAGTGTCCACCTACTTGAGAGTGGTATCGTGGGGTTCCGTGGAACTTCCACTTCACTGTAAGAAGGCGTCCGTCAATTCTTCGATTTCACGCTGAGAATCACTGAAAATTTTCGGAGCTGACGCAACATGCTTGTCTGCACTCCGTGGCCCCCTGGCTGTCTGAGAAGATCGAGGTTTTTTTTTTTTTAGACCTGGTTGGTATCCTCAAGGCCCTTGCCTAGGCAAGGACTCGGCGAGGCATCGCAACATTTTAAAAGAATCATACCATGCGTTTGGTGCATGATGGCCTAAGCTGCCTATGTACTACAAAAACCAAACCAAACCTTCGCAAACGACTCAGCGCTTGTGTCGTCCCCTATGTGTGCATGTTATTTGTGTAACCTGGTGTCTGCTGCCATGTGTTGTAATGTTTTACTAACTAGCCCGCCGATACATTTTAGGCCCCTAATTTTCTACCAGCTGGTATTTACAAATAATACCGATTGACGTCGATCTATTGCTCTTATCAACTTGCGACACGATCCAGTATTTTGTTTCTTATTGAGTCTTCAAGGCTCCAATAATAAGGAGGTTTAACATCCCGAGCTGCCATTGACACGTAATCCCTACAAGCTTGGCTTTTCGCATCAGTGTTTTTGGGCTTCAGCTGTTCGTGCAGTGCTTTGCCAGTTCACAGTGCTGCCATCGTATGGCACACCATCACAATTTAGTCCTAAGCTTATGCATTCCAAGTTACTTCTCCTGTGCAAGAACTCCCGATTTTACAGCGTGAAAAAAGTGGACGTGTTTTATGCAGTGAAACCTTATTCAAGATACTTATCTTCCTTTTATGCGGTGAACACTACGGCTTCATTTTGACGCGTGTGTTTGTTGGTTTTTCAGTCACCACGTTTCACTGGCTTGGCAGCAGCATGTTAGCGCCAGTGATTACACTGGAATGTGTTGACAACATGTGTATGTGATGCGGAGGCATTTGACTCCCAGATCAGATGTCTGCTGTTGTGCTTACCGCTACCATTGGTACTAAACGTGCTCTTGGCTTCGCTATGAACAAATTTGCCAGATATTTAGTTCTTTAACTTAGCCTTCGCATCAGTGTATTCAGCATTACAACCTGACCATTTGAATGGCGACTGCTGCAACCTGTACATGAACAGCTAAAATGCTGTGAACATGTAGCTCCTGTATATCTCTGAAAGTGTATCTATAGAAAACCAATTTCTCTCCGTTTTCAGGTCAAACGGTCAATTAGGGTCCTCAAGGAACAGCCACCGAATGTTGTCGAGGGACTCCTGAATGCACTAAGGTGAGCTCGATTGGCAATCGTCATTAGTTTTTTCTGCAGCTGTCCGTAAAAGTACAAACAGGCTCGGTGTGAACTTGATTGTGCGAGCGTTGGTAAAGTGTATATGCAAGTGTAATGGTGGCAATCATGCCGTGTTTCCACACTTGAAAATACCGTATTTACTCCCAAAATAGGTGCACACCCTCAGCTCGGTCGCTGGGGTCAGTAGTTCTGTACCATATTTGCACGATTGCAATTCGACGCCTTTTTACATTAACTGAAGCAAGGAAAAAAAAAGGAAAAATCACGGCAGCGCTGCGCCAGCTTGGCGGGCTCTCCGAGTGAAGAGGAAGGGCGCGGTTGCTTTAGTGTCGGACTAACCTTTGCACCGGGGCGGCTCCGGCCCCTAGGCCGGCAGCGTGCACTCTGCATAGAATGTGCGATCGCATCCTTGTGGACTGCACATTGAATTTCCTATCCAGAAAAGCGTTTTCATTATTGGATTTGCTACCTCGCTCACAAATTTAAAAGCTTTTCCGCTTTCAGACGCAAGCTTTCGAGTTTTCTGCCACTACACGGACTTCACAAGCACAGTGGACTTTTGTCATTGTTGATTGCGTAATCGGTGAATTTCCGTGATGGCACTTTCTTTACATCGTTTTTTTTTATGTTCCTTAAAAGATTAGTGACATTAATTTTAAATATTTTCGGGTTTGCACTTGATAAGCACTGGTGTCAACCCTAAAACAAAGTAGTGTAGTGTCAGGGATGCATCAAACATACGCCTAATACCACTACCTTGGAAAGAAACTCTCGGTTTTGATGTCAAGCGGTAGGCAAAAGCAAGTGGCAGTGTCCTGTCATTGCAGTACGGCATCACGAGTAAACGGCAAGTCCCAGAGTACTAGCGGCATATTTGTCATGTGCTTACAGTAGATGTAAACAAACGAATTGTCACCCAGCAAGCCCAGCAGCAATTTCTGCAAAATGGGCTGCATGCTAGATGGAGTTTTCAAATTCTGCAGAACTGTGTTAGCAAGTCAGGATAATGTCCATTGCGGTGGGGCTAGTTTGCAGATAGATGCACACCGACAAAAACATTAATGTCAAAGTAAAATATTCTTTAAATACTTTATACGTGTTTTCCAATTATGTAGTGTGGAGAACATTAACACTTAACGCCAACGAAATAAGTGACATCCCTTTTGTGATGTTTATGTGTTCTGTCCGTACTCCTTGAAGACAACAACATGGCATCATTGGCACTGCTATTCGACCTTTAAAACACTATGCAGGTGCTTCACAATGTGCTGGCTTACACAGAGTTAATACAATGAGACATCATTGTTTGCAACTGTTAGCTTACAGGAGTAAGTGCTAAACAGAATTTTACTTATCATTCATTCAGCAAGTATCTTGTGACATAGGAATTTTTCAAAAGGTTAGCTTCTCTTGACACAAATAATTATGTTCACTTATGGTTTTTGTTCAGAAGTAATGCTCTCTGCCAAATTTGAGGGCTACAAATAAGACTGAGGGGGTATCGGCAATGCCGGTCGAGTAAATTCACGCTTTTGTAGTGAATGGTTGCATGTTTTATCCAATCTTCTGAAGTTTGTTCAGGATGTTATCAGATTCGCTGCAAAAACTGACTGACGTTTCCGACGCTTCAGGTACACAACACGTCACCTGAACGACGAAACGACGCCGCGCAACATCAAAGGTTTGCTGGCCTGACTTGGACTGCGCTGCGGTAGTCATCTCTCGAGTATTCAATTTTAAACGTTGCTTTTCAGTCGACATCGCTCGTCACTTCTGTGCTACAGCAAAGGGCCGCGCCGTGCTATGCACGGCGCTTGTTTCTCTTTAATAGCACCTGTGATTTGTGTTCATGTCACAACATGAAAAAGAGCGCGACTTCGTCGACGAAAGTGAGCTGGACCACTTAAAATTTTGTTTGTTTGTCGGTCACAACGGCGTTGAATTTTATGTTGGACATGGTGTGATGTACCGAGAAGAAACTGGTGAACCTCGCAATGTGTTTGAGACTGAGAAAGACGCAGGTAGGCAACAACAAGATCTTTCCATCGTAGAAACCGAAGCTTTCGCAGATTTTTTTTTTGGACGACAAACTGATATCATTTATTTGTCGACATCGTTTAAGCACTTCTCTAGAACCTGTGTAATGTTCACGGCTTTTAGTAATTGACTTGGGCTCTATTAGCTGTGTCCCCAACGACTAAATTTTTAGTTTGTCTTGCCTTTTACAGCATTTCACTTGGTTTTATGTAAGACCCCGCTTTCGAGTTAGAGGTAGAATAAACATTATCGACATTGTATCCTTTACCTCCACAGAGTGCTCAGTCAGTAGCTTTTTTTTTTTTTTTTTTTGCTTCGAGTCCTTCAAATAACAACCTTTGGGTAGTGGTCTCTTAGCTTGCTTTAGTTTTGTAACTTCTCTAGCACTGTTTTTGTGTTTCCACAGATTTGATCTTGAGGTTCGCTCTGTGGGAAACTTTTCACTATAGCTTTTATTTTTACGTTGAAAGTTTACGTTGTGGCCTTATCCTGTGTGTTCTTTCTCTGTCCCTGCTGCTTGAACTGGTCAGCCCGTTTCTTTCGTTGCAATTTATCTTGCCTATCACCGTACATCAGCCGTGAGCGTTCATTTCGTGCATAGGCTGTGTTTGACATTCGGCGTGTCATTTTCTATCTATTACAGCTGCAAAATGGTGTAAGGGTTTGCAATTCCTATATCTAGACTATTTGGAAGACTTTCTAGGATGCCTTCAAGACTCGAGCGTATGTACAGGTGAAGCGTTGAGACATCTTGGCTGGTAGCACAAACGCCGGTGTCTGCAATTTGTGTTTGTACTGTCACGTGCTTTGTCACTACACAACACACGCACACATGGTAGATGGCCTGTTGAAACGTCGTTAGTGAAGCAGTCGAGATTAAACTTGAAAGAGGGCTAAAAAAGGTCGGCCATTCTCGTGCCCCCATTCAGACTTTTTCCGATGTGCAAACGATCATTAGTATAGTTTTAAAATGTAGTGCATATACACATTAGAAATCGGGATGTCTTTTTTTCTCATTTTTGTGTGTTTACGATCTAAAATTTTCTACTTGCATTAATCAGAAACTTTTCAGTTTCATTGCTAGTGCTGGTTGGGAGTTAGGCTCTCTCCCATGTGTTCATGCTCCTCCTGATCATAACTGAATAATATACACTGTCGTTGATGATGAAAACTAATGCCGAACTGTAGGCTCTCTCACAGTCGCATGAGCACGTACCCTAGCAGTGGGATTTATCAGAACTGCAATCGATGTAGTCGCAGTCTACTGTCGTGTCTTTTTAACCACGCCCCGCCGCGGTGGTCTAGTGGCTAAGGTACTCGGCTGCTGACCCGCAGGTCGCGGGTTCGAATCCCGGCTGCGGCGGCTGCATTTCCGATGGAGGCGGAAATGTTGTAGGCCCGTGTGCTCAGATTTGGGTGCACGTTAAAGAACCCCAGGTGGTCGAAATTTCCGGAGCCCTCCACTACGGCGTCTCTCATAATCATATGGTGGTTTTGGGACGTTAAACCCCACAAATCAATCAATGTCTTTTTAACCACGCTGTTGATTGTCATATGGCTCTGAAGACCCAGTTCTGCTGTAATCCTGGAAAACTGAAGATACTATACCTGCGCTAGCTGCATAATGCTGCTGTGGGAAAGCCTAGGAGCCTCGAAGAATTTTATGCGACGGAAATAATTTTTAGGACGCGTTTTAAAAGCTTCTACACTTGCGCCACGTGCTTCAAAGCCCCAGATCGAATTATCAATGGGAGGCAAGCCAACTTATATGTACTAATGTGGCGGCATACGTGATCAGATATGTACATACTTAGGCAGAACAGAGACTGAGTTTCTAGATAATTATCATTATTCTTTCACTTGGGCTTTCGAACAACGCGTGGTAGGTGCAACATGCCAATGACCCACGACTTTCAAGTTACGACAGCTGTGAGATTAGCAACGCACTTTCGCTATTTGCGAGTACGTATAATCTGAAAATAAATCGCACTCGCCTTTAAACGTGGAGTTTCATGCCTCTTAGATGACGAAAGATTACTCTTACGTACAATTTCAGTCACCAAAAGCATTGCGGCGCACAACTTTCGCATTTTTTTTTTATCAAGGTATCTGAGAAACTGTACCTCAACTCATTTTCTGCTACAAAGATTAGAATGAGCACATTCTTGCAAGTTCTTTTAAAACAATCGACGAAGTACTGTTCATGAATTTTCATCGTGTAGAAGAAACCTCAACATGTAGAACGATGCAGAAGGCGCTGTTGTGACATTGTGTCTAGAATTGGAATTCAGGGAAGCCTGGATCTGACGCAAGTGTTGCGTTACTGACGACATTGATTTTTGTAGCTTGATCGTAGGACCCATAGGTGGCTCTCGCGTAGTGGTGCAACAGGGTTAGTCATAATACAAAACAGGGTGCATCTCCTCGAGCTGCGCAAAATGATAGTGGTGTAAACTGCACATGCAACACCTCGTTAAAGCTTTACGGTAGCGGCTGCCACGTAACGTGAATGTTTATTGCCCTAGTGTTTCATATGCAGTTAAGGATATTCAATGCATTCCTGTGTTGTTACTCTCGAAATTTTATTTCACTCTGCACAGGATTTGTTCTTTCCTTAACCTGTGAAATTTACAAAATTGGACTGCCTACGGTAATGTTTGACCGTGGCATTCAGGCGAGCATCTAATCTTTATGAAGTATCGTAAAAGTAGTAATTTACTAAGGCGTGTTCAGATTTAGCGTCTTAGCGTAACACAAGGCCACTAAGCTTCTTTGCATCCCAAACCCTGATTGCTGTCTCCTCTAAACTAGCTTGGATTTTTTTACTCCAAATCTAAATTGTTAGGGCGCACCGTTTTGCTTTGCAGAAAAGTCGTACATCTAAATCTCTATAATGGGAGCATGTAATACTTATGCCCGACAAAGTGTTGCATCAAGCACTTGAGTAATCTCCTTTTCCACTTGTAGAGAATATAAAATGTCTTCCGCGAAACTCTCTGTAGATGAAGCGCATTGCTAAGCAAAATACTGCCAAACCACTCATTCTGTCGAGGCAATTGTTTTTTTCTGCCTGAACATCACGCCTGGCCCACCCACTTTGTGGTGGCCATTTCGCGACCAGGGTTTTGCCACTGCACATACTATAGGCATGTAGCGAGAGGTGCTATTTTTGGAAAGACGTGAAGGTGGCTGGGTTGTGAGAAAAGTTGGCTGTATCGTTGCAAGGTCGGTGATGCGTGAGGCTTTTACTAATGTGAGCGTGCGGAAAGAAAGGCTATGTCCACGGTAGACCATTGACAACTCAACCCTCTGAGTGCAGTTTAGGCTAAGTGGAAGGCACTTTAGTTTTACTGCCATATATCTGTCGATAATAGAGTTCTTTTTCGCCCGCCACAATGACTGAGTGCATACGTATCATTCTGTTGCAAAGCCTAAGGTTAAGGGTTCGATTCTCGGCTGGTGAAGTTATTTTTAGATGCAAGTGGAATACAGAAACATTCGCCCGTTCAGTTTCACTTTCGTGTGAATATAAACCCTGCTAGTTAATATTACTAGAGGCGGTGCATTGAGTTGGCAAGCCCTAAGCACCAATCGTGACTTGGTAAATTTTCATGCTCCGTGTGTACACAGTGAAAAGGTATGATGGAGTTAATTTAGTTTCTGCAATTCACATGGTAAAAGCCACTTCGTATTTGAAACATCATCAATTATGGTGTTTCATCATTGAAACATCATGAAACATCAAACGAGACATCATTGTCATTGCGAGAGGATAAAAAAGACTTCGATTTCATCACTTCGTGTCTCAGCGTACTTGTAATTTAATGTGAAAATGAAAGCTCATTTTGTTTTGGCTGCGGTCTCTTATAGTGACTGTATTGCATGTTATTCTAGCTATTTAGAAAGAGGTGGGTTTTTAAAAGCATTTGGTCAGACTTTGAAGTGGTTAATCATTCGTACCATTACCTAGTAAACCTCATTGCATTGTAACTAACGGCAATTGATCGTGTGTATGATGACTGCTATTCATAAGCTATGCATAGTTTCTGGTGGCAGACTTTGATTTGACAATGGTCTACTGCCTGCTAATGCTGTATACATTGTAAAGCTCAATACAGCTCTTTGTGCTTGCTCAGATTAACAGTGCTAAATTTACACAAATGTATGTGTTTGCTGCTTATATGTGTGTGTTATTTCTGTGTTTTATACTGTCATTACCATCCGACGTGAGCAGTTGTGACTATTTAGCTTAGTAAAAAAATTTTTTGTCAGGCCTGATTGAGTGTTTGCAAGAGTACACTTAATATGAGGTTTCAAGAATCTGGCGATGTCGCCGTGGTTAGTCGTTCAGTCATTCGTGGCCTTTGGACTTTCCGCGTTCTTTGATTTAGCAGAGTTCTTGAGCTCTTCTCAGTTTTGTTGTCACAGTCCGAAGTCTCGATTATTTTTTCTTTTGTTTTATTTATAAGATGCTAGTCATTCTAGTTTCCCCATTGTATATTTTTCTTAGCGATTTGCAACAACGCGTGGGTAACTTTTGTTGGCGGTGGTGTTGCATGGTTATTGTATAGCCTATACCGCTCTCACTTTTTTTTGTATAACTCTTGTGCGAAATCTGTGTTTATGGGGGATCGTTCTGAACTATGAAATCTGTGTTTATGGGGGATCGTTCTGAACTATTTCGAGTATTTGCACATCGACGATGATTTTATGTGATTTAGGTGGAATCTTTGTTAGCTCTTGTAATCTTTTTTTTTAAGTACATTTACTCTACTGCAGTGGAGGCTCTGTTTTATCATCACTCCATGTATTGTGATAATTCGTGCGTACACTTTTTCTTCTCATTGTGTAACGAATGATAACTTGCAATGCACATCGCTTCTGTAGACGAAATAATTAAGCATCTGTGTACTTGGGTTTCATATAGAGGACCCTGCACAAAGACTGCTGAAGTCATGTCAATAATTCCTGGTCTCATAATAATTCGCCGGAGAAAAGCACCATTGAAAGAGCACAAAGTATGTTCGACTGAGTGACTGCTAGTTCTATGGTCGAGGTCATGAAGGAGTGCTGACTGTTCAGCTGGTTGGTACTAAAACAGGGAAAACACTGCAGTGTTCAAGATGAACTTGGGGTAGGGGCCATAAAAGTAGATACATAGTCTTGCAGCATTTTTAATTTACTCGCTGTAGATGCGTACATGGTCCTAACTGTGATGGCCTCCTCTTTGTCCTGTTAAGTGCGAAATATGCTTGCGCAAAGCTCATTCTTTGAGAGGTGTGCTGTTTGCACTTCGAAAATAAACCTAGTGTTGAGCAGAAGAAGATTATGTGGCGCAGTGATTCACGACCTTAGCGAGAGGAGCAGAGTGCGAGCTGTTGGCCCTAGCACTGCGATTCCTGTGTCGATCGCGCCCCCGCTTTCAGTATCGATAGACCTGTGCAAGTGCTACTTACGCCAATAAACCCCATTTCAGAGTTGTGGTGCTGAATGTTTTCGTCAGCCGTTTCTGAGATGGCGGGTAGTTTCCTGCTGTGGAGTTCCAGGTTGAGTTACCCAGCACCTCCACCACTCTGAAACGGGGTTTATTGACGTGACACACAATCTACGAACGGCACCATGAAGCTAGACGAATACTCAAGAAAGTCAACGAAGCATCGATTTTTTAGTGCTTGTGTGCTTCCCAGCGCATTCGTTTAGGTTTGTGGTGCCGTTTAGTACTAGTTATGAATACTTGTTAAGTTGTCCAGTTGTTGGTTCTATTGGTGTGGTGCGGAACATTTGAATGAATCATTCCCAATTCAGTGCATTGCGTTGAACTATTTCGAGTATTTGCACATTGAAGACGATTTTATGTGATTTTGGTGGAAAATAGAACAGAAGTGCGTATCTATCTTCTAGTGCCTTGGGCACCTTCTGGTTAACTTACTTAATGATTATACTCCATTGGACATTGGGAACACATAATGAAGTTACATCGACACTTTGCTTAACATTAAGTATTGATAACTTGCTGACCAATCTGCCAGTTATCATGGCAGTGCTTTCAAAATGAGTCATTTTCAAGTAGCACATGATGGCATTCTTATCTCGAGCGCTGCAGTGTTTTCTAAGGCCGCTACGCTATTCACGCACATCTGTGAGTTCGATTGCGGGTCATTTCATGTATAGATATTTCACACAAATGTACTCTTTGAAAATGTATGCATCTCCTCGGCATTCGCCGTATCTTGTATCCTTGCTGAGTGGATTAAGTGTTGAGCTACATAGGAAACCGAGTACGTGGTAATTTTGTACGTGTGTGCATACACTGTGTGTGTGTGTGTAATTGTCGACACAACTTTGTTGACTTGGTTTCAAGTCTTGGCACAAATGTTCGCTCGATGCTCAATTTGTTACGTATAGGCGGCGCCTGCAACGCATTTTATAGGTATGACATGCCTCTCTTAGGACTGATAGTTGCAATTTTTTCAGTGTTTCATTTTCGTGTGTGCACCTGTCGCACTGCCGCTTCGGCAAAAACACTCAGTTTTTAAGGTCGCACAGTTTTTTCGGAAGTGAAACGTGTAATGTTTTATTGCATGCTCATGCTCAGACAAGTATTGTGACTTTTATATATATAGAAGGCAAAAGATTGCATATTCTATAAGATCACAACAGAATCTGAAGTATAATGCCGGTATTTCTATATATATACACCTTTTTTTCTGTACTTTTTTTAAGCATCGAAAATCCCAGTGTGTCTTTTAAGAGACACGGGGGGAGGCCGTTCATTTTTTACGAGCCTTATGTTGACAGTTGTTAACATTGTGTCAACATTTCGTTCATGTACATAGCATGTGCTAATACTTAGGCTGGCGTGTTTTTCCCAGACCCTGTGAACATGCACAGTCGTTTTTGTGTTTACTTTAGGCACAATCATGTTGCTTGCTATGTCACTGGAACTATTGTTTAAGTATATTATGCACGATTGTCTAGCAGCCTTCTGCACAAGCACCAAGAATAATTGCATTCTCGCAACTCGTATCTTCTAACTTATGTCGCATACCCCCATTTAAAAATAGTGCTGCTTGCAACAATTCTTTCAGACTGTGCTGTTACGAATGTTACCAGATTGGCACTTGCATTTTATTTCTGTGCAGAAATCTGCAAGCGGCATTTGTAAGACAGGAGCACTGATGCTGTTCGGCTTCTGTTTTTCACAGCGGGCCAATGCATTGATGCGGATGGCATTGTTCGGTGCAGGCAACATTGATTGTTGCACTTAGATTTGTTCTGGAGTGTATACTAACTACTTTGCCGTTAACGAGTTTTTCTAGTTCGTATGAAGACGTATTTTTCCTGTCTCGGCGGTGGTGGTGATGTGCTTGCATTTAAGTGGTCTTTTTTGGACGTTGGACATGCCACGTTGCTGCATATGCAGGGAATGGCTGGACAGAGATGCAAGTGCTGCCGGCTGATGTCGTAACTTTCGTTGTTTTTAATAAAGAATATTGTTGTTTATAAAGATGCACGTCTTGTTTGATCACAAGTTCAGATAAGGGGCAAAGTGTCGTTGCCTAGCCACAAGGTTCTTGTGGTTGTGCGTAATGCTTATCTGAGCACGTACTATTTGCTTTTGTGCTCAGGTTTGGCAGGCCTCTTAATGATAAATTAACATATCCGACACAAAGATGGGTTCGGTTTATCTGAAAATTCTTTACAACTGATCATTCTTTATATCGAGGCTTGTGATGATGTCTTTCTTGGAACTGTGCAGGAGCAGAACACAAGAATACAAAGGCTACATGATGCTGTCGCAAAACACAGGGCCTATCATGGTCATCATAGGCCGTGGAATCTTTCCTATTTGCGTTTCTAGTGTTCATGAGCTCCACAAAATGCAACATGATCATGGTAAAGGGAAAGCTTTAGTCATTATCCAAGTTACTCCGGTGTAATGCAGAAACAAACATGCAGTCTTCTAATAAAGGGCTAATATGCAGTTTCAAAAATGTAAAATACTAAATAACACCAAGGCAATCGTATAATAGTAAAGTAGACATAGGGGTAGAAAAGAGAACTTTCTCTGCTGTATGCAACTGCTTTAATAGTGCATAATGTCTAATTGTGTAAAATTATAAAACTTTAAATATAAAGGTAGGACATCGTCAGAAGAAAATTGCGCGTCTTCGGTGATCTTCAGACATTTACCCTAAGGCTTGGTCGCCTTGGTACTCTGCTAAAATGAGCAGACTCTGACAAGTAGCTAGTTTTTTTTTTTTTAGAAGTATGTTAGAGTTAAACGTTTAAGCCAAGTGCATACATCAAGCCATGCCTATGTTTTCTTGTCAGAGTGCATTCGCGTTTGTTTACTGTAGGAACTCGGGTAAAAAGGGGAGAGGGGGCAGAAGTGTTGCATGCCTTGAAGGGAGCGAATGAGTGAGAACTTTATTTTGGTCCAAAGGCGGCAGAGACGGGACGGGACCGGAGGCCCCGCTAGCTCAGCCAGGTGGCTCCGCCCAGGATGATGCCGGGAAGTGGAGTGAGGCAGCTGCTTCGTTTTCCATCGCTGTAGCCGAGGCAAACGTATTTAGAAGCACTCTTCGATCGTCCGCGACCAATGCTTTCGGATCGCGTAGCGTCTCCCTCGTCGAAAAAAGGGGGAGAGGCAAAGCAGCGTAGCCTGACTGCAAATCTTCTGTGCCGGACGCTCCTGCCTCCAGATGTCGCTGGCGTGCACATCACGTGCGATATGGGGTGGGCAGGTTTTGAGGCGAGGGAAGCGCAGAGCAAAATAAGGTTCGAAGAAAGGCTAAGAAATATGAAGGAGAGTAGATGGGCAGAGAAGGTGTTCCGTTATTTGTATAGGAAGAGCGTGGACACACAGTGGAGAAAAAGAACTAGAAGACTCACTAGTAAATATACGGCTGGTATTGTAAGCCATATGTCAACAAAGAGCGTTAAGGGAAAAGTCAGGGAGGCGGAGAGGATTTACTGGATGGCAGCTATGGAGAAAAAACCGGCTTTGAGTAACTACCGAAAGGGCAAAAATGAAATAAGGAGGGAGGCATTTTACGATAATTCAAGGGGAAGCGCTTTACTGTTTGAAGCGAGATCGGGTTGCCTTAGAACGCGTAGTTATAAAGCAAGATTCAGTAAAGAAGAAGAACAATGCACATGCTGCGGGAAAGATAAGGAAACGGCGGAGCATGTTCTGATTGAATGTGGAAATATCCACCCAGGTGTACGTTTGGGCACGAGCCTACAGGAAGCCTTGGGTTTTAGGGACAACAATGGAAAGCTGAACACACCCGCGATTGAAATAAGTAAGAGACGGTTAGAGTATTGGTGGCAGAAAATTAGAGAGAAAGGACAAAAATAAATATTGGAAAAATAAAATATGGACAGTGTGCCGTAAATGGCAGAGAACTTAAGCTGAAAATTTACCTTTTTTTCCATTAAGATAGAATTTATCGAAGTAGAGGCATTAGGCCAACATCAAAAAAGAAAAAAAGGTTTTTTTATTTTTTTATTTTATTTTTTTGTCGAGCCTGGTGGCATACTTGTCACCACCCCGTTATAAAGGGGACGCTCATAGCATCCATCCATCCATCCATCCATCGACGCTGTGCTCCAGCTCTTTCGTATTGACCTCTCAGGCCTCGTTCTCACAGCCGTCAAACGACCCGTCGCGTTATGTGACGTCTAAAAAAGAAACGTAGAGATTACGCGATGGAGCTGTGTACGGACAGACGACGGTGGTTGCAAGGCCGACAGCAGCACATTTTTGTACACAATTCCTTTCTCCGTGACCGTGCAAACAACCAGTCTATCTATCCCCGCGTTCTTTTGTGCTCTCCGCGATTTCTTCTGTTCGTCAGGTGCGCCGAGGGGGAGCCGGCCCTGATACAATGAGGAGTGGGGCTCAGTACCCGCGCTGGAAACTTAGAGCATCGCTCTACCTCACCGTCACCCCGTTTTTTGACGAGAAAAAACGGGATGGGAATCCTCCCCCTTGACGAAAACCGGTGACGTCATGGTGACGGGACTGGTCGTTTTACGGCTGCTAGAACGAGCCCTAAATCTTCTCTCCGTAGGCGTTGAGCAGTGCTCCCGTGAATCTGTATTCACACGACAGACGCGATCGCGGATGAATCAGTCACGTGGCATGTGATTTTTCCGCATCCAGCATTCACACGACGGGGAGGACTCGCGAGGATTTTAGCATTGCTCCCCCAAGGATCCCGACCGTGATTCGGACTTCCGGCTTTTTCGCGAATCGCTCCGCCCGGACCGAAGCGGGGACGCGCGAACGGCTGACGTATGGTGACGTAGTACGCAAGCTCTAATCGCGATTTCGTCCGTCGTGAGAACACAGCTTGGAGGCAGAAAATGACGCCTCCACTGTAAAAAGAGCCCGAGCAAGCGTCTCCTTCCCGTTTTCGGGACATTCGAAATGTGCGACACTGACCGTGCTAGCGCCCACCACAACCTGCTGCCATTTTTTTAACCTCTCCTCCGATAAAGAATCCTGCAGCCGTGGTTCCCAGAAAGGTTCTGGGAGTGTTTAGATAAGCACCTGATTTCTTGGTTTTGCAGTGCAGTGCCTCGTGTTGTATTCCGAGTTGTCACAAATGGTCGGAACATTTGAATGATGCATTTTCCTCCCCTTTTGTCATACCACGTGAGATTCCCTCCGTGTGAAATTCGCACGAGATTTCCCTCCAGTTCAGTAGAGACGCTAAACGCATGCGTATTCAATAAGTTCCATCATTAGAAGCGCTTAGCTAATCTTGCGCTGCCATCTTCGAGCAAGGTCACCTTTTCCAAATATTGTGTATGATTATACCCCTTCCCCCAAGAAGGTGGGGCCGCTCGCTCTGTATTCTGAGACATTTGACACTTTATTTACGAAAAATTCCGGGCTACAATGAAACCAAGTGAAATGAACAGCGAGTAGGGCTTGATATGCCCGTTTCGTTTGTGAAGTTAAATCGCGCATTTGTTTCGTTCGTTTTTTCTATCTCGCCCTGCGCGCCGGCGTCGTCGTGGTGGTCGTAGGTGGCGACACCTGCGGGCAGAGCGCGAACAGTCGCTGGCGAGCCTCCTTGACGAACGCCTGTTCGGGCGTGGTGAGGAGCCTGCACATGCGTTGCTCGGCCTCGGAGACGTTCGTGAGGGGCGAGTACTCGATCACGGCCATCTTGGACACCCGGATGGAGTCGACGCACCGCCGGTACCAGAACGCCGTGCGGCTCTCCAGCGCCGCCACCTCGGCCTCCATGCGGCTGCGGCCGAACTCCTCCACCTTGCGATCCAGTTTGGCCGCGAAGTGCCTATACAGCCCCTCGTCCACGCGGTTAGCCTTCTCCAGGATACTGCGCGAGGCCGATCAGACCACAGTGACGTATGCAAGGACACATGTTATGCAAGGACACATGTTATGCAAGGACACATGTTATGCAAGGACACATGTATGCAAGGACAAAAGTATGCAAGGACACATGTTAAGGCGAAAGCCTTAATGCTCCTTCTGACCCGCGGTTTGACGCAAATGGTCGCAAATGACTTGGCACAGCCGCTCGCTGATCCATTTTTCAGACAGGCGACTTCAATCGCGTGACCTCTGAACCCATCGCGGGCTCGGGAACATGACGTCTGCTTAATTTACGGGACGATGGAAATGCGGGCCATTTGCGAGCAGTTGTGAATTCCGAGTGACCATGGGTTTGTCCCGCGCAAGTTCGCTCATCGGTCTCCTTGCGTCGCTTTTTGGTCGCCAGTCCCAAATGGTCGCGCGTCCGGTGCTTGTCGCAGGTGTGAACGAGCTTTAATATGCCCCATCCAGGATCGAACGTTCTTTTCACGATTTGAATAAAATTTGTATTTTTTAGATAGCGCTTGAAATTAACTAATCATAAAGCAGCTCGAGAGAAGAAGCTTTAGTTTTCAGAGCACTTTTTTTTGTATGTAGGCCTGTGTATTGTTCTGTAAAGGGCGATGGGGGGAGACGCTTTGGTTATGCCTACGCCAGCAGGGTAATCATTTGTTAACCTTTATAATTTGAAAAAAAAACAAATCATGCTTGTTATGCCACATGGCAGTCAAAGTTATAATAAAGTTTTATAGGCCCAAGCCGTTCGTTCATGCATAACATATTGCGTTTTTTTTTTTCGGTGCTTCGCAGAAAAACAAAAACGGGACGGGCCATTAGCTTTTCATATTTCTTGAGTGTTCTGCCACGAATCGCGCTAAAGTGGAATTCTTTGTAACTACCGCCCAAGGCAATAGGTCAGATTCAAAGGAAATATCCTTATATGCTCAATCTAAAGCATCACTCCTTTAGTAAAATTGGGCTTCGCTGCAATAGCACAATTTGAGGGGCAAAGCCCTCTTTCTCAGACTATTTTAGTCGGCTTTCCCGCAGCAAGGCACGTCGTGCGGCAAAGCCCGCTTTCTGCTTGTCACTTGCGTCGAGGTTTTAACAGAGTCCCTGCCAACGCAGCACCATCAAAGCAGTGGTATGATAAGCTGACTGCACTGAACTTCATTGTACAATATCGCACGCTGAGGAATCACGGGTATGGCTCTGGTGAAAGCTTTTTGGTGTACAAATGAACAAGCTGTCACACTAGTTTCACAATTTCAAACTTGTTGTGCATAAAATCTGGACCATGGTAATCGCATGGTGTTGACTAAAACGGCCACCCTTGAATTACGAGTGAAAAGTGTGACTGCATGTCACTGCACTAATAAATTAGCGAGTCAACGTTTAAATTTGAGATTAGCGTTCTTCTAGATCCCTACCCCTAGAACAGTCCTACTCCTAAAAGAATGATCATGAAAAGGTAACGTTGTCATCGATCTCTTTGTGGAGCGAAGGTTTGAAAACAAATCGGCACAAAGTTTTTATTAAGCTGACGGGAATATCGTTCTGGTTAATTAGTGCTCTTATTTATGATTTTGTACACTTACGAAAAGTGGGTATTATCGAAATTCGATTTTGGGGAAGTTATACTACGATGCGGAGGTGGGTCCATGAGTGCCGGTCTTTTACGGGTGTGGGTGAGGTTGGATATGTTGGCCTGAAATAATTTGGAAGGGCTGGGGAGTGAGAAGGATGGGGGGTAATGGACATTATATTTAGAAAGGGTGATTGGTGATGGGGTGTTTAATGTTTTGCCTACGCAAGGTACGCTCAAGTCATACACATGTGTAGAATCGACTCCCCCGTAATATGCCTAGTCTCAAAATTGCCCCGCCGCGGTAGTCTAGTGGCTAAGGTACTCGGCTGCCGACCCGCAGGTCGCGGGATCGAATCCCGGCTGCATTTGCGATGGAGGCGGAAATGTCGTAGGCCCGTGTGCTCAGATTTGGGTGCACGTTAACGAACCCCAGGTGGTCAAAATCTCCGGAGCCCTCCACTACGGCGTCTCTCATGATCATATAGTGGTTTTGGGATGTTAAACACCACAAATCAATCAATAGTCTCAAAGTTATTGGCTCGGAAGGGGCGTGGAGAGGGTGGGGGGGTTCACCAACATTCACACTCTAATGTTAGAAGCGTGGCAAATTGTGCTATTTACTAGGACATGACGATTGTTATGGCGCCATGTCCTCAAGTCATGTCACGATAAAAGAGGACAGCGCACGTCTTCTTGTCCTTTTGTCGTCGTTCTGAGCTCGCGCTATAACAATCGCCATGTAAGCAGGCGCGCCATTGCAAAAGCTGACAATATTATGTCAAAATAAAGTATAATCTTGCGTGCATTTGGGCTACTTAGATCCTCATTGTCGAAATCAAGTTGAATGAATGGGCGTGTACAGGGCACGTAGCGCGTAGGCCAGATAACCGCCGGTCTTTAGCAGTAACAGATCAGATTCCTAGAGACGGCGAATGCACGAAGGGAAGACAGAGTTAGGTGGACAGATGAGATTGAGAAGTTTGCGGTGTGTGGACAGGGGCAATTGCAGGGCCACGCTTATCGACGAAACGTGGGGCGCAATCAGCCTGGTGATGATGACGCCTGATCCACAGCCGTCCTTGTGTACAGTATACATATTTTTACGGTGGAGTAAACTCGGCTTCGAAAACCGGTGAGCTAAGCGGTTTCTCCGCACCTGACAGCTTCTTCGTCGGGCCTCGGGTATCGTTTGAGGCGCATGTTGTGCTTGAAGGTGACCACGTCGTCCAGCTGCCAACCGAGCAGGTCGCGCAGCAGCACCAGCGACTCGGTGAACCGTTCGGCGATCATGACGAGGTGGAAGGTCCGATCCACGGACTCCACGAACCGGGAGATTTCTTCGACACTGCCGCGGTCCGCCATGTCGTCTCCGTCGACGCCGAGGTCGAACGCCATCTGGTTGAAGCCCAGAGACCCGTGCAGACGCGAATTGCGCACCGTCTGAGGATGAACCGAGAGAGCGAAAAAAACAAAACAAACATTAATATGAGGCGAAAAGCTGCGTCCTGGGTTGGAAGCTTTCTTAATCACGTAAACCGTCGGCTATAGGTCAACAAACGGAACATATCTTGTGGTTGTGTTTTGGACTCGCGTGGACCAACGTTTTTCTGAGTTGGACTAACTCGGATTCACACTCATTTTTATCAATCGGACTCACTCTAACTAAAACTTCCAAAAGTACTAGTCGCCGGGAATCACTCAGACTTAGAGCTCGATCTGAGTCTGAGCAAGTCCAAGTGAGTCAACTCATGAGTTCGCTCGCCTATGCCGTTGACCCTCGCTCAGGCTGCGGTGCTGTTCTATGTAGGAGCATTAAAGCTGGACATATCTTACTGTTCCAGAGTGAGGCCCAGCCTCTTAAGGACGAAACTTGCGAGAGCATATGCTTTCACTACTTTCACTGTTCTCGCTACTTTGATATTTGGTGTCCTGTGGCATCGTCGCGTAATGATGACGTTTTTTGGTTGTTGTTGTTCGTGCTGACGCCGATGGTCTTTTTTTTCTATTTTGTGAGGAAGCATTTCGCCTCAAAGCAAAATCTTCGTTCATAAATCACCGATCGTTCTTTGTCCCCTTACTCGGCACTTCGTGTATTCGTACTGCCAGAGAGTCGGTGTTGTCGCACCTGCACGAAGAATGGCTGCTTGAGAAAGGCGGTCAGGTTGGCGTCGTAAACGTTGTGCAGCTCGAAGTAGTAGAACAGCGAGGCGAAGGCGTCCGTCGGCCGTCGCAGTATCGTCACGTACACGGTGTCGACGGGCATCACCTGAGCAGGACGAAATTACGTCACAGTAAAACTGCTCTGGGGTCACTTGGTGATTGCAAAGTGCGAAACTAACGAATCATAAGTGAGTACCTTAGTAACCTGCGCTTCGCCGATGGCATTGCATTGCTGAGTAACTCAGGGGACGGATTGCAACTCAGGATTACGGAGTTAGACGAGGAGAGCAGAAATGTGGGTCTTAAAATTAATCTGCAGAAAACGAAAGTAATGTACAACAACCTCGGAAGAGGGCAGCGCTTCGAGATAGGTAATAGTGCACTTCAAGTTGTAACAGACTATGTCTACCTAGGGCAGGTAATAACCGTGGAGCCGAACCACGAGATTGAAGTAACTAGAAGAATAGGAATGGGGTGGAGCAGTTTTGGCAAGCACTCTCAAATCAGGACAGGTAGATTGCCACTATCCCTCAAGAGGGAGGTATATAACAGCTGTATCTTGCCGGTACTTAGCTACGGAGCAGAAAGATGGAGACTTACAAAGAGGGTTCAACTTGAATTGAGCACGCGCAGCGAGCAATGGAAAGAAAAATGGTAGGTGTAACCTTAAAAGACAAAAAGAGAGCAGAGTGGATTAGGGAACAAACGGGGGTCAAGGATATCATAGTTGAAATCAAGAAGAGGAAACGGACATGGGCCGGGCATGTCGCGCGTAGACAGGATAACCGCTGGTCGTTAAGGGTAACTAACTGGATTCCAAGAGAAGGCAAGCGGGTTAGGGGGAGACAGAAGGTTAGGTGGGCAGATGAGATTAAGAAGTTTGCGGGTATAAATTGGCAGCAGTAAGCACAGGACCGAGTTGACTGGCGGAACATGGGAGAGGCCTTTGTCCTGCAGTGGACGTAGTCAGGCTGATGATGATTATGAAGTAAGCACAGGGTTTCCCTTGAGGAATAGAGCTCTCTCATCCCACCCATCGTTCATTGAGTTCTTAGAAAAACGAGCCCCGCAATGGACGCAAAAGTGCAAACGAAGCGATGTCAAGCTTCGCCCAAAAGCCTATTCTTGGTCCCCGGTTTTTCAGAGTTTTACAAAAGTTGCAAGTAAACACGTATTTGATCGACATAATAGCTGAAAACAAAAAACAAAACATGCGCGGCCATACGGCACGGCGTGGAATCGGCATTCCTTTTAGATTATTGGAGAGGGGGGCTGCCCCATCATTCGAACGTCTGTAGAATGAGCTAAAAATTCGGAATCCTTTACTTACGAATCTGTGCTTCACCCTCTCTCCCTCCTCCATTCCACTCCACGCGGTCGGTCATCTTTTTACCTCCCGCTCCTCATCGTCGCATCGCTTCTCAGTCTCGCTTCCCACATTTTGCTATGCTATGCTAAGCTGTAGTTGAGATTATATGTGATGCATAATACCTGATACTATATGCATACTATACAGCAAGCAGGGCACCGGCCGGGTTGGTTGGCGGAACATAAGAGAGGCTTTTGCCTTGTAGTGGGCGTAGTCGGGCAAGATACATGACTAAGCTCCGATTCTACTTCATCTCTCCTCGTCCTTGCATAACTCCTGCTTTGGCGATCAGGCAGTTTAGCCTTGTTTCGAAACGTTTACGCACCTCCTTGACGCCGGTCTCGTTGAATCGCATGTGCAGCGCCATCAGATTTGGCCGCAGCCCGCACTGCGAGTAGTTGAGCATGTGGTCGCGCGGCGAGAAGGACTGCGGGTAGCCCATCATGTGGCTGGTGGCCTCCTTCGGGAGCGCCAGGTTGAGGCCCTCGCCGTCGGCTCTGCGGAGCAGCAGGTTGAGCACCGACGAGCCGGCCGTCTTGTGCGTCTTCAGGAAGAACACGTCCCGCTGAGGTTCGCGGGCCACCGACGGCCTCGACGAGTGCTTCCTCGACGCGATGATGCTGCTCACGACAGCGTGGCGTAAATAAATTAAGAACAACGTGCTAACATTGAATAGCAGTGCACATGGACTGCTTCCTTCTCTCTTTCCGACGCGACACCTTTTGAATCGAAAATGCGACGTGCTGTTGTGCGCTGTGGTTGTCGAAGTTTCAGTTTTAAGTATACATCAGGGCTCTTCGCTCTGGTCTATCGTGCGCTGTTTACCCCCCTAAGCATCTAAACCGCCCAAATCACTGTTTTGTTTGCCGACAGATAAGCTATACGACAGCACAATGGCTATGACCGACGTGCTTAAATTTCAGCCTGGTGAATAAGACAAGACTGGTGCTGTGATGAGGTCAAGTTCATCATCGCAACGACCTGCTCCCTATTAAGTCAATGTACAAGGCAGACTATGACCCCCCCCCCCTATATGACTAGCCCCCTGAATAGCCCCCTGTGCCTAGCAAAATGGTGGTCTGCATCGCGAATACCCTAATCAAAGCGGTGTAGTCGTGTATGACAGAAGAGCCAATCGTGACGTACTAGGAAACGCAATACTCCTCTGTTGACGGTGTGAAATTGTGCTCGCATACTTACCCGAGGATGGCCAGAAGAGCCATGCCGAAAGTCACCACAAATGATTTCCAGTCTCTAAGCATCCTTCGTGTCAGACGCATAACCAGCGGATGATCTTCAACTTCGCCGCTTCCCTCTCGGTTGGGCACGTGCGAAGAAATTCCGAGTCGATGTCGATGATGATGATAATGAATAACGCGCCGAGGGACGCGTTCGTCGCCATCATGAAAGTTGTACGCCGGAAGTTGTATGAATTGTCCATGAACAGTTCTGGCGCAAAAAATGTTGTCTTTACTTCTGGGGGGGGGGGGGGGGATAGTGATGAGGGACAATTAAGCCTGTGTTCTTCGTGATGTTCAACACGATTCGACGTCCGCCTCCGATGCGAGAGGTAATGGGTTCGATTCCCAGTGCCGCCGCCAGGCATCCAACGCTTTTTTATTGAGAAGGGAGGTCAGCCGACCTCATGCTTACTGGTGTAAGCAGTCATTCTAAAAAGGTCACCTCTCCTTTCCATAATCCTCCATCGCGCATTCTTGAGCTTTCGCCAAAACAAATGTGCCACATTTAAAAAAAGGAAAAAAACATGTTTCATCACACAAACAAGTTAGGTCATTGTGCAAAGATGACTGTAGGAGGCAGTGCAACTGCAAGGAGTGTTTTCACATCAACGAATAACTGTCTTTCGTGTCCTTCTTGTCTCTGTGTCGTCGTTTTATTCTCGCGCTATAACTATCGGCATGCCATACCAACCAGCCCAAGCTCGACCTGCGACCCTTGGGCAACTTTATTTCGCATGCGTTTCTATTAAGACTGGCAATACATAACCTCTGCACATAAACCATGGCCCAGAGAGCTGCAAATGTTGTTTTCAAAGGCAACAATCTTTGCCAAGAGACTTTGCCCAATAGGTTAGTATTCTATAAGGCTAATTAATGTGCCATTTTATCTCAGTGAGCCTAATAGAATGATTACAGAGTGCAGAAAATGCAGCATGTGCATGCCAACTACGAAAAAGACTGTAGTGGTAATCTCTACAGCCATGTTTACAATTCTTAAACATTTTTTTTTGTAAGCTAGTAATTTCTGTTATCATACCACAGGCTCAGACAATTTCCGTTGTACAATTGTACAACTAAGACAAGCAGGTCAGGAAACAGTGCACATCATTTATTTACAGCACACACGCTCGCATGGTTAGTTGAAGTCTGGTGGGTTTCCCTCCATGAAGAAATCAAGTCAAAGCAGATGCAGGCACGGCCCAGATGAACGCACACCAGCCACACATTATCCCCTGGAAAACAAGAATTACACATGTATCTCATGGATGCTTAAGGACAGAATTGTAACTGGTTGAAAAATGAACTAACAAAAAAAACAACTTTATTATTGGTAAGGCAATGCAATAAAGCCTATGAGCAGCCACTTCCCTCTCAATATCTCGTAGCACTTTACATATGTCAGTATGGCTTTGCACTTAAATTATTGACAATTACTAATGTTAATTGGTAAAAACGCAGAGCGCAGTAGAAAGAACATATGTTAATTGGTAAAAACGCAGAGCGCAGTAGAAAGAACATAGCATGAAAACATACACAAGATCTGCTAGGCAGTTGCATATATTAGGCAACTAATGTGTTCTCACTGTCATCATCACTAATGCACAATCTTTCCCCCTCAATTTATCCTCATTTCATAGAGCTCTTTAAACAAACATTTAAAGGGACACTAAAGCCAAATAATTTATGTCAGAGTGAAAGCTCAATGCATCACAACCATTAAACAATACTATCAACAGCAGTGCCCTACTTACCGAAAAGTTAAGGCAAATACACAAGAACAGATGTGCTTCACGTAGGACATGCAAAAAGTGATCCCGATGACTTAAAAGGTACCACCTACAATTAATCACTAGTAATCAAACTAGCTGCACTGAATAAAGAACCTTCTTTGCATCAAAAGACTTAATAAAATGCTGCTTGTTTGTTTCTGTTCGACTCATCGGAAAAAATAACCGCCGGACGTTACTACAAGGAATATTGTTACGGGGAGAAGGCGTCTGAAAAATACCTTTACTTTTGGTAAATAGGCAGGCATTCAATATGGAGCCCAGTCAGCACAAGCTCGCCCTAAACATCGGCCTCTTTTCTACAATGTTCGTTTGTGGCGCCCCGTAGCATCACCCCCGGCGGCGAAGGCACCGTCTCGGTGCTCGGTTGGTCCAAGTAATATCGCTTCAGTCTCGTGACGTGAACAACGTCAGAACACGATCGCGCGCTGGTGGCGTTAAGAGGTTCAATATCATATGTCGCGTCGGTGACTTGGCGCACCACACGGTACGGACCCGAGTACGGTGAAGTGAGCTTTTCGCACAGGCCAACTCGCCGCGACGGCGTCCAGAGAAGGACTGTGTCACCTTGACTGAAGTAGACATCACGATGGCACGCGTTGTAGACCTGTCGTTGTCGTTCCTGCGAATCACTCAGACGCCGGCGAGCGATCTCACGTGCCTCTAGAGCTCTAGAAATCACATCGCGGGCATATTCTGACGTGTGGCTAACGGCAGGAAGGAGCGTGTCGAAAGGCAATGTAGGTTCTCGTCCGTACAGGAGGAAAAATGGCGAGAAACCTGCAGTGTCATGCCGAGACGTATTATAGGCAAATGTTCCAAATGGAAGGGCGGAGTCCCAGTCACAATGGTTGGAAGAAACGTACACGGCGAGCATGTCCGTGATGGTTCTATTTAGCCGCTCCCCCGTCGCCCTGTGGACGCATGTCCCGCTCAACTAACCGACGTCGCTCTCCCTCACCCTCCTACCACCAGTCCTCGGAAAACTGACGGGCGCAGCTCCTAGAGGTGAGCCTGCTTCGTGGTCCTTCTACACTTCTACACTTTCGTGGTCCACACATATCACTTCTATCTGTGCCAACACATCAAGATCATTAGGTTTTCTGTGTCGAAATCTACACAGTGCTCTCTCCGATGTGCGCAAACTGGCTTATCTTGCTCTAATCCGTCCTCAACTGGAGTTCGCATCCTCCATTTGGTCACCATATCAACAATATTTCATAGATAATTTAGAATGCATACAGAACAGAGCTAGTCGATTCATAGCGCGTAATCACAGCTACCCGTCCAGCGTAACACAGATTAAACATAGCCTTGCACTGAGCCACTGAAAATTCGCCGCGACATCTCACTTTTATCACTATTTCACAAACTCATCCACACCAGCATGATGCCATCTGTTCACCTTAATCTAGCCTTCGAACTTCGAGCATACTACATAACACCTTTAGCTTATCACGCATGTACGGCAATACTAACGCTTTCAACCAGTCGGCTCTTCCACGAGCTATTCGTTTGTGGAATGATTTGCCAGATGATCTTGCGTCAGAACAAGACCACACAAAATTCTATCATACTCTTAAAAAATACTTATGCACCAAAAACTGCTCTCTCGCATCTTCGTAATCATCAGTGTTTATAGGACTGTTGCCGATGTTTTTGCACTATTGCTAGGTTATAGTTACTGTCATAATAGTTTTTTTTTGTATTTCACCTTCACATACTGTAACTCACTTTTCTAGTTTGTATTTTGCTTACATGTTCATAAGTAGAACTGCATTTTCTATTATATTTATTATTTGCTTATGTATGTGTAGATATTACCTATATGTATTTTTCTAACATATTATCTGTACCGCCCCCCTTACACAATGCCCCTCGAGGGCTCTGTAAGGTACTGTAAATAAATAAATAAATGGCGCGAGTGGTCCAAAAGTTCAATTTTCGCCTGGTTAACCTGGACAGGTCGTGCCATCTAGCGGGGCTCAGTTCAACAAAACACGCCTGCCCACGCTGGCCTGCTATCTCGCAGGTCACGGCAAGAAATTGTTCTATGGCCATTGTTGCGCTTGTGGCTCATGCTACTTTCGTTCTGCTGCTCCTAGATTCAGCAGCTGCGCAGAAAAGCTGGGCAACGTTGTGCATGGCAACAGTGATGTGACAGGCTCCACTAGAGGACCACTAAAACACTTTTTTTTTTTTCAAAATATGCACTTCTTTGGCACAAAAATAAAGCTATGAGGTTTCTGGATTGCTATTTCAACAATCAACATCGACTTAATAGTTGCCTTCAGAGTCGCTTTAAGACAACCAACGAATAAACGATAGATATAAGTATGCACTCCAATGCTTAAATCTAGTACATGCAGTCAGATACTCAGGACGGAAGGTAAAGTTACTGTTTACAACACAATGAGGCCAAGAAGAATGAATTAGAATGGATAGGTTTAATAAAATTAATACAACAGCTAAAATTAATTTCAACCATGCTGTGACAGCCAACATACCCCAAGTTAATCGCATCATCACTTAGCAAATTTCATTGAGAGAACAGGAGCAGGTGCACCAAATAGTGAGGAGCTGGGTGCAGTGCACTGTGAGCAGGGCAACTCCATCTGCGACTGGAATGCATCACGCTTCGGGAGAGCAGGTGAGAGAGTGACGATAAGTATTCCACGGGATCAAAAAGTCCCGAGGCCCCAGCATTTTCTGTGGCAGCAGGACAATATGTGTGAAATCTGTCAGCCACATGTTTGCCATTATCCTAATTCGCAGTTACGTATTACGTTCCGTGTGCAGCGATGCATTCGGTAAGTGTAGCTGCGTATACTTCGTAGCCGTCATCCCCGTACAAGAGGTGCCAATATAGCAGCGAAAGCACTCTCGCTTTACCACTGGATGACGGTACACCTACTCATGTTCGATCACTGAAACTTGCCGGCTCTGAAGAGAGAACTGTAAGAGCGCTTTTAAATGCTTCTTTTTTCTCCTATGGAATTCGCCATAAGCAGTGTAGGGCATGGCTTTGCAAGAGCCAGGCTACAGACTTGGCGGCGATGTGTAGAGAATGTCTCGCGACATCGCAAGCTGCGTGCAAGCCGCAACCGGAACATGACAGTGAAGACATACCTAATCAGCCTTCTTTGGGTTGTTTACAGAGAGGTAGTGGTACAAAACCACCAGGAGAAACAAGGATACCCCGAGGGCATTCGCAAAGACAGCTAGTTGGATGTCGGTGATCATGGTGACCTGCACGAATTGTTAGAAATGTAAGATGGCATTTGATGTGCAATACAATATTTATTAGGTTTAGTGAATATAATGCCTCATGTAGGGTACCAACAAAGACACTGAGTTATGTAAAACGAGAGCATTAGTGAATGCGTAATAGATATTTATGTTACACAAAAACAAGATATTCCTTAAAACCTGCAGCCTGTACTTTGATGACCAATCTCTAAAACCAAGAACGTACCGATACGTCACGCATCATGTATCCAGAAAGGTCATTTTGTACTTGCCTAGCACAACTGACGAGCAGCTAGAACATGTGTCCACATACTTCACTACACTACGTCAAGTTATTCTTTTCTGCACAAATAATTTTATGTTATTACTTTACTTCTACATGGCAGTAAAGAAACCAAGAAAAATGTCTTGACGAGAGGAGAGAACTCACGACATACACAACAGATTAATGAAAGTGCGGCACTTTCGCGATACCACTGAAGTTCAAAGTCATGATGGAGTACAGAAAAGAGCAAACCATTGTACGCTTGGAAATGTCTCTGAAAAAGCGCACATTGAGAAAGTGCCCTGCTGACGTGTGCTAATTATGTCTTACGATAAAGAACAGGCCTAAGGATACTTCCAGTTCACTGTAAGCACAGCATATATTCGTTGAATTAGAGCACGAATTGTGTGTTTTCTTATGTACTGATAGGCCACGTAAGAATAAAAAACAAGAAAAAGCCATCGCTTATGTCACATTTACATATAAAAATATGTAGCCATAAGAAATTATGGAAATTTGAGAAAGCAAGGTGTAGTACGAGAAGAAGTTATGGATCAAGTTTGATCCAGTTATGATCAAGTTTACATTTTCACCGGAACGCAGATTGACATTTGAAATGCACGCTACTATGTAACATCTTGATCAAGTTTACATTTTCACTGGAATGCAGATTGACATTTGAAATGCACGCTATAACGTAAAATCTTCTATTCTGGACTGTGGGATGCGATGCTCGTGCAATGTGCTTGGCTTGACGAACTGGTTGTCCCGAATAGTTAAACAACATCGTATTAAAGGTTTTTCGCTCTCACCTTGCAAGAAACTCTGGATGCGTTCCAAGGACGATTCGAATAAAGAAGGTGGAAAAATAACAGAAGACTATGATGCCTTGAAATATTTAGCACATTTCGTTCACGAACAACACGCGCGTGATTCTGAGTAGATGCATTATTACATAACAATGCTGGGTTTCGTGTTACACCGCTTAAGTAGGCCGATTGATACTGCTAACTGCTAGTTTTTAAGATTAAACCATTGGTGCCGTATGAACAGTATTTGTAAGCATGTTCAGTTTTCTGCAGTGAAGTTACGTAAGGCAATAAAGCTCTTAAGACACCAGGAATTTGTGAAACCGCCGCTGTAGATATGCCCCCACCGGTTGACAAGACAAACACACCCTCAACTGATCACAAGCACGCACACACACTACACAGACAATCAGTGAGCAACAAAAGTAGGTACCAGATCTCAGTTCTAAGTATTCATACAGATACAGTTAAAAGGTGACCGAAGAAGTGAGATCGACGCCAGCGAAGCACCGGTCGACGTGTCGCCAACACAGCAACCCTCTTCACTGTCTAACGAAACTTCTTCGGCTGGCAACAGGCGATTGAGGCAGGGATACCAACAGATCGATCATCAAACACACTCAACACCAAAGAAGCCTTTGCACGACTACGAACCTCGAAATTTGAGTGGAAGATCCAAGCCCAAAACAAATTCTTCGCTGCGCAACGTCACCACGCCGGCTATCACCATGCACGAAACTCTCGTTCTCAGGCGCTGTCGCGACTAGCAGCGCTACTTATTAATCGGCGACTGGCGCTTTGCTATTCTAAAATAGATCGCAAATAGGTTCAAAAATCTAAAGCGATATCATTAAAATGATCTGTAAGGCATTATCTGAACAAATAATTGTCGGTAAATTAAGAAGAATAGTTTTCTTGCCAACTGCTACACCAAACTACCAAACAACCCATTTATCAACCCAAAGTTAAAAACACGCCGATTGTCGCGACATCTGTCAATCACAAAATTAATCATTTATAATAATTTTATTACAAAATAAATGTTATAATTGTTACAGTAAATTAGTCAAGACGACAGGACAAGTTTTATTTAACTGGCTTTGGGTAAACATTTAGGCGTAAACGTCACAGCTAGCGTTAAACGAAGCTTTACTAGTGGCGCGACGCCCGAAGGAGGCGCGGCTGGCGCGCCAACAAAGCCAATGGCGGCATGTGGGAAATAGCGTGAGTGACGGCCTTTGTTCGGTGAATAGTGACCGGCCCTCCGCGAAGGGGTTTGTGTTGACGGAAGTGTTGTGCTCAGGTGTGGTGAGGTGTGTGCGCGTGCGCTCGATGTTGTGTGCCCTGGAATTTACGGATTAACGGCGTTGTTACAGAAAATAAAACGGAAAAAGCCGTCGCTGGATGCTACGGAATTCAGGTGAGCAGTGGAGAAAGCAAGACATCTCTGCTTTCTCTTCTCGTTTCTCCAAGTGTGGCGATCGCACAGCTATTGGATGCCATGTTATGTCGCAAGTGGTTGCCGATGGCGCAATGCCTTTGTGAGGTGGAATGCGCCGCCGGTAGGGTTAAAAGGTGCGCCGCCTAATTCCGATGCATCACCGGGTTGAATCGCGGCGAACAATGTGTCGCACGCGCGCAGCGCTTGATCGGCTCCGCTGTGTTTTGTAACAACCGATCGCAGTTTAACTAATCAAGTGGAATCGTTGGAAGTGTTGGGAATGTGGCGTAGTACCCGACCGATGTGCTAATTCATCCACACCTCTACGTTGCCTAGATTCGTTTGACGTACCACCACAGCGCCGACGCGTCCAACGTCCCTTTGTTACACAACCTGGCAACACGCCGACGCATTTTTTTATCACATTATTCGAGCAAGCAGATTTTCGTGCTAGAAACGCACACGCGTGAGCTCACGGCCGGCATAGCTTATCACTTTTTCTTAATTTATTCAGCGTCAGTTTCGTCGGCGTCGCTTCTGTCCGCGCGCGTCCTTTGTTCAGTCGCTTTGCCGCCTACTTGTTGCTTACCGCGCGCGCGTCCTTCGGCGATGTCAAATTTATTGTGCCAGTTTATTCCCGGTGAACGCTATGCCTTGGCTCGAAGTAAGGAGTGGAAAACTTGACTCTTCCCCCGGTGGCGTGATCTGCTTCAATTGCTCCAAAGTGTTTCATTGTTGAGCTTCGCTTGGCTGTAGCGCAGTCGCACGTTGTCTGAGGTCGTTGACACCCATGTAGTACTAGCAGTAGTTCTTAATGGCAAAAAGACAACGAACGTGATAACAGTGATGCAGGTACCGCGTTTGCTTCGTATTTTCACATTTTTACTTGGAAACCAACGCAACTTATGTGTTACTCCTTTGGTGTCAATGACCCCTAACTGGGCGCTTTCACTGGTTCTCGGTGATGGCGCGTTCTGTTTAACCCGACCTCTTTTGTGACCCGTATATATTTGGCCCATTTGTTTTGTGCGGAGCCAATTTCGCTTATATCTCATAGGCTTTCTTCTTTGTCAACCGCAACGCAAAATATTTAACGCTCGCAGGCGGCGTGTATTGTGAACGCTTGATCGGTTTATGGTGATACCTTGTTCGGTTTCTATCGAGCCCGCAGTGACGATCGGGCGCTTTCGATAAGCTCGGCCTTGTATTGCGTCGCTTAATTTACTGCCGGGAGGGCGAGAGGAGAGGTTTCGCCACTGAAGTGTTGATGAGGATGCTTGTGATGGGCTTCCGTGGGGTTCAATTGGGTCGCCCGATTGCTTTTATTTTGTAACCTTGTTATCTTTTGAGCTGCATCGAGCTAGCCTTGTCTACTGTTTTGATCCCAGTTTTAGTTAAATTACGCATAAAATTCTATTCAATGTGATTTCTCTCGCTAATATTTCTTTATGCCTCAAAACCTAGCACCAGCAAGACGAAAGAAAAAAGCAACTAAGAAAACGAATATTTTTTTGTGAAGCGTCGAGAAAGATTCGCTGTAAAAATTTTAGTGGCGTAACGCGCTTAACGAAATTGGCGCTTCTTTGTATTGATTCATTGGATGCTCGATATTACGATAAATTTAACCTCACTGCAGTAGGCGTGGAGATCCTCAGACGCTGTGTTGAATCACGGCCGCTAGATGAACCGTGGTTGTATGCACGCCTTTGTTTTGTAATTAGCGTGCGCGGCCCCTGTCGGCCAAACACGGAACAATCTGCTAAGCAAGTGGAATAACATTCAATAGATGGCAGAACTAGCGCATGCGCCAGTGCTGCCATCTTTTGTACGTAGCAGTAACTGTGCGACATTTAACATGGCCTTCGAGATGAATGTCGCCCGTGTTTTCTTGTGCACACATTCCGAAGGCTGTTTTCTCCTTCGTTCGTTAGTTCGTAGATGGCGCTGGCGGACTAAAGTCTTCAAAAGCTTCCGAGCCTGGTGGCATACTTGTCACCACCCCGTTATAAAGGGGACGCTCATAGCATCCATCCTTCAAGACCGGTATCACATTGTTCCGCTGTTTTCGAATTGCGGAGGTTAGATTTTCGTTCAACTTCTCGTTCATAGATGGCGCTCGCGCACTGACGCCTTTGAGATGAGTGTTGCGTCTTTCGAGTTGCAGAGGCTGTTTTCTTTTCACTTGGCTGAATGGAGATGGCGCTGGCGTATTGGTTGCTTTCGAGATGAGCGGTGTGTTTTTATTTTCTTGTGCGTGTCGCGGAGGCAAGATTTCATTTTGAGCTCGTGTTCACAGGGGGCGCTTGCGTTTTCTCGTCATCGTCATTGCCGCGGCGTCTGCGATTCGCGTGACGTTCTCGCGCGAATCACGGAACTTGGCTTTTCGTTGCGCCATGTGTTTGAAGGTGGCGCTAGCTCACTGCCGGACAGGCTTAGATCCCTGAACGGATCATCTTGCGCAGAACATCCAATACACGTTTCATTCTCCCTACGCCGAATGCTGTTCCCTATTTGCGGAAACAGGATTCAGTGTCACTAATATTTCGTTTGAATAAGGTGCTTACTTACCGTTGAACTCAAGGTCAAATCGTTTCAATGAGCTCTTGCATTGCGTAGTTGGAACAGCGGCCCACATTACCCAAAACCATTTTGTTCTCCATGACTGGCAAGTCATGTCTAGTAGGATTTCGTTTCATGTGTGCGTTGTATTTTTCATTTTTCGCGTTCCACTGCTTGAAACTTCCGTGCGATGTCATGTCTCGTTTTTCTGGCTTACGTGCACATTTGGTATCGAGCCACGCAGGTGTTCTTTCGTTATAATCGACACAACTTTGCGTCTAATGATGCTATTGATGGTGAACGTTCAGTGTAGGTGCAGAAAAAGCGTGGAAAGGGTAACAGTTAAAGTTGGATCGAATTATGCACCGAACATTCTGGCAGTTCGATTTTGTTAATAAAGCGTTATGCCGTGAATTCTGACGCCGTACAACTTTTTATGCAGACGATTGCCCCATGACAATAGTTAAAAAGAGTTCATCGACGTGTTTTTGCAAGCGTGTTTAATGTAGCTTTCGCTGCGACAAGGCACATGTATTGGCAAATTTGCCTGCGCGTGTCGTGGAAATGGCGTTTTGGCGTGACATATAGGGCCTTGATTTCGTGCAGTTTGGTGCTTCGAAGCGTGGGCCTCGAAAGAACAACCCTCCCACATTCGTTGCTGTCCGCCTCTCTCTCTCTCTCTCTCTCTCTCTCTCTCTCTCTCTCTCTCTCTCTCTCTCTCTCTCTCTCTCTCTCTCTTTCTCTTTTTTTTTTGTTTTATTTCCGCTGCTGTGGCGGCTACGCTTGATGCACGTTTGCAGCAAATTGCTTGCCCCTTGACGTATTTCCAAATTCGTGAACGGTAGACGTGATTTCGCCGCTGATTCTCTCGAGAAGAATTGACGGTAAGTATAAAGATGCCTGAAGTTACATGGAGGGGGAACTTCCGTCCGCTCTGATCGTTCAGATACCACGGAAGTAATGGGCAGTACACAAAATTTGCATAGCATTCGAATGCACTTGTGGCTTCGTTTACTGCTGTGTTTTGGCTTTGTTTCAAATAAAAGAACGGACCGTTGTGGGTTTCGCGAGCGGATTTCAATTGGTAGGCCTAAAAGATTAAGGCGGTAAAGTGTAACTGCTCAACATTTGCTCATTGTCGTCTCGTAATGAAGCTGCTCTAAGCCACGCGAAGCCAAACGTAGCCGAAAGTACGCAGATTATACAAAATGTTGTACTACCGATCATTCTCATGCTCGCTGAAGTGCCGTGCGTTGCAGCTCCCATAGACACTAGCGTCTGAGTTCCATCTCTAGTGTACTTATAGGAAACCCTATGACGATAAGTACACCTGCGGCGTGTTACTAGGGCGACAGAATCGGCCAGGGGCGGTCATATGGCTGATTTAAGACTGTTGTCACCGGGGGTTTGCAGGCACCGGAGATCCGGAGTGAAGTTGTCGAGGCAGGAGGAAGAGAGACTTTAAGTGGGTTTATTTACATTATGTACATGGCGAGCTCTCGTACATGCCGAGCTCTTTCTTACATGGCGAGCTCTCGAATCTGGTGCTCCTCTACATTGCGCTCCTTCGAGTGAGCCGGTAGGCTCATTATAAAGGGTACGTTCTCCCCAGATCCCTAGATCAGGGAAACGCGTCCAGATGGAATGGTCCAATCACGTATCACACATAACCGGCGAGGGTGACGAGCATGCACGGCCCGCGGAAACGTTCAATATTGAGGCAATGTCACTGCACTGCCATGTGTCACCAACGTGGCTCTTCCTCGTCGTGTGTGTGCCGCTGTGCGAGGGTTCTCCGACTCACGGCAGCATACATCAAAATGGCCGCCGCAACCAAGCTCAAAAGCGTCCGCCGCACTGCTCGTTCAATTAGCTGGGCGGTTTGCGGCTGCCGCCGCTCCACCTTCCAAGGAAGAAGCTGCACTTGTCGTCGTCTCGTGAATGGTGAGGCGTCGTGGTGTCACGATGCCTCACCCTCCGGCCAGGAGGGACAATGCGTATGCCTGACGTTCGGCGACTTGTTTGAGGACAAAAAAAAAAAAAAACGCCGCTCCCTCGTCGGCTCAGGCGGCAGTCGCAACAAGCCTTTAATTTTTTTTGTTTTAAAGAAATGAGAGGGGAAATTACCCATACACCCCCTTGCTAGGGCCATTCCAGCCACCCTACCCTTGCTATGCCAACTGTCCAGTCTAGAGACATCCTTTTTAGGGTAAAAGGGTGGGGTCATCTTGGAGACGCTTAAAGTTTTTCTCTATAAAGCGACATGCACTTTTCTGCGTCATCGGAGCAGTTGTGATACGCTGACATAAGCCTTCGAGATGACTTGCCAAATGTCTACCCAGACTGAATAATTTATCTGAACCGAGTTCGTGTGAACCTACTTGTCGTGATGACTGGGCGGTTATGGTGCCTTGTACGAAGTCGCACGTAACTCTCCCTCAGTCTCCACTCGCTCGCTGGATTTGGTGCCGACCGGTTGTGCTCCCGCGATCTCCGACGACAGTGCAGCTCTGGGCAACTGGCTCGCCCTACACTATCTCCTGACGCCTACAAGAGCTCTCGCTGAGTGGTGCCCCGTCCTCGGACTTCTGCGACGGTGTCCATTTTTCCTATCTTCTCCCTACTTCCGTATGTGGCTGTCCCTGTGCCTCTTTCTCCTCTTCCTCCTCTCTCTATCTCTACACCTTTAATTCCTATCCTTTTTAATCCCTCCTTACCCCCCATCCCTCGTGAGCTACTGTGGAGGTGTCCTCCCCCTGAGAGACAGTTGCGGGGCTCACTTTTATCTTCTTTTCATTTAAGAATCACCTCGCCCCCTCCCCTCTCCACTTAATAATTGGGGGGGGGGGGGATTCTGTCTCTGTGAATAAGTCGTTGGTAAACGGTAGTGTCTATATGCGCCTCGACAGCTCCGCAGTCACGTCACGTGGGCGGAAACGTCACGTCTGACGTCACTGGTGAAGCAGTTTCCTCTTTGTCGGCTGTAGCAGCAGTGATGCTGGCTAAATACAACCGCGAGGTGGCATTGCGCTGATTGCTGCGTGCGAACTGACATGTGTGCGATCGAAGGCCCGGCATGCAGCCGTCCCGTCTCTTCTTCGCTGTAACCGGGCGTTCTTGAAGGGAAACTCAAGATACACACCTCTGGCGCGTTTTGTTTGCCCAGTTCTTTCACCTGGGTGGCGTTTAAAAGGGAAGAAGAGCGAAAAAAAAATATGTGCGGTGGGATGTTGTCCCCCTGGGAAATTACCGGTTCTTGACCCCACCTTTCCGTATCTTATATGCGGGCGGCTGGCTGGACCTGTCAACTACGGGGGTGCAGCCGGAGAAAGACTGGTTGCCGCCGCGCTATCTCGCCGATGAAGCTCTCGAAAGGGAGGTTGGGCGCGCCTTTAAAATTAGCCCGAGCTTCGGCAGCGCGCGCCGCGTGGTTGGGCTTGCTTACTTTGACCTAAAAATTGCCCGCGCGCCAGTCAGCCGCACATTTTTCTCCCTCCGCAGTGTTTTCTTTTCTCTCTCGTTTTTTCCCCCCACTTTGCTTCATGAATTAGAAGTGTGGCAGCTGGTTGGTATGGCATGACGATAGTTATAGCGCGAGAACAATACGACTACGTGTCCTTCTTATCTCTGTGTGGGCGTTTTGTTCTCGCGCTATAACTATCGTCTTGCTTCATGATGTTTCTAGGGTGGTTGAAACGAAGCTCAACTTCCGACATATTTTCGCTGATGCGTGCTCGCATCGTCTCTCTGCTCTTACTGTACAGTGCATACTGAAGTCCCTAGATTTTTCGAGGACTTCATAGTACACATTTTGTAGTGAGGGACCTTGAGTAAGCGTGCTTAAAAGTTGCAGGTAAGAAATTTGAGCTAACATTACGCGCACGTCAGTATCCAGTACCGTGAAGCCCTTTCGGTGTAGTCGTGGTAGAAACGCTACGACATTTCCGAGGTCATCACTGTGTGGGCTGAGAGAGAAGGCGGAGGATGCCTACTTCATATAGTTTCGTCTGCCCCCCCCCCCTACCTCCTTCACCGACTTTCTATCGAATAGCTATCTTTTATTTGAGTACGAATAAACAAAGTTTATCATAACTATCTGTTGGGCTATTTAGGTAACTCGTCATGTGGACGAAACTTGGCGCAATCATCAAAATAGAGAGCGAGTGCTGTTTGTGGAGTGTGTTCTGGCGTGCATGCACACGTGTGTAAATGTGTACGTGAATGAGTCGATGCAAAGTTGCGCCAAGTTTCTTCAGTACAAACCAAGTTGTTCATTCGGGTATGTACAAATGGAGACGCCAACTTCAATGGCATGCCACGCCCCGCGTGTTTCATCAAGTGGCTTGAAACTTAGTGTGCACATTCGTTCACGCCTCCAGAGTGGACAGCTGGCCATTATTTAACTTTATTGTGTTGCGTATTGCTACAGAGGATCAGTTTGCTGGGTGCGATACCATATGGGCTCAACGATTAATTGATTGATATGTGGGGTTTAACGCCCCAAAACTACCATATGATTATGAGAAACGCCGTGGTGGAGGGCTCCGGAAATTTCGTCCACCTGGGGGTTCTTTAACGTGCACCCAAATCTGAGCACACGGGCCTACAACATTTCCGCCTCCATCGGAAATGCAGCCGCCGCAGCAGGGATTCGAACCCGTGACCTGCGGGTCAGCAGCCGAGTACCTTAGCTACTAGACTGCTGCGGCGGGGCAATACTCAACGATTGTTCGACGTGACGCATTCCAAGACCAACCAACGTGAAAAATATTTATTTTTCTTTGCTCAAAACAAATGTTGCCGAAAAACAAACTGTTCATGCATTTCGGGCCTAATAGGGGATTCTTTTTATGCAAGTACTGAAGCTGACTGGTGGCATAATAGTTGGATAATTATTTACAAACTAGTTAAGTTTAATTACCATAAGACACATGGAAGAATGTTTACTTCATTTTCTTACTTAGAATGTAATACTGAGTGCCTTAGAATCGTGCCTCGCGAATTCACGCGTTTCCGACAGCGCATCATAATGCGTGACTGAAAGGGTTAATTTCCTCACCACTAATATGCAAGAAAATTGATGTGTGGGGTTTAACGTTCCAAAACCACCACAGGATTATGAGAGACGCTGTAGTGGAGGGCTCCGGAAATTTCGACCATCTGGAGTTTTTTAAAGTGCACCCAAATCTGAGCACACGGGTCTAACAGCATTTTCGCCTCCATCTAAAATGCAGCAGCCGCCGCAGCTGGGATTCGATTCCTCGACCTGCGGGTCAGCAGCCGAGTATACCTCAGCCACTAGACAACTGCGACGGGGCATATAATAGAAATTAAGGTCGAAGTGTTCGCTGCTCGCTGCGTTGGCCTATAACTACTAGGACGACTAGGATTGGGTGCTGACGAAATGCTCGAGCCCTGTGTACCGTGCGATCGTTAGTGTCAGCGAGCCCTTGTAGATGGCGCCAGGGTCTCCGCGGCGCGGAATTCTGAGCGTCTGTGCCGATATGCAATCTGAATAGATTTTTCAGAGCTCAGCTTCCATAAAGATGTCCGATGCTGTCTGTCGGAGCAGTGGCTTTGTGTCTGATCTTGCGTTCATGTGCGACATAACGCTTCTGCTTATCGCTTTTTACGCTCAGCGTGCGTCAATGTGTGTATGCTACTCTTCGCACGTGCCAGGCGCCGCTGGAAGCTCGGGAACGTGAGAGAAAACACAGGCGCACGCACTTCGTGCTGTTGAACCCGCTGCTCGAATAAGCTCGCTCGCTGGCGCGCAGTGAGGGTTTTTTTTTCTTTTTTTTTTTTTTGACGCGCCCGGCAAAAGTAGACTCGGTGGCGCGGAGCCGCTCGCGCTTTGAAAACAATCCGCCGTCGCTTCGTAAGGCCGCGTTCACACTGAGCATTCCGGCCGCCGAAAGTACTCCGAATCCGGTTCGGCGGTGGCGAGATCCGCCGAAAGGGCCCTCTCCGCGCCGATCGCTCTCGGACCGATTTTCGCGGCGTCTGCCGCCGAATCGGTCACCGCGGACCAATAGGAGCGCTAGTCAAGAAATTTTGAAAAATGGCGGCCAAGCCCTACTCACTTGTTATGCTGCAGTGCACGTAACTGAATGTTGAAGCCAACGGGAGTTTTACCTACTCTGTGCCTACTTCGCCTCCGTATTTCGTGAAAGAGGTTACCGAGCTTGCTGTTGGCGTGACCGAGCTTGCTGCGGTCTTGCAAAGCAAAATGAACCCACCAACGCCGCTGGCGTCGGTGGTTTTTCTGCTCTTCGTGCATTAAGGACAGCCACTTGCCAGCAAAGTGAGCAGTACTGTCTTTTCATGCTTCTTGCGTACGAGAATCGTCGAAGTATACACCACCGGATAGCGTAGTAGCGTTTGCGAGCCGCGTCAACAACCGGGTGACAGCGCATCCATTCCGCGTTCGCCCCGTAGTAGATGGCATATTAGGCGGCGCGGGGCGCGTCCAGTGCGAACAACGCTCCGTTTCGGCGGCAGGGGAATTTCGGTCGCTGTATAAAGCGGATGTTTCAGTGTGAACTAGGCATAAGTCATAAAACGTCGGCGGATCCTTCGTGAGTAAGATCCGTTTGTTGAGCAATCGCCTCATTGCGGCTACGGCCGCCGTTTCGTTATGACTCCGTTGTTAGAAGCAACTAACACGGAAAGAAAAAAAAAATTTTTTCGTATTAGCGAGTTACAATTTCACAATACCGCAAGCACTACTCCGCACAGAAAAAAAAAACACTTACAAAGCCTTATTGTGAAGTTCCCTGGAGGCTCTCAACTTGGGCTTGTTTGCGAATCATCTTGATGGAAACTGATGCACAAAAGACAGGGCACTTGATGCAACACAGACAGACGAAGCGCAAGCTAACAACAGCTAATTGGCAAGTGATGTGACCTCATTTACAACGATGTCTAATGCTCATTGCGTATTACGAAGCGAAGCTAAGATAGAACTACCGCTTACGTGTGTTACCAGTGAGATAAGCAATTTCTTTGCCTTATGAAGAGATAGGTTGCATGCTGGTGCATTTGTCTTAGAGACGGGAGATATTTCAAATTTCAATGATTAAGCGTGTTCTTTCACTTTTCTTTAATTACGATCCAGCATTGAAGTTCAGGTGTGCAGCCGCATTTTTGGCAGTTAAGTTCACGCACCAGCTTGCCATGACGTCACAGATTTAGTCGACGTCTGCTAGGGTCTACGTTATTGTTTATCGCTTAAAACTGATTGCGTTGTGTTCTATAAAACCCCGAAGTCATAACATAGCAAGTTTCATGAAATCTTATCGAAGCAATGTTCCCAAATTCCGCAAAAAAAAAAATAATTGAAATGCCTGACGTGACACTGAAGTTTTCATGCTGAAGTTTCTTCGCGAAATCGAAAAGTGAAATTTCCACTTTCGTTGCACCTTTTAAAATTGACCTATGGTAGCGAAACCAAGGGCAATATAGTTTTGAAAAGATAACGTATGTCTGAACTGACGCATTCCTTTAGTGTCATACACTGAATACCGCTAAACTGAAGCTAGGTAAATAATTTGCCCATTAGACACTAAGTTCGTTTTCTTGAGCAAAAAGGAACTTGAGCGTTACGCCAATGATAGAGTCGCGTTCAACTTTCTTTCCGTTTTAGTCTTTTTGGAACAAGTGGGAACGTGGTGTGTGAACCTCCACCCCTACTTTGGGCTACGTCAACGATTCAATTCGGTACTGCGAACTGTCAAACACTCGTACTTTTCAAACTACCGCAGTTAACTACGTGTTTGGAAACTCGGGCAACATTCTACGCCGGTACGGCCGCCGCTAGCGTCGTCGCTGCCCGACAGATGGCGCCACGTGCCCAGCGACTCAGTTTCCCGCGCGAGTGCATGGCGGGTTTTCTTTGCGGGTGTGTGTGCGCGGCGATCGAAGGGCGAGCACATTGGCCAAGGCGAAGGAAGAAGGGGTGGTGGCGGAAGGGTGTGGGCGAGGTCTTTCGAGGCGAGAGGAAAGGGTCTTGATCTTGACCTGCAGTGACCTCGCGAGGAAGCCATTGTTTCGAAGAAGAGGCGGAACCTCCTCTTGTTCTGCGGCTCTTCGCTCCTCTCTTGGCCGTCATGAGGCGTTCGCCACCGCTCGACAACACGTGCGCCGGTCCAATATGCGCCACCAATATCGAAAAAAGGAAGTAATAAATAACGTCTTAGTAGTTGATCGTACATAGTTGTCACGTGGTCTTTTGCGCAATCGCGTAAGACAACCGGAAGGCGAAAGCCGTCTTCTGTTTCTTCTCAGTCGATGTATTGACCTATCTCCGTCCGGCCCCTTTCGACAGCTTTCTGCACCTAACGTGGTTTATGCGTTGCCTCTGGGATCCGAAGCTCTGCGAGCTCTCTATACGCTGTCCGTATTTTTCCGTCGCCTCCGTGATCGGTCCACCTTTGAACCTGGTGACGATGTCGCGTGATTACGTTATCATATGTGGTCACGTTATGTGACGATGTCATAGAGTTCGGCGATATGTGACGTCGTCGCGTCGGGATCTTTCGCGTCACCTGCGTTGACGATCGATTTTCGTTTTGTGGGTCATCTAAAGCGGTTTTCTTAATATAATCGTAGTAAAACTACTGTGATGCGGATCACCAACCGTGTCGTCAGCGTATGGCGCAATCGTGTGTCGCGCACAGCATGTTATAGTCATCTGTCACATCATCATCAGCCTGACTACGTCCACTGATGGACGAAGGCCTCTCCCATGTTCCCCCAGTCAGCTTGGTCCTGTGCTTTCTGCTATATCGGCCCACCTAGCTTTCTGTCTCCCCGTCGTGCGTTTGCCTTCTCTGGGAATCCAGTGCCCTTAATGACGAGCGGTTATCCTGCCTGCGTGCTACGTGCCCAACCCATATCCATTTTTTTTTCTTGATTTCAACTGTGATATCCTAACCGCGTTTTGCTCCCTGACCCACGCTGCTCTCTTCTTGTCTCTCAAGGTAACACCTATGATTTTGCTTTCCATCGTACGCTGCGCCGTCCTCAATTTAATTAAGCTAGACCCTCTTTGTAAGCCTCCAGGTTTCGGTTCAGTGGGTAAGTACCGGCAAGATGCAGCTGTTATGTACCTTCCTCTTGGGGGATAGTGGTAGATTAGCGCTCATTATTTGAGAATGCTTGCTGAATGTGGTCCACCCATTTTTATTCTTCTAGTAACTTCGATCTCGTGGTTCTCATGGGTCAGATAAGCCTTAACAACTTTTTTCCTCAAGCCGATCAACTGGCGGAATCACTGGGCCGTGAACTTGTGTCTTGATCATACACTAGAATAGTTGTGTACTGTCGAAGATACATAAATGATTTCGGATGGCAAGACATGATAGATTGGGAGTATTGGTACGTGGGGCGTTGAAAACGCGTGGGAGCGCACATATTTTCCTTACGACATTTCGCTTCGAATGATGGCTTTCACATTTACCGCTGTCCTGCAATAAATACGAGTGCTCATTGTGGCCAGCTTTCAGTAAACTTTATTCTTATCTGGGCTTGTTTTCAGCTTTAGTTGGGTAAAGCATTAACGAAAAGCAACTTTTAATCGCGAAAATCTTTTGAGGCAGCTTCCTTGGAAATGGTTGTGGACTTCTGATGGCAATGACAGAAAAATAAAACACCGGAAGGGTAGGTGTTTCATTCAGATTCGTCTCTAAACACCGCGATAGAATAACAACATTTGTTTCTTGGCAGCGCGTATTTTTTTATTGGCAGTATTTGTTACGTTCATAAACAAGAAATAAAGAAGGCGCAGTTGGAGTGGAACACGTCGCAAATGATACCTTCGCTATAATATGGCGCCCCTTTGACTTTGCCCTACGGCAACGGGCGAATATTGTTTGGCGTTATGTGACAGTGTTCATGCTAGCGATATTCTAGCTGCCATTCAATTGCGAAGCGTATGCTGTATATATCTGCGGCGTTTTTCGTTCGTAAGGGATATTTGTATAGTTGGCCCGGTCACCCCCTCGTGAGCGTGTTTCTTACGATGTCTGCACCTAGCGAATTCGCGTCGTAAACTGTAGTGTGCACTTTAAGCTGCAGTGACGACAAGCCGTTGCACCACTGCCGGAAAAAAAAAACATTAGATTGAATTGCTCATTTGTCAACGCGGGCTTATGGTAACGAGGTTGCCAGGAGCGCCGACGCTCGCCCCAATCACTCAGAGTCTAACGTCCAAAGTTCTGTCATTATTTAAGGAGTATACATAGTGAAGCACGTGTCTTTCCTGCAGTGGAGCCGCACATCGCTGGCGAAGGTGCCCTAGCACCAGGCGTGCGTGTCGTAATTCGTTTATGAAACCCCCTCCTGTGCTCCGCAGCGCGCTCGGGTGGTGAAGTAAGCGTTTTCTTCCCGGGCCCTGTGCTTACGCCTGGTGTTTCCTCCTCCTCCTCCTCCTACACTTCCGCGCCGATCGATAGCGCACTCAGTCCTCGAAATTGGCTGGCGCCTTTTCCTCGCGTTTGGTTGATGTTGCCGTGCTCCCGCTTCCCGGACTGACCCTTAGCGTGGATGCACTCTTCTCTCATCAGTTGCGTGCAGCGCGGAGGAGGCTGTGAAAGTCTGTGACGGGTAGTAAGTAACGTGGTCGAGTTGATACGTTAACGGGATATTGGTACTGCTGCTGCCAAAATGCGTATGCGGAGACGTTGAACGCGTGACCGACACTGAATGTGATTCGAATATTTTAATTAGAAAATAACGTTTATACAGGTGTCGCGCTAAAACGTGCACACAAAACGAGAAGTCGCTGCAGGTGTGAAAAAAAACCGATTTTTTTCGCTAATTCGGTACTTGGTATCGAAACGCTAAACCTGCAGCGTCGTCCGTCATTTTGGTATAGTGGTTACCCTGCTCGGCCGCTGACCTGAGGTCGCGAGTTCGATTCCAGCCGTGGTGGAAGTAAAATGCTATAGAGGCCGGCGTATACTCTGCGACACCGATGCACGTTAAGCAACACCAGACGGTCGGAATTTCCGGAGCCCTCCACTGTGCGGCGTCCCTCGTAAACCACATCGAGGTTTTGGTACGTATAAGCCCTCCTACAGTTAATGCATTATTCTCTCCGTTAGGCTTAGAATCGTCGTCGTAACGTTCGCTTGCCGGAAAGAAAAGATATGACGACATCGGCAAGGTCTGTTCCCGAGCACGTTTTATGTTGGCGTCGCGCTTCATGACGCAATAACTTGGTGGGTAGTGTGGGTTTTTCTATTCCGTTTCCTCGTAAGCCCACGCGATATATAATAGCGACTTTAGATCCACAGCGTACGTTTCGGCGAGTGGGTGCTGCGGTGCGCAACGCCGTAATACCGGGCGATATCCGAAAAATAAATTGGGGCTAAAAAAGAAAGAACTTCCTCTCGAACGACCGAAACAGGTGACCTTTGAGTGATGCCGCGCGAAGTGGCTGAATTGAGTGGGTGGGTGACCGAGTGTGGGCAGCCCGCACGCAATAATATAAATATATATATATATATATATATATATATATATATATATATATATATATATATATATATAACGCAATGGCCACTCCGGTATCGCACCACGTGGATTAATCGTGCGGAAGTTTGCGACCGAGATTGGGGCTACCTTTCCGTGCAGACATTTCTTTATTTTCTTTCTTGCGGCTACGGCATTGATCTGCCAAGCCTAACCGCGAAGGCACCTGTTCGATTCGTAAATATGGCTACCATATTTTTGTGGTGAAGAGGAGTAGTCCTTGCGTTTAGGTTCATGCGCGCGTTAAAGATACCCAGGTGGTCAAGATTAATGGGAACAACACCCCTCCCTCGCTATTCCCGACAAAATACAGTGACGTGTCCCGTAATCGTCTCGTCATTTTGGAACTTGCAACATTCGGACGTTCAAAACGATAATCTTGCTAGTATATAATATATTCTACGCAACAAGCATACCCTCGTCGTGAACATAGTGATGTTAAACCGGTATTTCGAAGGACTGCCACGCCTAACGCGTCTGGTGTCCATTTTGCCTGCCACCCACTGCCAAGTGGTCAGCCATAATGCCTCGTCATCATCAGCCACACGAAGCACAACAACGTGTACGTGGTACCTTACAGATGTGTAGCGGGTAACTCGCTTGTCCGCGGATCGGTGAATAATGACGTACTTGGTGCTGTCCTACTCTGGAAAAAATATGATTTATAGCGTATAGTCGATACGTTGCGCAAAGCCTAAACTTCAAACACATTTGGCCTTGCACGAACGCAAAATATCGTTCAGAATTCGCGTTAGGCAGTATCGTAATTGTCGGAGACACGTGTGTGTGTGTGTGTGATTCTTTAGCATATGTAATGAGGGCTATGTGACTAATTAAAAGGTGCGCTAGCGATTATAATAGGGACTTTTCGAACAGCGTATGCTAAGTTAGCGGGCGTAGCGTTTGCGTACGGCGCCATACGAGTTTTCAAATGGCGTTTGGCTCCGTAAACGCTGACGCACGCTCGCTCTCCGCAAAATGTGCTTTCCGGTCGCACGCTATTTCGACGGTTCGCGTTGCGACGCGTGCGCAGTGGCAGCCACCGCAACGCAAAGCCTCGCGGTACGCCATTCCAAAACTCCCTAAATTATTGGCGCGGTTTCGAACTCGGCAAATGTTTTTTCGCAGTCGTAACGATTGCCTCTCTCACGGATTGAGTAATTGTTTTGATAGTCGTAATAATAATCGACGTTTTGGACTGTAACCGACGCGCACGTTTTCGCACTGGAAGGGAGGAACGAGCAGGCGCAATTCGCCTTCCAAGCGCAGGTTTCCAGTCTTGTTCGTGAACCACGTATGCTCGCGGATTTTGTTTTTTGGTTCGTCGCTTCGGTCTCGTGTGGGGCAAGATGCGTATTTTTTCACGGGCCTCCATGTCGAGTGTGGCGTCGCGGCAGCCGGTGCGCAGCAGCGGCCCGTTCCGCTCGACTGAATCCAGGTGCGGCCGCTGCCACGGACGACGGCGAACTATAGCTCTTTTTTTTTTTTTAAGGTACCGCCGCCGCATGCGGCGGGCCCCGTGGGGTGGAAAACGGAACTTGAAGAGCACCATGCATGTGTTTCAAGTTCTCGCCGTGTGCTTCGAGCTTGCAAATCTTCTTTTTATTATTATTATTTAACTGTGGGCATACGCCACAGAGAAGTGGCGTCGTTCATGAGCAATTTCATACGGTCATACGGTGAACATCTTCTTGACATCTTTCTTAACGCTGGCTTTTGAGGTGCAAGCGAAATGTTTTTTAAGTTGCTAGAATTAGCCTTTTCCGCCCCATAAAAAATGAGCGAGGAGCCTCATCATGTTCCCAGAAAGCTGAAGTAACTTCACCGAAATGTTGCGATTAGTTTGGCTGAATCGCCTGTTTAAAAGAAATATCTCTACTGGTAATTGAACACCGTATACGGATAAGCGTTTCGACCAAGAAAGATGCCATAGATGTAAGCGAAATGCCATATTTTAAGCGAGCGTGGTGAATCTTGATCAGCTTCAGCGGGATAAGCGACTACTTGGCAGTGATTGGGTGGGGGGGGGGGGGCATTTTGGATTTTTGTCGACTTTGCAAAATGTGAGGCTGCCTCTAAGGGTTCATGTTAACTCCCCTTTTCGGGTCATAATACTCTCTTCGGAGATTTGTTGGAGGTATGACTCTTCAAGGAGTGCTAAAGAGTAACAAAGCGTTAAACAGATTAACAGGTAGGCGTAGAATGCGTTAAGAAAGAAGTACAGGTATTCTCTTTCCTTTTGTTTTCCTGTAGAGCATAGTTAGGCCCAATACAGTTCGTAATGGAATGAATGGAATGAAAGAAACTTTATTTAATAGTTCGTAATCCTGGAAGAAATTTGCATCATGTTCGTTTTTATATGGCAAATCCACTTCTCAGTTGTTCTTCTTGATGCGTACTCTTTGGCACGTTTCGATACTGCGCAACTGATGTTTCGCCCTATGTTTGTGTCATTAGTTCCTTCAGCGGCTGGCTGAAAATGCAGCTCGAAGAGACAGGCACCCGAAAAGCAGTTGGCTTCCATATTTCTTTCTTTCACCCAGCACTCCCAGTGCTTCGTCCCGTGGCACTTCGATTGAGTGGAATTGTTCTTGACAGCGCCCCCATTTTGGGAATGGGTTTGAAACGACTCACCCACACTGCAGGCCTGTCGCGTAATCAGATAAAGAAGCCCTGCAAGATACGAAAGAGCCCGACGACGGTGAACAACGCTGACAGTGCGACTGGTTGGTGTAGCATCGACGACTGTGCCAGCGAGCGGGACACGAATTGAATCTTGAAAGCCCTCTCTCATTTCCGTTATCGATTTCCGCCGAGGATGATGTCGGACACACTTTTTTTAAAAAACTGATTTAGAGTCGGCAGAATGAAGTTATGCGAGTATAGGCCCCATATTGTCGGCACGATCTTCTGAAAAAAAAAACTGCAAATCTGCTTAGAAACGAAGTTTAAACGTTCGGCTAATTGTTTCGGCGTATTCTGTTGTGTTTCCCGAGCAGATAAGAAATGAAGCTCACTTGTAAGTTGAGCGCTGTTCGTGTCGTCTTATGTGTTTGTTGTCTATAACCTATGCGTTGGGAAATATCGAATAGGGTTTATAAAGTATTCTTTAAGGACTCTAATTTCATTGAGTTCCGGGTGTGTCCTTTTCCGGAAAGTAAACAAAACGTGACTGTTCATTTTTGTTCGAGATTATGCGCCGGAATTCCGTGATCATGCATCACTGTTGCTCGATGGCGATGGTAGAATTTTTTTCGTCGTATTTAGCTCAAATAGTCCCACTGGTATGCATGCGGGTACGGGCCCCATGTAATTGGCACTTACTATCTATATCAGGAACAACGAGAACACATATGAGCAATTTTAACGCGTGAGTGTTGAGAAAAACCTGATATTGGCAGCGTTCACCAGAAGGATGCATAGAATAAATGTCAGGGTCCCAGCAGGACTCGAACCCTCGCATTCTGCGTGGCAATCAAGCATTTTACCACTTAGCCGCGCCAGGTTTCGGAAATACTTTTCAAGTGCAGTTCGTGAAATGCCTATTGTGGTTGCAGGGATCGCTATCCAATTTTATAAACGTTATGTATGTAGTCTTATGATGCAGTCGTCAAGTTGGGTCAGCGTCAATTGTAGCTAGGTGCCATTCGCTCAAGTTGATTTATGTAGGAGCGTCCAGGCCTATATACTGTCGTCGCGATCACGAGCGCTTCATATCAGCTTATCGCTTGTGGTGTTGCTATTACTCATGTTCCTGTTAGCCTCTTGGCGCAAGTGCAAACAATGGTTATATAAACACCTGCTACTATTTAACATATAGACGGTTTTTCGCAGCGGCAAAAGGGCGCTGCCACTTTTGAACACGTGATCTAATGGACTTCTCCTTTCCACTTCTTCGCCGTCGCCGATGGCTGACCGATTCGTCGACGCCTCCGCTCGCGGATTGAGGGCTAGCAAAGCGGGCGCAGCTCATAAACCGGGCCGCACGTTTCTCTTTTTTTTCCTTTTTTTCTCTCTCTTAAGCACTGTGATTGATTGATATGTGGGGTTTAACGTCCTAAAGCCGCCGTCTGATTATGAGAGACGCCGTAGTGGAGGGCTCCGGAAATTTCGACCACCTGGGGTTCTTTAACGTGCACCCAAATCTGAGCACACGAGCCTACAACATTCCCGCCTCCATCGGAAATGCAGCCGCCGCAGCCGGGATACGAGCCCGCGACCTGCGGGTCAGCAGCCGAGTACCTTAGTCACTAGACCACCGCGGCGGGGCTTTTAACCACTGTGCTGTGTCGCTTTATGGCTGACAGACATTAGATGCTTTTTTTTTCCTTCTTTAAGAATCACTACCACCACCGTTTCTCGTCCGCCACACGCCACATCGCGGCCGCGCCGCCCAGGAGAAGGCTGTGACGCACCGGTGTGGTGGCGCCATCTGGTTTGGCATTGACAAAGTAGCTGCGGAAAACGGTGCGAATCCGTGCGTTCAATATTAGCATCCTATCATACCGTGTAGCTCAATGAACAACAAAATACAGTATGGCCGCCTTCCATCTGCATGCTTCGCATAATGTCGATTCCCAAGGTACGTGGGATTTGCCGAATTCATCTTTAACTTTTTCCGACACCCGAGAACGTGGGTTCGATCTCGGCCGCGTTAAAGGACAACAGATTTGTAATAATAATAATAATAATAACAATGATAACAATAATAATATTAATAAGCTCAATTATATTTTGTCTACGTTTATCTTTCGTGGCACCTCATACCTGCTCGGTCACTCATTTTCGATGGCGAGGCTGTCGTTTCCCCATGCATGCCTGCGTTCTAGTGACGCTGTGGAATCACCTTGTGTTACATCGCAGTGATAGTACGCATACGAGAGAAGTGCATGCCGCCATGTCGAGCTCTTAACTTTGTCGTTTCGTATCTGTAACAACTCGAGTCAAACGTTACCACGGTACATTCGATACACATGAATACGTCCGTACCGATGCATTCGAAATTTTTTTTCAAGACCGTGTTAATACGACTTCGCGACTAGATAAACTGAGAAATCATTCGCGATTTGTGTAAAAGCCCGAGTATGGGCTGTCCGTGAATAAAAAGTGAAATAGATGAATTCGTCTATGTAGCGCGATTTCATCGTTCGAGTGCTCGTGTCAGTTCAAAGATTACGGTACGAGTCGTTCGGATGGCGACATCCGATGCTGTAACGGTATTTTCTGCAACGCAATGGTTCTTTTCGTCATGCCTGTGAAGTTAACGATAAAAACAAGTCGCACCTCGTCTCTTTTTTTGTCGACCGTTCGTTTCGAAACCGATCTCTTTGCGCGCACGATTGCGCAGCCGTGTAGAGGAAAAGACAGGGAGAGGAGAGGAAGAGAATGGAAGGGGGGGTCGTTGCGAAAGCGCATTTTTTGCGCAAAGGTCACCCTGGACGCAGAACAGAGGTGAAGACTAAGGAGGAGTAGGGGGAGGAGTCTTATACGAACGATCGACGGATGCTTTCCGCTTCCTCGGAAGCAGCGATACGAAAGGAAGTCGGAAGAAGCCGGACCGACTCGTCGATCGTAGGAACCCACTTCCATCCATTCAAGCGGCGACTGAGCGCTCCAGCCGAGAATCTAACGTCTTGGAGCCCACAGAAGAGGGGCTGTCAACTTGGCGTATCACATAAGTTGACGCCTTTGGCGATACATGGGTATTAAAGGGACCATGGCTTGGTGACCCGCCAAATTGAGGTTCTCGGCGAAACATAGAAGTGGAGGTTTTTTTTTTTTTTCAAAAAAAAAAACTCTCTATATATAAAAAATTGACTAATAGAATATTTCATTACAAAATGAACTCTTGAAGTCGCCGGCTATAAATCGCGCACACTTATCGTGACCTCAACTTTTTTTTTTCATAGCGTGTGTGACGTCATATGTTTCGTGGAGTCGAACCGTCGTCTACTACCTCGATTTCAGCCGGCGCAAGTCCTTCAGTTTTCAATGCTAAGCTGAAAAAAGCTGAAATTGCTCTATTACACGCTGAGGGGGAGGGGGGGGGGCTGGGCTGGCCATGGAACAAAACATCTTCGGTCTGAATACCAACTATCGCAGAGAAAGACGCCTGTTCACGTTAAAGAACCCCAGGTGGTCTAAATTTCCGGAGCCCTCCACTACGGCGTCTCTCATAATCATATCGTGGTTTTGGGACGTTAAACCCCACATATCAATCAAAGACGCCTGTTACGTCTCGGCTCACGAATGTACCAGGGTTGTCAGACTCTCGGTCCGCTCACGTGTTTTAAAAATATTCGATAAATATGTGGGGTGTAACGTCCCAAAACCACGATATGATTATGAGAGACGTCGTGGTGGAGGTTTACAGAAATTTCTACCACCTGGGTTTTGCTAACGTGCACCCAAATATGAGCACATTGGCCTTCGGCATTTTCGCCTCCATCGAAAGTGCAGCTGATGTAAATATTCATTGTACATTAAGTACAATGAACCAAGTGCGCCGAAATTTCGCCAGCTTGCTCGTTATGTCCGAAGAATGAACCCACATATCACCGGTTGCGAGCGAAAATTGGTTGTTATGGTCCATTTAAGATACTTGACAATCTCTACGTCCTGCGAAATGATAACTCTAATAACGGAGGAGAAAAGTTAGGGTACGCGAATATTCCATTTCGTATCGCATAGCGTCTCCCGTTTCATGGATTTCACTAAATAAATAAATCAATTTTTTCATTCTTTCGCGATAAACTGTAGAGGATATTGATATGCAAAAGGGTGTTCCACAGTATAAACATAATTAGGACCTCCTGTACCTATAAACACAATTGCTTTATAAGAAAGATGACTTTTTTGTTGTGTTCAAATAAAATGAGGAGCAGCGAAGGCTTTCGAAGCGCAAATGCAACGGACAAATGCGGGTGTTAAATATTTGTGTTTGTACTGACTCATGATCGACCCCATAATACTATCATATACAGCTTTTTTTTTCAGTCGCAAGCCTCTCACTCGCTAGTAAAGCAAATACAGTACGATTAACTGTCTTTCTAACTTAAATAAGTTACATGATGGACTCGGTCTACTTTAGGGGGTAATTTTATAATTGAACTTTTATGCTTCACTGCTAAATTCCCAAAAAAACGTGTGGACTCGAATGGCATGTTTCTTCACTTTCTTCCTGAACATTTAAGCTCACCATAATCGCAAACAGTCAGCTGCTTCGTAACGACCAAATTCTTTTCGCAAACTGGGGTCCTCACGAACTTTACAGCTGAAGACGCGTATGAACGTATTCTCCTTTTTATTGTGTGTAAGATGGGAAGAGGAGGGGATTATGGGTGCGTCCTTCGCTGCAGCGCTAATGAAAATACGCTCTCCTAATACTGTGCCGCAATATAAACGTCGTACTTCGCTGGGCGCTGTGTTTCATCCCGCTCTTCCCTCCACTCGCGCAGCTTACCGCTGTTGCTATGGGGATACACCTTTTTCTTCTTCCACCGCTCCTTTTTTTCTCTCGACATGCTCCAGTGGAGGGGATGCTGCCGTTGCCATGGGAACGGGATGGTGGCAGAGACCCGCCTAGAAGAAGAGCGGAGAGAAAGGGAGAGCAGGGCGGCGATGGGGGATTTCCCCGACTGAGGCTGGCTGGCCGGCCGTCTCACGCAATGTCGTCGTCTCCCGTTTTGTAACCCTCCTTTCCCTCGATCGAATCCCTTCTCTCCTTTGTTTCCCTCCTTCCTCCGACAGGGTTTCCCCATGGTTCCCGCTGCTGCGGCCCTGCTCTCCGCTGTGTCCTGCCTTCTCGGCATGAATCGGGAATAACGATATCAGAAATGTGCAAGTTGCGATGCTTGCTTGCCTCGGGGTGATATTGTGCGGAAGCGGAGAGCCTGTCTATTCATCATCATCATCAGCCTGACTACGTCCACTGCAGGACAAAGGCCTCTCCCATGTTCCGCCAGTCAACCCGGTTCTGTGCTAGCTGCCGCCAATTTATACCCGCAAACTTCTTAATCTCATCTGCCCACCTAACCTGCTGTCTCCCCCTAACCCGCTTCCCTTCTCTGGGAATCTACTTAGTTACCCTTAATGACCAGCGGTTATCCTGTCTACGCGCTACATGCCCGGCCCACGTCTATTTCCTCTTCTTTATTTCAACTATGATATCCTTAACCCCCGTTTGTCCCCTAATCCACTCTGCTCTCTTCTTGTCTCTTAAGGTTGCGCCTACCATTTTTCTTTCCATTGCTCGCTGCGTCGTCCTCAATTTAAGCCTGTCGATCGGCTCTGGCGAATTGGTCGACGTTACGGTGGCCGGTGTAGCGTCATCTTTTGAGGAGTGGTAGCGTGCGTATCACACACGTTTATTTCTTGAAGCGTCGTGCGCACCGCTGTTGTCTAGATGCTGCTGGGCCGCTGCTCTCTTGCGCCGATGTTAGAGACGCACTCACCTGCGCGTTGCGTCAGGGGGCTAACTTTGTTAACGCCGCGTCGGCAACCGTAGAAGAAGCGAGACTAGTTCACCTTTTTGCCGGCCGGGTTCTTTACCTGCTGTTACGCCGGTTCGGCGTCGGCCTTTTCGATTTATTACCTCCCTGCGCGGTATTTGCAGTCATTGTCTCCATTTTTCTCCGAACGAGAAGAAGGAAACAAGCGGGTGAGGGTTCTTTTTTTTTTTTTTTTGCGAGACCTTTTCGACGCAGTCAGTGGTTGCTCAAGAAGGGAGTGCGGGAGGTTACTGTGACACTTACAAATGGGGTTTTTCGGGTTCTTTTTTTATTTTTACAGTCCCCCCTTTCCCTTCCCTTCCTGTACGTCGTCGTCCGTTTCAACACTGACGCTAGGCAATCATTTATTATGCCGTATATATTTAGCGTCGGGAGGTCGGTTGTAATTTGCTCACGAAGCATATAAGAATCTCTGATTTTTTTCTTCTTTTTCTATAACGCGTTCGTTGCGCCAGTGCTTTAAAAGCGTGACGTGTTAGCGTGACGTGTTATATTAATGAGATCTAACAGACAGTAATGCCAAGGAATGTACAGGGGAAGTTATTAGATCCAATGGAGTGTAAGCAAGAAGAAAAGTGGATGAAAAAATAACCAGCCGTGAGCAGGAATGGAACCTACGAACCTCATTATTATTGTGTTAAAACACGGAAAAACGAGCCCTTAGGTATACACTTCTTTCCCTTATATATATATATATATATATATATATATATATATATATATATATATATATATATATATATATATATATATATATATATATATATATATATATATATGTGAGAGAGAGAGAGAGAGAAAAGAGATAATGGCAAGCTAATTGGTACAGTGTTCCTTGACAACGCCGCTTTTTCGGCAATTGCGTAACGGTGACTTTGTGTTGAAATAAACGAAAATTGCCGCCGCCTGGTCCTCGGTGCTCTCGTCGCGGGAACCTCACGGCAACCTTCGACTCATGGGAAGTTGACTTAATTGACGGTTAGCTTGTCTCTCGCTAACCGTACGTGAACCGAGGAAGGGACTTTTGTTTAGTCACTATACTTTGTCGCCCGGGCAACACCGGCAATTACGGTTTAAATATCTTATTAACGCGAAATCTGTAACATGTAATCAAAAAGGCTTTTTTTTTTCCTCCTGGTGTGGCGTCATGCTCTCAGTTACCACTCTGTCGGCTAGACTATACACCGGCAGTTGCGGTTCAAATATTTCATTGCGTGAAGCCGGTCTCACGTGAACAACCTTCAACCCCCCCCCCCAAAAAAAAAGAAGTGTATACCTTTTTGATGAGGATTCTGTGGGTAGTCGGGTCAGGTGATCACCCGTAATGCTCAACTTTTAGATGCTGATTGCATCCTATTACAGTGTTCTCTTTAGTCTGTTTTTTTTTTTTGTCCCAATCCTAGAAACTATTTCTCTCAAAAAAAGAGGAGGGGGAAGAAAAAGTTTGGATCGTGCCGGCCGTGAAATTAGTTTCAGCCACAGGGATGTTTTATTTGCCGTTCAGAAATACATCACTGCGAATAAATGATTTTCTTGCTAAATCACGGTCTCACTATTTTTCTTTATTCTTTTTCTGCAAACTTTATATCGGCATTTCAAATCAAAATTAGTTTACAAAAGTTTTGTAGGAATGACGTAATGCTGAAAGTATAGGGCAAGTTCACCTTATAATCGGCCAATCCCCTTCTTTGGGTACGAGCCATTTGCACAGGGAAACAACAACGGTTCAAGCGAAGCTGCCCCAGCTTCCCTTGGTATTTGCCATAAATATGAGGTTTGTAGTCTGTATTGTCATTACTATAAGAATCGGACAAGGCGCGTACTATGCGCTGTGCACGTCATATGGGTTCCCTACATAAATTACCCGGGTGTATCCGGCGTGCTGATGTTTTCTCCACACCCGCCGCTGTAGTCTGTCTGCAGCGCTCGACTTCCAGGCTGACTCAAAGGTCGCGGCAGCGAATCCCGGCCACATTTCTCGATGAAGCCGAAAATGTTACAGGCCCGCGTGTCTTCACTTAGGGGCGCCGCACTGTTAAATGATACTTTGTTTATATGTGTGGTCGAAATATCCGGAGCTGTTCCCTACGGCATTCCTGATCAACATATCGTGGTTACATAATTATTACATTATATATCGTTATTACTATAATTATTACATTTTAGCCGCATCGAGAACGATTCGATACAATGCGGGATATGCCTGATAAATAGATAAATAAATAAATATGGGACGTAAAACCTCGTTATCTATAAATATTTTATTTTATCCTCGTTGGCAACGATTCCATACGCACTATACGCCTCATGAATAAGTAAATAAAATAAGTATATGAATCGTATATGACGTAAAGTACCGTTTGCTATAGTTAGTATATTTTAGCTTTGTCTAACGATTCAAATTACTGCAGGATACGCCTTATAAATAAATAAGTGAAGAACGTAAAACCTCGTTAGCTATAATTATTATATTTAGCCCCCAATCGGTAGTGCAAGATACGCCTAATAGTTTGCTTCTGTAGTTATTTCTCGTGACTTCATTAACTGTGCGCCACTGTCGCGCGATTTAGGTGAAACTACCAACTCGGCTATCCTTCTTCACTCTATGCCTTGGCGTTCTTCGCGTATCGCGTTCGCATACGAAGCAACACTATACTCTAGGTTGTTTGCTACAATCTCCCGTGTGCGCTCAGACGCGAGTGGCCCATCGTTTGACGCGCGTAAGAACTGCATGCCCCCTCTCGCGGTGACCTCGCACAGTCTGTGTGGCGCGGCGCGTCAAGGATCTCCGAGGTCGTCTCCCTTTGCCGTCGCCGCCGCTTTCCAACCACCTCGCCACCCACACACAAGGTGCGCTCGCTACACACAAACAACCCGCAATGTGTTCTCGGTCCACCTTCTTTCCCGGCTTCGTGTAAACCATATGTCTATATACTGCGCCACGTTTATGCTTTGGTGAGCACGGACGGTGGTCTCTTTCGTCTTACTTTGTAGTATTTTCATGTTTCTAACGTGGTAGACTGGTCGACCTGTACGAATTGAAGGTCGTCGTCTGCGGGAAATGATCCGCAGACGAAAAAAAAAAACAAAAAACGAAAGTGTCGTTTCCAGTAGAGTCTCGGACAGTATTTATTAGTGTGACGACTTCGGGCACCCTGATTTACTGGTCTCGTGTCTCCACTTCAGTGGTTTACTGCCTCGGTGGTTTACATCCATGCATGCATGCGTGTTTTTTACGTAGATACATACATACATACATACATACATACATACATACATACATACATACATACATACATACATACATACATACATACATACATACATACATACTCGAAGGTCGCAGGTGTTCGGTTCCTGCCCACGGCAAGGTATCTTTTCACCCACTTTTCTTCATATTTACATTACAATTCGGTCTATCTTCCCCTATACTTTCCTTGGCATTATTGTCTGTTGGATCTCATCAATATTGTGTCAAACAAAGAAAAACGAGACCTTAAGTATACACTTCTTTCCGTAATTCACGAGGGTCTCGTACTGGCAGGCTTGGTGCCTTTAGGTTGCATGCGAGGGACTATTGGTCAGCTGTCAGCTCGTGTGTCATATTATATATATTTATATATATATATAACCGTGGTAGCTCAGTGGTAGAGCATCGAACGCGTTATTCGAGGGTCGTTGGTTCGATTCCTGTTCCCGGCAAGTTATTTTTTCACCCACTTTTCTTTCTTCTTATTCACATTAAATTGGTTCTAATAACTTCCCCTATACTATCCTTGGCATTATTGGCTGTTAGATCTCATTAATACTGGGTCAAAACACGGAAAAACGAGCCCTTTGGTGTATATATATATATATATATATATATATATATATATATTCCTCAGTGAATCTCCTTATGAAGTCAGTGTGCAGGGCAGACTGACCCCGTACACATGCTTATGATCATTAGTGCTTCCCACAAACAGCTCAGGCAAGTGCAAAAGATGGAAGTTGCGGCGTTGCGCATATCGTAGTTGGCGATAAAGCACTTCGAAAACGCCGCGCTTATACCAGTTCACTGACCTGCAGCGGCCTTAACGCTAGTTTCGAGCTCAAAGTCTCCGTACATTAACGTCGCAAGGTTATGTAACTGGTGTGCGGGAATTTTTCGAGAGCCCGGGTGGGAGTGGCTTGTGGCTGCAGCCACCCACGGTTTCATCCGGAAGTGGTATGGCGGAAGTATGTTGTAAGAGGGAGAGGGTGAGAAAGGGTTATTTGCGTAAGCCTCAAAGTCAATGGTCCGTACGGTGCTAGGACGGTTGACCGCGACGCGAGATCCCGTTAATAGACTGTTACGCCCGTCCCAAGAAAACCTCTTCGTGAACTGGTTTTTTTTTTTTCTTTCATTCTTTATAGATAAGAAAATGCCATTTTGCGTTATACGGAAGGCATATGACCCGTGTCGCCTGTAAACGCCGCGCGTTAGATTTGGAAGCTGAAACTTTTTTCTTTATTTTTTTTACATCACAAGCGACCACCGGAGTTGGAACAGGGCTATTTATTACTCTCACCGCATATTGCAGTGCTCGAAGTGCTGGAAGCCTCCGTTTCATCCGCTTCCTGTGTGCGTTAAGGCTACTTTGAGGGTGCACACACACACACACACACACACACACACACACACACAAAGTTTGTGCTGGAAACTATGAAATGCGTTTTGCGAGGTTAAGCGAATGCTGTACCGGTTCGTACCGGACTCTGCTTATCTGAGCGCTCATTTGTTACGCTCTACCTGCAGTCGAATCGTTAGTATTTCGTGCAGCTATTGCGCGGTCCTGGGGCAGTTGTAAGAATAATTATAATTGTTGTGGTTTTGCGTCTCGCGAGCACGATATCGTCATGAGCTAGGGACGCTATAGTAGAGGTATCCAGAAATTTTGATCACCTGGGGTTCTCATAGGGACAATAAAGTCAAACGGCATTTTATGTCAAAGTGAAAGCTCAATGTATGACAACGGCTAAAAGGACAATATTATCAACAGCAATGCCTTACTTGCACGATGATGATGAACAAACTTTATTTAATTAGCAGAAAGGTCCTCTTCCCCTTTCAGGTGCGAGAGGAAAAGGGAGGACCAAACCTAGACGACGGCCATGATCCCATGGCACGAGAAATTAAAATAAATGCACGGGAACACATGAGTTACGCCTAGGACATTCGCAAAGTGATCCCGATGACGTGAAAGTTGCCGCCTACAATTAATCACTAGTAATTGAACTAGCTGCTCTAAATAAAGAACCTTCCGTGCATCAAGAGGCGTAATAAAATGCAGCTTGTGATTCTCTTTTTGGATTCATAGATAAAAAATAAAGCCGCCGGACGTTACTATAGGGAAGGGCGCGAGTGGTTGAAAAGGTCAATTTTCGCCTGATTAAACTGGACAGGTCGTGCTATCTAGAAAGGCCCAGTTGAACCAGGCATCCCTATTGAAACGATGCGTATGCGATGTCCAATAATTCTGTATGTTTCCGTAAGAATCTTACGGAAATATATGGAAAATATATAGGAAACTTGTATTCTTACGGAAACATACGGAATTATTGGACATCGCATACGGATCGTTATGCCTGCCATCTTGGAGGCCATGTCAGGAAATCGTTCAATGACGTTTCTTGCTGCTGTGGCTCCCGCTGCTTTCGCTCTGCTGCTGCTAGTGTCGGTGGCCGCGCAGTAAAGCCGGTCAACGTTGTCTACGGCAACAGTGACGTGAGACGTTGCGCTTCAGGCGGGTAATTTGAAGTGTGCTAACGCGATGCGGACCACTAAAACGCGATTTTATTTGAAAACAAGCCCTTTCTTTGGGACAAAAGTAGCACTGCGAGGTTTCTAGACCGCTATTTCAACAATCAACGTTAGTGTCGCCTTGCCTTTATCAATCAATCGATCAAATCAAATTTTATTTTCGCTTCAGACAATACAGCGCATTGTCACTGCGAAAATAGGGGACCAGAGAAAAAAGCTGCGCTTGCGCAGCTTGACTAAGCTCTGGTCACCCGTACAGCAGTAGTGACAGGGCAAAACATCTAACAAGTCTATATAGCCACGGTATATACAATGCGATTACAAAAAAAAACCATCAATGTATGTTTTAAGTTACAATCACTTTAGCAAAACCAGCTACTGTAAATATACAAACATGAGTAGTTCTAATACTTTTACATAAACAGATCTAGTAAGGTTTTGTTAGTAAAGTTAAGAACGTCAACATTTCTTTGTTCTAGTTCATTTAGTGTGGTTGCGAGTATATAATCAAGTTTTTCTTTCCCATAATAGGTACGCGAGAAAGGAACGTGGTATGGTGGGTGATACCTGAAAAGATAGAAAATTGTATTTGCTCGAAGATTTGCAATTTCTTCGAATAGCTGTGTTCTTCCTGATGTGGCATTTTTGTATGTTCTCAGTAATTTATGCTTGTATATGTTGTGAATCTTCATAATTTTATGTTTGTGGAATAAAGGTTTCCCTTCAATAAAAGTGCCCCTTTAACGTGCACCAAAATATTGTTGTTGATGGTGATGGCTTGCACCCACGTAATAGCAACGGCCTTGTTAAAATATGACCAATGTGATGGGGCATGAAGGTTGTGATGTCACTTCGATATTATCAGTGCATCGCATGCAGTTTGCCTCGTTGTTTTCGCGCACATACGCGTCAAATGTATACCAGCAGCGTCGTTATCACTGTGGAGCATGTTATTTTACCACGTGATTATGTTGCCTTGACGTCATCAAGTTTGGCGTGTGTTCGAGCACCCTGCAGTACGTCAAGAACCTAGCTGCGTTCATGTCGTCACGAGCAAGCTGGCAATTGAAGCTACTGGATAATTGATTGATATGTGGGGTTTAACGTCCCAAAACCACCATTTGATTATGAGAAACGCCGTAGTGGAGGGCTCCGGAAATTTCAACCACCTGGGGTTCTTTAACGTGCACCCAAATCTGAGCACACGGGCCTACAACATTTCCGCCTCCATCGGAAATGCAGCCGCCGCAGCCGGGATTGGAACCCGCGACCTGCGGGTCAGCAGCCGAGTACCTTAGCCACTAGAGCACCGCGGCGGGGCGAAGCTACTGGATATATTTTCGGTATTACAATGTTTCTCCATAAGGCCTCCAGGGAAAGTTAATTAGAGATGATTGATTGATTGATATGTTGTGTTTAATGTCCCAAAACCACCATATGATTATGAGAGACGTCGTAGTGGAGGGCTCCGAAAATTTCGACCACCTTGGCTTGTTTAACGTGCACCCAGTTAATTAAGGATACTTAGTTAGTTTCGCAAATATTCGTTGGGACTTGTCGAAGTATTGTGCGTTTATGGCGGAATAATCTGGCTCGAGAAGTAAGTAGAATGGTGCGCTGCCGCGGTACAGTCAGTGGTTGTGGTGCTGGGCTGAAGGTCGCAGGTTCGATTCCCAGCAGTCGTGGCGACCGTATTTCCGAGGAAAAGTGCTATATAGGCTCGCGTACTTGGCTTTAGTTGCACGCTAAAGAACCCCGGGCTAACGGGATTTCCGGAGCCCTCCACTAGGGCGTCTCTCGCAATCATGTCGCTTACAGTTCCGGCGCGTAAAACTCCAGATACGTTATCCAAAAAAAAAAAAGTGAACGCGGGACTTGTGGACCATAGTTTCCCACAGTACTAACTAGAGGGAACTCTGGCGCTAGTGTCTATGGGAGCTGCAACGCAAGGCACTTCAACGAGCATGGGAATGATGGGTAGTACACACATTTGTCTAAACTTCGTACTTCTGGCCTGCTTTTGGCTTTGTGCGTGTTCGTGTGGCTTGGAGCTGTTTTTTCACGACAACATAAATTAGCAAATGTTCACCGTTTGCGCTTCACAACCTTATTCTTTTAAGCTTACTATTTCGAATCAAGTCGGTAAGTTCAAAAGGGTTCGTTCTTTCTTTCAAAACAAAACCGTAACCAGTAATAAACGAAGCCGCAAGTACGATTCGCCGCCCGCAAGTACGAAGACTAGTCGAATATGTGTACTACCCATCATTCCCATGGTCGCCGAACGATCGCAGCGCCAGAGTGCCCCCTAGTTAATTTTGATAAACTCTATGTTGCGGACGACGCATGCGCGCATGCCCGTACTCCTGCATTAAAAAAAATAAATATGGAAAGAAAGCGTGGTACTATACGCATCTTCTTTTCCCGTTTATTTCACCGTCCATCTCGTATAACGCGTTTTGTTTTTGTTTTTGTTTTTACGATCCTCTGATTTTTCGCCGCGGCACTGATTCTGATTCGAGTCGCGTGACCGTTCACTGCGTCCCAGCCGCACACTTTATACGCCAACAACTCGTTGCGGTGACCGGAGTTTATTCGTAATTTTGCTTTTCTGCGCCGGGCGGCGCTAATTGTCGCGTTGACCTCGACTGGGCCGCCCCTCGTCGACCTTTGCTTTGATACGAGCAGCTGCTCGTGCCGTAACCGCGCCACATCCTGCGTCATACGCCACTGCTTGACCGTGAAAAAAATATATATCGCACGGTCGCGCCTGTGGTGTGCGGGGTGCCCGACTGGTTTGTTGCGGTGTGGACGACTGACTGCGTGCGGTTTTTTATCCCGCGGTGCCATCGACCTTCCTTCCGTCGACCGTGTGGGTTGGGTGAGTGGTGCGAAGTCTTTCTATACCGTTCACCCCCTCTGACTCGGGTATGTCTTCTTGCCGGCTGCGTCTATAATTGTTTCGAGGCTCCAGTGTCACTTGATTAATGTTTTGCTCGTCTGGTTTGGCCGTATACGTTCCCGCCTTTTATTTTGTGCTTGCCGTTTTTTTTCTCTTCGAAATGGGCATCTGGATGAACAGCACGTTTGCCGGTCGCAAAATGAAGTTCAATAATACTCTGGGATACCTATGGTCTAAAATCACGCAAGTCTATGGAGCGGCCGTCGGCCGTTACAGCCGGCGTTTTTTTTTTTTCTTTCTTTTCCATAAAATATTCAGAGACCGACGTCTCAATGATGTCGAACATGGTTGCACTGCCCGTATATATCTCTGTGCTGTAATTCGAGCATAAACGGAAGCTCGCAGCTAACGCGAGCTATCTAGCAACTGTGGATGGCAGAGGCGTCCAGAGTCACGCAATCGAACGCTCTGAGACTAGTGTGTTTCAGATTTTGCTCTCTACTTGAAAGCTTGTAGGTTGTACTCCCGTCGACCTATTTTTGTATGTTTGCACCTTTTGCGTGCTTTAGTTCTAATTCTTGCTTTTCTTTCATCCCTCGCTTTTGCGTATCGAGTTAATTTGTTTTTTTTTTTTGTTAGGCTTAGTTGCTTGTGTGTTGGATCCGCCCCCTCCCTTTTTTTTTGTGTGTGAACTGTGTTCACTGCTCGAGCGACGTGTTAGTATCCCTTTAGAGAGAGAGAGAGAGAGAGAGAGAGAGAGAGAGAGAGAGAGAGAGAGAGAGAGAGAAACGTCTTTATTCACAAAGGCAAAGAGGAGGAAGGCGTGGGAGGAACCCCTAGTCCGGTGTCCCTAGGACGACTCCAGCGACGAGTCGGGCCCGCTGTATCGGAGCTCGGAGGACCTCGGGGTGGGTCCATCGCGGAAAGCACGAGCGTGCCCACAAATGGTCCGCCGACTTATTCATTCGTTGTGGTGGTGACGTCGGCCAGCGCGGCAAATAGTTGACGCATCTCGACTTCGGCCGGGCCCGTGGGTGTGTGAACTCGGCCGCGCTATAAACAACTGTTGTTTGCTGGTGCGGGCCCATTATTCTTTCATTGAACGTGTCGCAAATCAACCTGTGGGGGTACCCTTTGTCGCTGTTACCTGGCTTTCGGTGAGGATCGTCGTGCTCGTCAAAGTGGTGGGTGGGGCGCAGCGCTGTTTTTTTTAAAGCGATAGCGTTAAAGAGCTTGTTTCGTTGAAAGTTCGGTGTTGGCGTCGTTGGCTGTGAGCAAAAAAGCTATAACTAAACGAATAAAATGGTTAAAAAAAAACGCTGCGGCAGAGTCGGGACCGAACCAGGGTTTTGGGCCCGAGTAGAGATCCAATCCCGGCACTTCACGTGGCAAGCAGATGTTTCACCACAAAGCCACGCCCCTGCTTCTGAAAACCGTGAAAAGAACTTCCTCCTCTAGGAAATGCAGTGAAAATAGCTTTCATGCTTCACAAACACGCGCGTCCTGCATATATGCTTCACAATGCAACGTGAAATATTGCAGTAATAATGAGTGGTACAAGCGTCCATTGCCAAGGGTGCGTCAGAATGATTATCATAATGGCTCCGTCGTTGAAAGCCGATACCCCACTACGAAAGACACACATGCTACTGCACATTTTTCCTTAAGGCCACGTATAGTAGGTGCGTAGCAAATTCGAAAAGGTTTCATGCATTAAGTGTTTGAAGTACGCACTATACGAACAGGATGCGGCTATCGCGTTCCTAAAGGTGAAGCTTTAGGGTCCTCTATATTTTTTTTCTTGACGTGGATTGTTAATTGACGCTGTCCGTCACTGTTCTGCAAGTGCAGGCAAGACTGAGCATAAATGGACACTAAAAAGAGACAAAGAAAAATATTAGGGGACACGTAAGTTTCACCTTAAAAAGTTGATAGCGATATCGTGCCCCGAGTGCGTACTTCAAGCACTTGGGTGCTTGTAACGCGTAGTAACATGACGTGTAAAAGGCGCAGTAACGGTTGCGAGTGACCGGATTTAAACCATGAAGTGATTATGATAATCACGTGGCCTGACGCCCGATGGCAATGCACGCGTCTGCCACCCCAAGAGCTTAAAAAAAAAAATTCTGGAGTGGAAGCTCCCGCACTGCTTCGCCAGCAGTAGCGAAGCCAGGTTTTGCCCTCCATGGATCTCGGAAACATGCTTTCTTCTGGTGGTGCCCACTTAGACTTGAAGTGGCTTTGATTTGTTAGTCTAAAGGCTGCGTTAATTATAAATTAGAAGACATTTCTTTCCCAAGAAATAATCCGCATCGACTAGTACCGGTGACTTGATCTCCAATAAAGTTTGCCTTTAATTCGAGGCTTACAAAAAAGGAAGCTAGTAACACAAGCACGCACTTTGAGCGCCATCTGACCCGAAAAGGTTGTCATGTTAAACTCGTTGGGCGTGACAGGAAAACGCTCCTTCTCAGTCGCCGAACGCCACAGCTCATCGTGCCCCTAGTAATATGACTGCCGCAGCCGCCATGTTACGGTTGGCACGGCTTCACTCGTGAGCAAGAATTTTCACTCCAACAATTTTTTTTTGTAAACTTCCTTGGTACCACCCATTATTACTGCACTATTTCATATTGTGTTATGAAGCATATATACAAGACGCGTGTGTTAACGGGTAAATGCAGTAAGGCCTGCAGTACGACTGGCCAATGGGCCAGTCTTACTGCAATATATTTATATTACCCAGGGCTCTTTTCTATGTGTTCACTCGAACAGCGCTGTTTTTTCTTTCTCTTTTGCTCTTTTCCTGTCCTAGTGTTTTCTGGTGTTGCGCTGTAAATAAATTCACAATGTGGGGGTTAAGCATGATAGTTATTTTCAGTCTATTTAGCTGGAGTGTGGCTGTGTCGCTTGCCGCGCAAACGACCAGGGCTCTATCTCCACTCTCACCGAGAATTTTTGATTTAATTCACTAGGGAAAACAACTTTAACTCGAAGCAAAGTAAAGTATATGTTAAAATACGTAAAAAACCCGACGTTTGCACCATCTCGATTTTTCGATCACGCACAACATGATTTGTCGCTAATGACACCGACGCCAGAATGAATGCGAAACGAGTTTAATGCTATCGAGTTGAAAAGTGTTTCGACTCCACTAGCGTAAACATTCGGGTGGCCGGCCGGGCATGCAGCGCTGTTCTTTCGCCAAGCAAAGTCTTCACTTTCTATTGCATCACCGCCGTCGATCCCCCTGACGCACCGTCATGACACTTTGCAGATATGTTTCAAAAAGCGGTGTTTCAAATGGAGGACCACACCGTATATATGCACGTTTGTATGTGAACTAGATGAAAAACTTGAGGGTTTTGTTGAATTCCGTCGGCGATTCTGACCCCTGACGCTGAACTAAACATTGTTTCAGGAAGTAACGAAGAACCTCTAACTCACAATGTGCACATTTTGGCCCGGTGATGATCGAGTAGCGGACTTCACCCCATCTTTGTGGCGCGTACCCATTTGACGGATTGTGATGACGACATGCTTTCGCTTGCTCTGACTAAAAAAAATAAATAGAGTTCCTGGCTTTGACACAATAGATCGTGAATTTGTGCTGAGCTTGTGGCGTTGTAACCACATAATGAGATGATTGTCATGCTGGGATGCAATAGGTTTCGCGATTGCGTGGTGATGTTCTGTCACGAGTATATATTTCCAGCGTTTTCGCTAATAAAATTTCAGTTGAAGTCGGCGATCTTTCTGTCCTTGTCCCTTCTTCTGTAGTTACGTCTTAACTGCTCGTAGTCGTGCGCTGTGCCAATATGATAACACGCCGACAATCCGAGACCATGAAGTACAGTAATGCAAAGACCGTTCATGTCTTGAGAAGACGCTTATAGGCTATTTTCCCTAAGACACCTAGGCGTGGCTTAAATCTGATGTTGTTGTAGCGAAGCCTCCGAACGCTGAAATGGGTCGAACTCTTGAGTACCTTCTAGTGGGGCTACCCAACAAGGACGCCGCTCGCGCTGAGAGCCCGTGCTTGGCTGTGACTGTCGCCATTGTATATTCTCGCTCATTGCCGGCTAATAAACGCCTTAACATTGTGTGTTTTCCTTGCACAATACGACGTGAATTAATAAGAGCATGGGGCATCGTAGGCAGCAACCCGACCGTATTCATGAGTATGTGTCTACCGTAACACTGTCCCTTTAGTTGTTAGGTACAAAACACTTAACAGCCCAACATGGCGACGCTGAAACCCATTCGTAAAATAGTTTCTGTAATAAACCAGAAAACCCTCCCTCAACACCTCGCGTTCAAACAGCCACACGCCGGTCTCGTAGGACTGCCGCACATCGAGTGTCTCAACTTAATTTTCTCGTCCATGGGATTCGGAGAGTGCTTTCGAAGCGTGGGCCTCGAAGGCTCCAAAACGCAGCGTAATCTTTATTTTACGATGAGCTCATCGATGGAACCACCGGAGACGTCGATGTCGTAGGAGCACGCCGAGTCCCAGCATTTTCTTTTTTTTTTATTGCATTCTTTACCATTTCATGTTGTGTCCGGTATTCTAGTATAGCATAGGCGTAGATTAATACCGGACAACGTCTGCCGTAGTTGCAGCTGCCGCCACGTCCAGTGGCGCCAGCTGTGGAGAGAAAAAAAAAAATTGACGCGTAATCTGCGTCCTTTGGGGTTCCGCGATCGCTGATCCCCGCTCACTAAATCTACTGCATAGTGGTATGGCTCTCGGAAACTGCGCTGAATCGACACGAATACCTTAGGCGTAGGTATATTTAAGGTGAATACCTTAGGTGTACGAATACCTTGCTGTCGAAGCTTGACATGAATCTAAAGTAAATAAAAGCACCAGTTAGGAGCTAATGAGCTATATAGCGCACCATGGTTATTTGATTATATTCAAGACATGAAGTGGCTAAAGCCTAAAGTGGCTAAAGCCTAAAGTAAATAAAAGCACCAGTTAGAGGCTAATGAGCTATCGAGTGCACCGTGGCTACTTGATTATATTCAAGGTGGACAACCGCTTTCAGAGGTGTGGCAATGTCCTTTTTTTATGGTTTTTATGGGGGGGGGGGGGGCGCACGCATCCCCAGTTCACACCCTGTGAATACGCGTGCCGCACAGAAACCATTTCCGGCTTGCCCAGTCCCCGCGGTCGTTTCATAAGAGTCGGAGTCTTCAGACCAATAATTCTGAACGAAGGAACAGCCCTATAGAACTGGACGGCTATAGAACTGGACAAAGACGAGAGGACACAAACACAGCGCTGACTAACAGCCGTATTTTATTGCGTTTGCACGTCAATATGCACAGGGGGGTGCACGATCGATGTGCATATCGAGGAACGTGATTTCGTTGCAACATTGCCAGATCACCGTCTTCGGAAAAAAAAACAGCAATTCATTTTTTGAGAAGTGATAGTGAAGGTACGTTGACACAAGTCCCCGCTTTTCTGGACGGACAGAGAGCTTTAAAGGTTTTTTTTTTGTTTGTTAACGCTGCTTTGCATAAGTGATATCGAGTAACTGTCACTGAGTGGACATTTCAACATCGCATTGTATGCGCCATGTGCAAGGCGACGCGTCTCCGCCTGCAGTCCAGACAGCGCGTCCTTGGGAAATGCTGAAAGCGAGAACCGCCCGTCGCCGAAATCGAGGTGGCCGTCGGCGAGGGGCCCTCCCCCGATGTAGATCATCGTGCCACGCCTGCCGCCTGTGTGTTATATGTATATAGCTATGTGGTCTTCGGCAACCCAACCCCTCTCCCCCCTTCAGCTCTTGTTGCCGGCTGGTATCGCAAAGCAAAAAGCTATGTTACACTCGCAATCATACCGTGTGTACTGGCTGAAAAGGTGCTTTAGAATGTTACGCAAAGCTTAGCGTTAGCGTTTATCGCCACTGCATGCCAGCGCGTCTTACGCCTATCCTTTTGCGTACTTGCGTTAAGTGACACGGGCGTAAACGGAAATCTTTTAGGGGCGAAGTTCTTTAAGGCGCAGGCTTGTCCGCCGTAGTGGTTGTCTGACGTAGCCACCCCTTAGTACGCGAGGTGTTGACTAGATGGCGCACGCATCACTAGTACTCGAATCGATCACTAGATGGTGTGGAGGCGTGCAGCGTTTGGGATGTTTCGATAGACAGAGAGAAGGACGGACGGAGCAAGCTCCTTCGTGATCACTCACTTCGTGGATATGGCGTGTCGATTGGGCAAAATTCACGGAGGATTAACGGGTTCCCAATGTACCTCAGGGACAGAACTTCGCCCACTCATCATTATTCACTCCGTTGTCATGCCGTGATTTTTTCGAGGAGGCGCCACTTTCATCTGAATTCTGAAAGGGTGGCGGAGGCACATGTAGAATAGTGTCGTTTTGAACCCTGCATGTCATGGCTAAAAAAAATCTGGGTGGGCAGAGGGTAAGGAGGTGGTTTGCCGCCCTCTGGTTACGCAACTGTGACGGAAATAGCGTGCGTACGCAGTTAGTGCTATTTTTTTTTGCGTAAGTTACCGTAAAACTGCCCGATTGTGACATCCCGCTTCGGCTACAGCGATCGCATCATCGATGGGCTGTCGCACTCGTCGCCCACCCTATAAAAGTCGCCTGCAATAGTCAATCTGTACATTGCGAAATTCATCCGCGCTTCTGTTTTTGAGCATCTGTAGGCTACTTTGCTTTCCATTCATGGGCACCGATATCTTGGGCTGTCAAATGAATGTTTTCTTAGCTTCGTACGTCCGAGGCGTTAATTAACGGGGTCGTGGAACGTCGAATACGCCAGCCTAACAGTTTTCATGCGTGCACGTCTATACTGTATACTGCTGTTCGTTTATCTGTTAGATTCAAAATTTACAATTTCAACGGTGCAGTTATATATGGCTGCACCAAAAGCCATCCACACAGTAGTTGATAATAGCAGTAGCCTTACCATGGAGCCACGCGGGCAAGACATGACAAGATACGGTGGAATCCTAAAGCGTGCAAAGTGCCGTCGATTGTGTTGCCTTATTTGCTATGACTGCCATGCGGCGACACTCTGACAGGCTCGGTGCGAATAAGAGCGGGAACTCTTTTTTAATATTTATATAGTTTTGCTACAACCTCTATTTATTAATAGTGGCAGCATCGTGCTTAGTTTTGTCATATTCGGTGGCGTATAGTGCGTCGGTAGTACACCAGGCCCGTGTCCCACCCCCCGTGCCCCGAATTTCTTCGGACGTAAGAGATGCCCCCCACAGCTCCCAGCCCCCCCCCCCCCCCCCGAAAAAAATTTCTGCCTGCGTTCTTGATTACATTATATAATTGTTAAGATGTTACCAGTTATAGTATTGCAACCGTCTATATTCTTTTTGCGTTCGGAAAAGTACTTGGTGTCTAGCACTAATGATTCGCATCGTATGCCCGAATTAAACGCGCGTTCGCATAGGCGGGGCATGCCTGTGACAGCCTCGGTGCGTGAAAGAATGCAGCTTGTTCACCGGCTGTCCTCGGCAGAAATTATTACCTCTGCATGCCGCAGTTCAAGCATGCAGGATGCTGAAGCGGAGTCGCGAGTTAAGCAAGTTGACAGCGCAACGGGTTAGATATACGGGCAGGTAACGGACACAGCACTGAACTCGCAACTGATTGATTTGGAAAAGGAAAGGACATTAATAGGACACATTGGCTCATCGGAACTGTGCCCATGTGCACATGTGTTACGAAACATCACTCATGTCTTGTCTAACAGATTTTTATATTCTTCATCCTGAAGAGTGATAGATGGATGAACTTGTTATTGGATTTATTGCGGGCGTGTGGCCCCACTTGCAGAAAACAACTATCGGATATAGACATGGTGATTAGCGCACGCGTGAGGCAGCCGAAGCATTTTTTTCGTTATATCCAATAACAATTGCATAAGTCATTCATATATCGCTCTTCTAGATGAATTTAGTTAACTGTTATAGACAAGACGCGAATTTTGTTGTGTTGTGTAATACATGTGCAGTTTTGGTGAGTCATTGTTTCTTAACCGTGTTCTTTCCTTTTCAAATAAAATTCAGTACTGAGTTCATGCTGTGTCCCTTCTCTGTCGGTAATTCGTTGCGCTGTAAAATTATTATACGATAAAGTAAGATTGCGGTTTGAGCTCGTTCAAAATCCGTACTTCACGGAAAGCTTTCCTGCGCAAACTTTAAGCGCGGGCACGAAGGAGCACAAATATCGGGACGGGTGCCAACTTGCAACTAATTTATATCACAACGAAAAGAACCTCTTTTTGAGCACATTGAACCGTGTGACAGTAGACCAGTAACAGTATGGCATTCGACCAGTACGATGACGCATGCACGCAATGCTCACGTGTTGACGTCTGTCCTGTTCATTGTGTTCCTTTGTGCCCGTGTTTTAGGTGCTGGCAAGTTGTTGTGAAATATAAAACTGCTCTCTCTCTCTCGCTATTACTCGTTTCTTAGAAGAAAACGTAAGTGTGTCATACGCAAAACTGATCACGTAGCGCAAAAAAAAAAAATGACACAGGACAAGGCAAGAGACGAAGTGCTCCCCTTCGTCCCTTCCCTTGTCCTGTGTCATTTACATACGATATATGATCAGGACAAAAAACAAAAACTTGCATGTGACTGTCACTTGACACGAAGTGAGAAAGGCAGAACAGAAGTTTGCACATGATGCACTCATTTGGTGCATACACACGATTTTTTTTTTCTCGCTCTTGCAAGCTACGCGATGTTTCAGTCACGGCAGTCCACTGGGCCGTTTCTCCTTTTACTTTTTTTTTCACGACTGCCAGGAACCGGCTTCATCTCCGGCTGCTGCTCGTTTCTCGCTCACGAAATGGTCTCGGAGACCTTGACATTCTTCCCAAGCTTCTTCCTCTCCTCCTCCTCTTTCTTTTTTGTTTCCTTCCAGGTGCCCCACGTCTTTCATTCGACATTGCCACCGTTTCCCTCTGGTAGCTCCGCTCCTCCATCCTTCCTATACACACCTTCCTTCTTTATTTTTATTTTCTCCTCCACCGCCGCTCTACGTACACATTTGCCTAGCAGCACTCGCTCTTCCATCGAAGCTGTTACGCAACCTTCATCGGCTTTTCGCGCCAGCGTTGTTTTTACTTCCTTCATCTGCTTCTCCGTCCAGCCGTCCTGCGTTACAAAGGCAGGACTGGATGATGGCGTCAATGATGCCGATCTTCGCTGGGAGGAGACGATATTCTGTTTTTATTTTTCTCGGCTCTTGTACTCGCGTGGTGCACGAACGATGCGAAGCGATGCATGCTGCGGAGGCTTTCGTTGTTTAGCTTTTGTTTGCCATTTATTGCCATTCAGTTTCTCGCACCTCGCAACGGCCCCTGTTAAGTAAGGCCCGGTCTCTGTATGGGTGCCGTTTCTTCTGTCGCGTTCCTCGTATATTTCTCTTTCGCGTATTCCCACCTTCCGTTTGATGGGACAACAAAAAGGGTTGCTTTCTGTTCTTACGGGCGAACGTCTGTCGGTCTTCCGCAGAACCTCCCGACTGTTGCGTTGCTCGTAAAAAGTCTCTGGTTGCGAATGGCGTCCTCCGCATTCACACAGTTGGCACTGGAGACGGGAACAATCGTTGTGCTTGTTTTGCCTTCTCTTCCTTTTGATTTCTGTCGTGCTTTTCCTCTCCCTTTTTTTTCGCTCTTTTGTTTTCTTGCTTACCGAATGTGGCGCATTGTCTCTCTCGTGAGCGTTCCTTCGTTATCTCTAGTTAAGTTAGTTAATGTGTTCGCCCGTCGCGAAACTCCGGTCTTTAACCGCGTCGGATTGTTTGCCGACGTGTGAAGGGGAAGTGGTTAACTCGTGGTTTGTACTGCTTTTTTTTTTTTGCGCGAGTTACTTTCTCTGGCCTCGAGCTTTGTGTGTGGATTGAACGACGGGGGACGGAAGAGAGCGCTGCGTGATGAGACCGGGAAAAACCTAAAGAGGGGCTCTGGTTGTCAAGTGACGCTTCAGGCGACCGTAACACTTTTACTTCCTGATCAGCCTTGTTGTCACGCGTCGGGTTCCGATGGCGCTCGATATGTATAGAGCGATATGTATCGTGAACTTGTAAAGTTGTTTTGAAAAGTTCCAGGCACAACGCAGTGACAGGAGCAACTGGGACGTTTGCGGGATCACAGTGTAGGGCGCACCGTCTTAGGACGCCTGTTGCTGAGCAGCTCCTTATTAGGTTATCTATAACATTGTTAGTTTCGTAGATGGGATTAAGTACAATCTGCCGCCTGAAAAAAAAAAAACAACGTTGCTTCGATTGCAGGCATGCCGCTGTATAGAATTCTGTGTGTAGCCTGCGAAATCAAAGGGCAGCTCCAGTTCTCATCTCGGAGGCCACAGTCTGTGTTCCACGTTTGTCGTCGCCGGCGCTACTAGCGCTATTCTTTACGTCGCTCCCACTGTAAGCTTTGGCAGTTTGAGCGACTGGCCGAAATAAAGTCAATTCCTGCTGCCTTCAAATTTTCGGAACCCGAACAGGGGAGCAATCGTCCGACTAGGGCTGTGACGTTATACAACGCGTCAGTCTAACTAGTAACTTCGACTAGTTACCTTGTGAAACCGTAAGTGACGGCTTTGTTGAACCCTATTTGTATCTATGAAGCATAGACTGCTTAGTTAGCTGGCAATTTATTATCTTGTTGAAAAAAAAACAACCAAAACGCGGTGGAAGACATTCACGAACCAAAGAACAGTTGGCGAAGCATCATTGATCTTTTGTAAAAACAGTGAATGGTTTAAGATGATCCATTCAGAATTTATCTGTGCAGCGTTAATGAAATAGTTAGCAGTGTAGCGTAGAAGTGACCGATTTCCAGTACTTTCCATGCCGAATCGTCTGTTAGCAATCGGGAACTTTATATCCATTACTGCAAAGGAAAGGGTTATAATACAGTGTTAGGTTGGGCTAGTTGGTGAAAACTAGGTAACGATGCAAAGAACGGGACAAATTGACTGACAAATACTACGTGCTGGACAGTGCTTCCATTCTCTCTCTTTTTTCTTTCTCTCTCTCTATGTGTGTGTGTGGGGGGGGGGGGTCACATGCATATCTGCTTGCGCCGTTTTCCAATAACTGCTGCTCTCTCGATTGTGGGCTTGTTAGCGATGAGTGGTTTCTGATACGGCAATCTGATCTCTTATCGAGGGTGACTCGTCATTTCACATTGTCACATTTCGAGCGTTGCCTGGGTAGGGCGCATGACCTTTTGTAGCCTGTATCACTGTAAACCAGTTTGCATTTGCGCGTCCAAAACTATAGCCATGCCATCGGTTGTTTAGTGCTCTGGACACCCATGGCATGGGCGTTCTGGACGCGCAAGGCACCCTTAAGGATGCAAACTGGTTTACAATAGCAGCTGAAGTGTTTCGGTGATGAGCACATATAGATGAAGGTCCCGGCATTGCGGAAACAGGAATGGGCACAGCGCAACGCGATGGAAAAAGTGTCTACTCATAGAACACACACGCCAACCTTCGCTCTAACCCGTTTCCTTTTATAGGGCAAGGTCTCCTTATGTTTTTTTTTAATTTTTTCGTCTATGGCATCGAAAATCATGAATATGAATCGCAATCTATTACGTTTTTAACAGTGAAGCTGCTTAGTCTGAAGCGCGGACATTTCTGTTTGTTCGTCGTAGATCAGAAATGGGTATGTACCACTGAAAGTTGGTGAATCCCACTATACGAATATGCGCCACTCCTGTACCGCTATACTCCCACAACTGACCACTACGCCCATTGCTACTCCAGCCGCTCGTCCCACTCGTCAACCACTTCGTTCACTCAACCCGCCGCGGTGGTCTAGTGGTTATATTGCCCTCATCTGATGACCCGCTGGTTGTGGTCTCGAATCCCGGCCGCGGCGACTGCATTTTCGATGCGAGTGAAAAATGCTCGAGGCCCATTTAGGTGCACGCTAAAAAACCCGAGAGGGTCGAAATTTTCGGGGACGTTAAGCCCCGTAACTTATTATTACTTCATTCAACACCACTTAATTCTTATCGCACTTCATTTAACCAGCTCGAATACTCGGCATAGCGAATGGTTTTCCGTAAGCCGCCTGCATTGCCGTTTCGCGATCGTCCGCCAAGCGGACTTCGATGATTTTTTTTTTTTCTGTGACGTATATGCTTTCCCTGCGATGTTTTCCCCGCTCGGCTGCACTGGGATGCCTTTTACTCCGCTGGACCGCCTGCCTGTCTTCTGTTCTACCTGCATGATCATCCGTTAAGTAGGGTAATGTGTGCTTCCTTCGTGAGTGTATTGGAGGATTCATTATTGCGAAGGACTCGCTTTACTTTCGACGCCGCTGTGCCGTTCGAATTTCTCACGGTTCTCTCGGCGGGAAGAAGCTGAACGCCGCGAGATGCGCCCATTTCCGACGAAAGCCCTACCACCAGATGGCGAAGGTGATTAGTGGGCATCTAGCGCGCGTCGCGCGCTAAGCCGAGAGACTCGATTGCGATGCAGAAAGGAACGCGCGTGGATTAAAAGCCGAGGTCTCTGCGTAACAGAAAGGAGGACAAGCTTGTTCTCGGCAGAGTTGCAGGCAGAATAGAACGATCTGTACATCATTTAACCATATGGTGTAGTAGCGCAATTTTCACGGGGACGAAGAGGACAAGAGCACACGACACTCGCTACCTCTTGTCCTCTTCGTCCCCGTGAAAATTGCGCTACTACACCATATGGTTAAATGATGTCTCACCAACTAGCCCAGCTCTCAACCCTACTGAACGATCTGTACATTGGAGTGTAAATTACAAAAAGTAATCTTGACGAAACGCCCGGGAGAAAACCTTCGATTTACTCGAGCCGACAGTGGCTGTATGTCCAGTTGAAGTTGTACAGTATAGTGTGGTTGGTGCATAGTGCCTTTGTATGTCTGCAAAGTTCCTGCAGCTCTCGAATTGCCTATTTACCGGTAGGCGTTAACGTGAACGGTTTGGTTAGTGGCGCTGGGCTTAACTACTCTGAATAAGGTATTTCGCTATTGTGCGAAAACTGGCATATCACTTTGAAGTCACGTACGTCAACTCTCTTTTGGGAGATGGTTTCGAAACATAGTTGGTCTCTTTAAATAGACTCAATTCTAAGTCGATCAGGACTCGACAGGAAGAGTTGCACATACTTCACATATTTTATTTTTTTTGTTCGATAGTACGCACATGTAACATTGACGGTAATTGTAACATTGACGCACATGTAATTTGACTTTGACGGTGCGTCGCTCTTTGGAGGATTTGTTTTTAAGACCTACATAGTTTTAGTTCCATTTGCTGATAATCACTAGCGCAGCCTGTCGTCAGATGTCGCTGCTGCGATAGTACACAGGTGGGGTGGATTCCAAAGAGACAAGATTCATTTCGATAAGAGGCTTGGACACGAGGTGGGCTGGCGACTGGCAGGACGCGCAGTAGCTTTTTTGGGGGGCTCACGGGCCCTTCGGAGTCCGGGGTAGCTCGTAACAGGGAAAACAACCAGGAGGACGCTTTGACAGGTAGAATTGCGAAAAACCAGAAAAAAGGTAAAAGAAAAAGGAAAAAGGCGCGTGTTGCAATTAGTTACATAAACATGCAGGGTGGCAGAAAGAAGGCAAAATGGTTAGAGATTGAGGAGCAGTTAAACAAAGAACAGATAGGCGTGTATGCGGTTACGGAAACACACCTTAGAGACTTGGAAGAGCCACCACATATTGAAAATTATGTTTGGGAAGGGTGTAACAGGACCATATCGGAAAGGAAAGGTGGGGGTGTAGGAATGCTAATTCATCGCGGAGCCAAATGGGTTAGAGTGAAACAGACGTGTTCAGAGCACCTCTGGGTTCTGGGCACAGTAGGTGGAAAGGAAACGTGGCTAGGGGTAGCCTACTTGTGGACGGGGAATAACTGCAGAGAAAAGAATCAGGAGATAGTGGATTGCATGAGTGCGGATATTAAGGAATTTGGTAATGGGGCCGAAATCATCCTTCTAGGGGACATGAATGCCCACATACATGACCTTGACGGATATTCAGACACCAATGGGAAGTTATTACTAGATCTTTGCGAGCAACATAGTCTGGAGATAGTTAACACGGGGCCTAAATGTGACGGTCAGATCACATGGGAAGTCGGAAACAAGCAATCAAGTATTGATTATTGTCTCATGACTGAAGGAATTTACCACAAACTGACAGAAATGAGGATAGACGAGGAAGGCATTAACAGCTTGGGTAGTGATCATAAACGAATAACATTACAAATGGGATACGAAACTGAAAATATGAGCATGGAATCAAAGTCTGGCAGCTCGTATTTAAATGACAAACAAATAATAAATATAGCCGCAAGAGTCGAGGAAGAAGTAGGCGAAATACCAGGCAAGGACTGGGAGTATAGTGAGCTGTTACATCTAATGACGAAGGAGATAGGGAAAGAGAAGAAAACTGTTTGCTGGAAAGGAAAAAGGAGGCCAAAAAGTTGGTGGAACGGGGAAATCCTGGAGGCGATCGAGAAGCGACGCGAAGCATCACGGGAGCATAGAAAGGCAAAAAAGGAGAAGCGGCCGCAGGACGAAGTCAAAAAAATATGGGAAATATATTTAGAGAAAAAATCCCTTGTACAGAAATTGGTAGAGGCAAAAATTAAAGGTGAAAGTGAACGCTGGATGACAGAGATACACGAAAAAAAGGAGGCCGCGCCTAGGATTTTTTGGAGCCACATAAAGGCGCTAGGTAGGAAGTCTGTCACAACGCAACAACATATTCTAGATGAAGGAGGAAATCAATTGGAAGGGTACGAAGCGCTAGGTTACATCCAAAAGGTAACAGCCGATTCGTTTCAAAAGAGCGTCCAGGGGATCTTCCCGGTGAGTAAAAGTGTGGCGGAGAAAGCAACAGAGGAAGAGCTAGTACTTGATAATTTCAACTGGAAAAAGGCCGAAGGAAAAATTCCAAAGCGCACTGCCGCGGGTTTAGATGGGATTCCCGTTAGCCTCATTAACGAACTAGGACATAACACTAAAGAAGCATTGTTAAAAGCAGTAGAAAAAAGCTTAAAGGACGGACAAATACCGGACAGTTGGCGACAAAGTAGAATGAACTTAATCTATAAAGGCAAGGGAGAAAAGGACAAGATTCGCTCGTATAGACCACTAACCATTACATCGGTACTATACAGGTTGGCGATGCAAGCAGTAAAAATGAAAATAGAAACATGGGCCGAACATAACGATATTTTGGGAGAACTTCAGAACGGATTTCGAGTCGACAGGCGGTTAGACGATAACCTGTTTGTTCTCACTCAGTGTATAGAAATATCTAAAATAGAGAATAGGCCCTTGTACGTGGCTTTTCTAGACATCACTGGGGCATACGACAACGTTAATCAGGAAATTTTGTGGGATATATTGAAAGAAATGGGCATGGGCGACGACTGTATACAGCTTTTGAGGGAGATATACCGAGAAAATACAGTTTGCATAGAGTGGGAAGGAATGCGTAGCAAAGAGAACGTTGAGGTTAGCAAGGGTCTGAGACAGGGATGTCCTTTGTCCCCGCTGTTATTCATGCTGTACATGGTGAGTATGGAAAAAGCGCTAGAAGGTAGCAACATTGGTTTTAATCTGTCACACAAACAGGGCGGCATGATGATTGAGCAGAAGCTTCCAGGTTTATTTTATGCGGACGATATCGTCTTATTTGCGGACAGTCGAGATGATATACAGCAGCTGGCGAATATATGCGGAAGGGAAGGTGAAGCTCTTGGACTAGGATTCAGTGTAACGAAGTGTGGATTGATGGTATTCAATGATCCCTGTGATCAGACGGTGTCCATACAAGGCCAAGAAATACCGAGGGTAAGCGAATACAAGTACCTTGGAGTATGGGTAAATGAGAGTGATAGATACATGGAGGTACAGGAAAAAGCCTCGGCAGCAAAAGGAAAGAGGAATGCGGCAATAATGAAGCACAGAGCGTTGTGGGGATACAATAGGTATGAGGTGCTTCGAGGTCTGTGGAAGGGTGTAATGGTTCCAGGGCTTACTTTTGGGAACTCAGTGGTGTGCATGAGGGCAGAGGTGCAATCGGGAATGGATGTAAATCAAAGGACTGTGGGACGCCTCGCGTTGGGTGCTCACGGGAAGACGACAAACGAGGCTGTAAAGGGCGATATGGGGTGGGCAGGTTTTGAGGCGAGGGAAGCGCAGAGCAAAATAAGGTTCGAAGAAAGGCTAAGAAATATGAAGGAGAGTAGATGGGCAGAGAAGATGTTCCGTTATTTGTATAGGAAGAGCGTGGACACACAGTGGAGAAAAAGAACTAGAAGACTCACTAGTAAATATACGGCTGGTACTGTAAGCCATATGTCAACAAAGAGCGTTAAGGGAAAAGTCAGGGAGGCGGAGAGGATTTACTGGATGGCAGCTATGGAGAAAAAACCGGCTTTGAGTAACTACCGAAAGGGCAAAAATGAAATAAGGAGGGAGGCATTTTACGATAATTCAAGGGGAAGCGCTTTACTGTTTGAAGCGAGATCGGGTTGCCTTAGAACGCGTAGTTATAAAGCAAGATTCAGTAAAGAAGATGAACAATGCACATGCTGCGGGAAAGATAAGGAAACGGCGGAGCATGTTCTGATTGAATGTGGAGATATCCACCCAGGTGTACGTTTGGGCACGAGCCTACAGGAAGCCTTGGGTTTTAGGGACAACAATGGAAAGCTGAACACACCCGCGATTGAAATAAGTAAGAGACGGTTAGAGTATTGGTGGCAGAAAATTAGAGAGAAAGGACAAAAATAAATATTGGAAAAATAAAATATGGACAGTGTGCCGTAAATGGCAGAGAACTTAAGCTGAAAATTTACCTTTTTTTCCATTAAGATAGAATTTATCGAAGTAGAGGCATTAGGCCAACATCAAAAAAGAAAAAAGGTTTTTTTTTTTTTTGTGGAGCCTGGTGGCATACTTGTTACCACCCCGTTATACAGGGGACGCTCATAGCATCCATCCATATCAAGTAAGCACCTCTCTCGTGGCCTTTCGGTATGGTCCCTGCTTTTGGTTCAAAGGCCTTCGCTAGGCAGTTGGGCTCGTTGTAAGTTCTAACTTGCTCAAATTATAAACACCAGTCGCTTGTTCAACACCCATAGATCACTACACGTGGCACTGCATTTGTTTTATAGCGCTTATCTTTCACGGTTCGATATAGCGCATGATTTTAGGACTTCATTGCAGCCGTATTACATCCCATCACACGATCATCAGTATTGGTCAAGGCTATCGCCACATCAAAACGGACAACCCTGACACCTGGCGTCACTAATACCGGCTGATCATAAATCTGCGTACATTAATCGTGAATCTAACCTGCGCCCTTGTGATTAGTGGCGCAACACCGTTGCCACTAAGCAACTACAGTGAGTGCACCGGAAAGAGACGGTTGCGTAACGACCGGAAATCCCCTTCGTTAGGTGACAGCCCGTTATTGTTGTTAGTCTAGATTTATATCAACGGGAAACAGATCGTCGACACTAAACGCTATAAGCGCGGCACGATCCGTACACTTGAAGCAAATAGGGCAGTCACCCTAAACGACAAACAAAAAAAAAAAATCGTCGGGTCTCTGAACTGTTTCTCTACGCCGAGGCCGCGCATGCTCAAACACGGTATACTATACCGCAGGCCCGTCGCTCGCAGTATCAACAACAGGGCGAAACAGAAGCCGAAAAGCTTTCGTGTTCGTTAATGCGTCCATCGATCTCGGGACTGTTTTGTTACGTTGCTTTCGCTGCCGCCGGTTTTCCTTTTTTGCGTGCCAGAGCTGTTCGCATGGTTGGCGTTGTGTGTGTTTCTACTTTTTCCTCCTCACAACGTCCGGTCCTCGTGTGCACAGGGACTCCCTTGTCTATTCGGAGAGCGGCGTGAGGATATACATGATGACACGCATGATCGCGGGGTGCGATGACCTTGCCCACTCGGCGCCGCAAGTTGCCCCTGTGCGGCGCGATTTCGGTCTTCTTCTTCTTCTGGGCTGCTCCTCTTGCTTCTGCTGCGGCAGGCAGCCTGGTTTCCGTGGGAAAAAAAGATTCTTCCACGTCGCGCCGGAGTCGGCGACCGTGATGGGAGGATGAAGAGGGAAGGAGGTCGCCTAAACTTATTTATTCTGTCCTGCTCTTTTTCTTTTTTCTTTTTTTGGGGTATTCTGGTTTACTGAGTCGCACGTGTGGAGATGGTTTATAGTCTTTTGCCGCGATTTCCACGTAACGATTGTGTTTAATAATGAAGCCCCCCCCCCCCTCTGATACTGTGCTTTATTGTTGCGGGTGTCGTCTCGGCGCCGCTTTTGATGCATTAGCCGAATTAGACGAGTCTAGGCACTGACCACTTTGCCTCGTTTTGTAATAATTTCTCGTGTTTTGTGTATCGACGAAACGTGGTTATGGGGCACGCCGTAGTGTGAGAACTCTGGATTAACTCTGAACCACCTGGGATTCTTTAAATGACCCGCAGGGCGCGGGTTCGAATCCCGGCTGTGGCGGCTGCATTTCCGGTGGAGGCGGAAATGTTGTAGGCCCGTGTGCTCAGATTTGGGTGCACGTTAAAGAACCCCAGGTGGTCTAAATTTCCGGAGCCCTCCACTACGGCGTCTCTCATAATCATATCGTGGTTTTGGGACGTTAAACCCCACATATCAATGGGATTCTTTAAAGGGACTCTTCAATGGTTTTCAAATAACCATCGCGTGGCTTCACCGAAAGAGTTTATTGCCTGAGGTATTGACCTCTGAAAAAAAATTTAGAACCCTACAAACACGAGCGGAGTTATATTTGTCGGACGTTGTAATTTGTTTCCTTGTTCAGTTTTAGCTTCTTCACTTTTAGCTTGTTTAGCTTCCGACGGCAAGCGCGCCGGAAGCTAAACACAGAGGGAAAGAAGTTACGTCACGTTCGCGTCATGACCTTGAGCACTTTTTTTTTTTTTAATGCGCCGCTAACTTTCGGTTTGATGGTGGGCCTGTGGCGACCTCCTGCGGCGGCCGCTGTCTCTATGCAGGCTCGCAATACTCGAATCAGGTAATGACCGGGAATTTGTATATGACGCAATATTTTGCGTAATCTGCGTAAAGACGACAAATGATTCCCTGCTGATTTTGATAATTATTAATTTCAGGCCGCGTACGTGTGGCGCCATAATATTTTGCATCGGTTGTGACCATGCTGAGGCAAGCTCCTTTCAAAGTCCAGCTGAATCGAAGTACGCGGCTATCATTTCACTTCCTGCCGAGAATCCAATACGTGCTCCCTAGCTTCTAGCCGCATGATTGAGTGGAACGGACCCGGGAAGATCTTAGATACACACACTCTTCACAGCAGGGGTATCGAAGACTCGGCCTGAAAACGTTTTGCCAGCGGCCGGCGTCTTCACACTGGATTAAGTTTTGTGGTTTTGCCAAATGGCGCCCTCAACATTTTCTCACCTATTGCGATCAATAGTACTTTCTTCGGGTAAGCTACAGAGACTAGACTTGTCTCAAACGTTTTTAGGGATGTACTCAATGCGGTCGCATAGTGACCGCATGGAGTTGACACATATATATAATTCCATGGTCACGTCACCGTGTAACGAGAACTCTAATCGGCGTTCAGATTTGAGTCGTTGTGGAGGTTGGTATTCGTATATTTTTCGGTACCTCACGTTGAATTCACTTCGAAGAGGACCCATATGTGGGATATGGGAAAGGCGTTCTATCAAATGAGAAGAGTCGCGACGTGGGCTTGTTGGTGATGCATTTGAAAGAAATTTATGTAGCGCGAGGCGAAAAAACACACAGGAAGGAATAGAGTGAGAGGACAGAGCGCTCTGTCCTCTCAGTCTATTTCTTCCTGTGTCCGTTTTTTCGCCTCGCGGTACATAAATTTATATCAAATGACAACGTTATAGGTGACATTTTGTTCAAAATTTGCCACTGATCGCCGGTCGCAAATGGTCGCGCTACAGGCGCGAGTCGCAAATGTGAATGAGCCTTAGCCAGGTTCTATCAATATTTGTGGCCGAATTCAACTACCGCATTAACTTGCACACAACTGGCACTAGGTAACGTTCAGTAAGTGTTGGCTAACCGTTGGTTTATTTATAGACCAGGGTGGTGATGTGGGCATGCTCGTGCGTATACTGCTCGCTAGCGTACGTTGCATGGTGTTTCATAGCAACGTTTAACTAACTCGTCGTATACCTAATGTCACACTAATGTCGTCCGATGTTCAATATATTTAATACAGCAACACTCACCTTACTACCTGACGTCGACCATTGGGCTGCCTACCTCGCCCCGCATCCGCCCCCTTGTATTTTTTTCTGCAAGTTAACCAATATATGCAATGTATTACGTGCTACGTGTATGCCGATGTTGGGGCCTTGATCGTGTTCGTGTTAAATCTCTTCGAAAAAAAAAAATTCACAAGAGCAATTTCGATATTTCGATTTCCTGGTTTCTTTCAACATGCCGGGGACGCATATATTCGAAGGCAACTATTGTACCTTTCTTCTAATTCCGTACATCCGAAAGGTGACTTATTATAAGACATTATGTGCTAGGTCGGTGTACACGATTAAATCTATTACTGAAAGAAGCGAACTGCTGTACCACACAGTAAGGTCACTGCAGTTGCCCCAACAAATAATCACACCATATTGGCTAGCGGCGGCTAATTTTGGGTAAATGAGAACAAGGCGTCAATTAGTGCTGACTCATAGCGGTGTTCAATCATTCTGGCTGGTGTCTGTTGCCGTATGTTTATATAATAATGAAATCTCATATCAATATAATTGATTGTGTCGGCTGCTTATAAGGAGATTCTGTTCTTCCTTTCTTGTTTGTTTATTTTTCTGTCATTAAAACGTGATGGTCATTCTCTGCCATTTCTTATAGTCGCCGTGGCCGCCTACTATAGCATCTACGGGCCATACGTATACTTATTCTTTCCGGCGGTGGCACTTACTTGGGTGGTTTCTCTTTTACCGCGCCCGGCCTTTCGGTCGACGTAGCGCGATATTTCTAAAGAGGGACGACCTGACTGACTACCGCTCCGGGGGACCACCGACCCTGTGGGAGAAAGAACTTTGGGATCGTCGTATAGGTGTGTGCGTGTGCGTGCGTGCTTTTAGCAAGAGGGATCGCCGGTTGGCCGCATTGGGTGCTCGGCGTTAGTTTGCCCGCACCGTTTTTTCTTCTTCTGCTTCTTGTTCTTCATCTTCTTCTCTGGGTACATCGTTGTCCGCCGGGGCGCTGTAGTTGTGCCGATTGGAGTGGAGCCCGTGGGAAAACGGATACCAGTGCGGCGGAAAGAAAAGTAGTAAACAGGCGGTCGCTCGGTGCTTGAGGAGGAGAGCGGTGCGGGCAAGTATTAGCCGTGAATCTCTCTCTTTCTCTCTCTTTCACCTCTCACATATAGGAGGCAAAATGGGGAAGAGCATCACTCAATGCGAGGGCGTAGGAGAGGAGAAAAAGAGGCGACGTCGTGTTCTGGCTGCTTTTCTAGATTCTAACTCTCTTAAAATTTTGATTCGGCGTTTTTATATTCGACGTCGTGTTGTTTGACTGCTGTTTTGATTGTTTATTTTTTTTTAGTTGCCAAGCCCACTAGGGTGACGTGCCTGCAGTAGGGGTGTACGAGCCCACAGTCCAAGTCGTGGGTGCCAAATAGAGCTGGCGCGACGCTGATAGGCACCCTCTAGCGGTGTCTCCGTGACGTTGCGCTGTTCGAAACCGAAGTTCCGGGTTCGAATCGCCGGATGCGTCGACCTCGTTCAGATATTGTCGGGAACCTGAGAAGCGGGGATGTCTCGCGTGCCGCAGGCATGATCGTCGGGAAGGTGGAAGGGCCCATCATGGCACCCAAATTTCGGTTGTGATCTGTGGCTTAATTCTTGTGCGTTCTCAAATGAGCTGGCAGCAAATTAGGCGCGATTGCTCCGTCACCTAGTTTGTTACTGCATATTTTCACGAAGGCGCGAGTGGTCTAATAGTCGGACAACGCTGGAGCACTCGCTTGCAGTGACGTATCGAGTGGCTTGCTGTGCGGGTGTCTGCATTCTGACGAACGCTACTGTTCCGTGGTCACCTGCGCGTGAAATCGAAATACTTAAACTTTTTTTTCCGCTTGACACTGAAATTATAAAATTTTAAGCGGCTGAAACTTTGCGGGAGTTGAAGACGACGGCTCCACTCGATGCAGTCCATGACGTCACAGACGCCAGTGCAAAATGGCGGTCTCCGCTGGTGGGCTGTGTTGCTAGCTGTGAATTGTTATTCTAGTCTAATTTTCATATATGTATGGATATAATACTCTCTGCTTCTATTTTTCTTTGAAAGCCTCAGATTGTTGGGCGAGAGTTTCGTGGCCTCTTTAACTCTGTGATCATCGAGGCAAGAGTCGGTATAGGTGAAACCATGAAACGCGAGCTGGTATTCGTTTTTCTTTTTTTTAGGTTGCAGCGTATTAGTGTTATGTACTTTATATAAGCGTACTTGAAATGATTCATAGGGGTAATAGGAAAAGAGCGAACAAGTGGCCTCAAATATGCCGGTCTATACATTACTCCGAAAGATGAGATGACCTTCAAAGTCATTGTGACAGAGATGAAATCTTGGTAAAACTGCATGTGGGGATTCAGTTGAGTTCATTTATTACCAAACTCCCCCCTTTCTTAAAGGGGCATTACACAAGGGGTGGGGTTTTATTTAGGTTAACAATGCACCGGAGTTAATTCTAGAGGAGTTAGTTCCAGAGGAGTCAAAATGAGTCAATTCGATTGGAGTCAATTCTGCATGGGGTTATTTTCCCAGTTTACGAGTAGTTCATGTTTTTTATGTGAACACACCTCCTGATCTGTTTGTTTTTGTGGGAGTAATAAATTTTAATCGATGTCCGTGTTGTCCTTGCGTCATTCGAACACCTGCAGTGTCAATACGATCGACTAAGAATAAGATGGGCTTTCACCTTTGAATTCTCCGAGGAATTTTCATGAGGGTCGGTGTCTTTCAATATCAAATGGAATATTTTTTTCCTCTATCATGAATGCATCCTGCCTTTGGAACGTTTTTGCGGAAATGAAATATTTAGTTTTCTGTTCGCCCACGGCGTGCTTACGTCGACGACAGTACGACAATAAAGCATTACGAGGCGCACATGTCAGTGCCGGCTTTACGCCTCCCTAGCTTGCTTTGACTAGTGACTTCCGCAACTGTATCCCATCCTTCGCCCACTCCTGTTCCACTGTTTTCCCTTGACCGCGCTCGTAAAAACAATTTTTGGCTCTGCTTCCGCGGTTTTTCACTGTAGCGGAGGCTGTGCCGAAGGCGCTTTCCACCTCGCGTGGAAGGTAGAAGCTGTCGGCACTCACGGTCGCAGCGCTTCAAGACCGTTCCTTTTCACTCCGGATAGACTGCCGATTCGCTTGCTCATTCGGAAGGCTAGCGAAATAACGGTTCCAGTAGGTCCATTGCCAGGGTTGAGGAGGGGGGTAGTGAAATTAGTCCCAGTAAAGGTTCTTCGTTATAGACTCGGGTTCCTGCGTTGAAGTCTGAAGGGTCGCGGAATGTCGCTACGTGTGCTGTTTGTGATCCCATGTTTCCCTACAATATATGCTATAAAGGAAACAGGTGCTGCGGTCTTTCAGCTACCATGGGAATTATATTGGGATTACCTAGTCTTCGTGCTTCCTCTTTGGAACGCACGAGTGGCTTTGCTTATTTTTGTGTGTCGACTTTTGTTCTAGACGAAAGTATGGCTTGTTTCGAACCGCGTGAGCCGATTGTTTTTGTTTTTTTTTCATATCGCGTAAGCTTGCCCCACGGCATCAATACATATTACACAAAATTTTTAATCTGCCTATAAAAGGATCGAAGTACTAATCAGGGCCTGCCGAACTTTCGTCTCGCGAGAAATCGGCTGCATGACACACAGAACTGAGAAAACGAAACTGATGCAAATCCGTGTACTATACCTATACATAATTCCCGTGCAGGCTGAAGTGTCGTGCGTTGCATCTCGCATAAACGCTACAGTGCCGTATTTTCCTCTGTTAATAGCATGGTTTACATCTCCGGTGATCTGCGTGGTGATCTGCATAACTGCATGGTTTACACCTCCGGTGATCTGTTTAAAGTAGAGTAACGAAAGATTGCGTAATAGAAAACTGATAGAAACCGACATGCGCACGAAGGCTCGTTGCACCGTCTTGTGGCTATGTCGTGAACAATGACGTAATTGTTGGGGGTTTTCCGTCCCGCATGCATGCCCCGCCGCGGTGGTCTAGTGGATAAGGTACTCGGCTGCTGACCCGCTGGTCGCGGGATCGAATCCCGGCTGCGGCGGCTGCATTTCCGATGGAGGCGGAAATGTCGTAGGCCCGTGTGCTCAGATTTGGGTGCACGTTAAAGAACCCCAGGTGGTCGAAATTTCCGGAGCCCTCCGCTACGGCGTCTCTCATAGTCATATGGTGGTTTTGGGACGTTAAACCCCACATATCAATCAATCGTCCCACAAGCATGACATATAATTTCAGCCACCCGTAGTGATGGGCTCAAACAAGTTCGACCATTTGAGGGTGTGCCTCAATTTGAATGCACGGGCCTAGCATTTTCGTCTCCATCGCCGATGCGACCACCTCGGCAGGGATCGAACCCGTGGCCTTCCGCTCAGCAGCCGAGCATCGTAAGAGCTGCACAAGCTGTTTTTGCCTCCGGCAATGTGGCATTGCGTAGTAGGCGGTAACAGTATAAAGAGCGCTAGCACTGACGTGCGTATCAAGGTTCCTGGTGCCATCCTGCGCCTACGGCGTGCACCAAGAAAAAACAAGACGTTTGTCTGTCTGTGGCGATTTTCTTATTTGGATGCGAAAACCATCTGCCTATGGCGCAATAGCGCTAGCTGTTAGTTAGACGGCAAGTTGGGCCAGTTGGTTGAGATCCATCGTGAACTTACAGCGCAACACCAGAAAAAATACAGGACAGGAAAGGAGCAAAAGAGAAAGAAAAGACGGCGCTGACTCACAACTGTTGTTTTGTGGAAAAAAAAACGTGGTGAAAGGCATATATATAGGTACTGGCAGCCTACATCACAACATGCGCAGAATACTAGGTGCACCGAGGTAGCGTTGTCACACTCATGGCAATAAACAAGATTGGCCTAAGTAACTTAATTCTTTTTCATGCAGTGTGACGGATGGTTCACTAATGCACTTGCTACCCCTAATGTTTATATGATATGCCTGAGCGATTTCTCTTGTTAGTTGGTTAGGATGCTTGAGATGATGGTGGTTCTCTCAAAAATGGGATGGCAACCGCATGACCTGCAATGTTTTGGCAGATGAAGTCGTGCGATCCCTTGAAGAGATAACTTATGCTCCCTTAAACGAACATTCGCACATCGTTTCGTCTGTTACATGCATTAGCCATCATAGATTTGTCATTACCTGGATTACGGTCGATAGCTGCGGCGTCAGTTTTGTGCGCTCTGTCATTAATTACACTTTGCGCCGCGTATAGATAGACGAAGCTATGCTCGGTGCGTGAAAAGCCGCCCCAATTGTCGACGCGAATCCGCGCATCTACGTGACGCGTTCCACGTAGCTTCGCTGCGAAAGGGGGGGGGGGGGGCGTCGTTAACGCTCATCCCCGGATTTTTTGCCGTTGTTTGACACGCCGCTCTGAAAAAGTCGTTTCGATACTTTTCAGTTGGCATCTACCGTAGGTTACTTAAAAAAAAAAAGTCGAAAATATGTGCGTATGTAAGCTGAAAACGAAAAGAGAAGAGTGGTTTAGGGGTTTGCAAGCAGCGAAGGGCACCCACAGCATTAAGCCAGAGGAGGCGATCGTTGATGGCCGTCGGCGGTGTTATCGCGAGCGTCTGCCGCCCCCCGCGGCATTGGACGGCGTCCTCCCCTCTCCCCTTTTCGCTTCGTGTTCTATTCAGCTTCGGGCGGTGCTGCCCTCCTGCTCCGCTTTCGCGTCGAAGGACGTTTCGGCAGATGGGATTTTTGCTCTCCTTTCACTTTCTCGGGTTGTATTTTTTTCCCCATCACTCGCTGTCGACTCCGTATATACAGCGCGCGGTCCTTTACGCGCTTTTGTGCTCCTCTGTGCAGAATATAGAATTGCGTCCCGCCACCGCATATAGTTGGTTTTTTTGTGACGCGGGCTCTCCTTTTGTGGTTTTATGGTTGGCGCCTTCTCTGGGCGTTGTAGCCATTTAGCGGGATACCCGTGGTGGCGCAAGCTGCAAGATAAGGGCGGGAGAAAGAAAAAAAAAAAGATGCACCATGAATGCGCTGCGTGGTTGAACGCTAAACGGCGCTAAAGGATGGCGCGCTAGAAAGCCGCTACGTTCGACTATAGTGCGTTACTAGGAATTTCAAATAGGTTGATTGTTGATAGTCAATGGTGGTTTTTTGATATTGCGTGGTTTTTTTTTATTCTCTACACATCTGTCGCTTTTTTTCTTTCCTGCCCTCACATACGTACATTTTACATCTTACTAACAGTTTGTGCAACGGCTTATTTGTTTATTTATTTGTGACACCCGCTGGGTGTGGTTCGTACATCATAGAGGAAAAGGGTGAGAGTACAACGCAAGAGTAAAAAAAAATTCTAGGAATTTACAGCATGAGGAGCAACACTACACAGTAATGAACAAAAAATTTGTAGGGTTCCTTAGACATGGGTCTAAGAAACACGAAGGCGCAAGCTCCTTTTTTTTTTTTCCTCAGTCGAGATATTGACCCTGTTTAATGCGCGTTACAATTGGGAATAGGCCCATTTTGATTCCAGCTGTTTTAGATGTTATACGCTCAGATGGGCTGTACGCTCCCGTGTAATTCAGCCTAGTTTTGGTATCTGCGTTTGGCTTTTTCTAAAAAACACACCGCGAATAGTTAATTATACCACATGTCTATAATCCTAGGGTACTGTTACCTTTAGATAATGGGTTTAATGTGATTTTATAATGAATGCCAAGGTAGTGATATGCTGTGACAGTTTTGCTCATAATAATAATAATAATAATAATAATAATCACCAGTACAAAGTTGATGAAACGGTTGAGAATAAAAGTGGCTATCCGCTTGACTTAGTTCTCACCCCCCCCCCCTATATAGATAAGGCGATGGTGGTGAGACAGCGTTACAACGTACGCAACATTAACAAAATTAGCAATTATACAGTTTTCAAATGCACTGTGGGTGGCGGCGTTTACACACACACACACACACACACACACACACACACAAACACACAGTGTGATAAACTTACATAGAAGTATAAATAAAGTCTCAATATGTAAACCACCAATACACTAAACGTATGTTTTACGCGCAGCGCCGATTGCATTTTCATTCTATTGTGTTTTTGTCTATTCCATTTCCATAATTTTTGCCACAAAGTTCGAAGCGAAGCTTTTTGACTGTCAGTAGTTGAGAAAGGATCATATCTGCTAATGGAGTTATTTAATACGTATGTCGGGCATGCTGCGCTATAACGCGAAACTCGCATGCTCTATGGGCATGCTCGATGGCATGCGGTCACGCCGAACCTCCCGCTGGGCTTTCTTCGTCGCTTGTGCGACCGCCTACATACTTCACGAGCTGCGTTGTTTTCACAACACTGCGCGCGACAACCTGGGTGAGTGTCCCTGCTGTCGTGGACGTCTTTGACGTTGGCGACGGCGAAGAAGGGACGATGCACGCGAGTTTCACTCCTCTGTATAAAGAGCCGGCGTTGAGTGAGCGTCCTCGAGACAGCTCGACGTTCCAGAGCGAGAGTCTCGCGTGCGCAGCGCTCTCGTAACGTCGAGGACGTGGAGGCCGCAAATGCATCTTTTTTCCGGCCAACTGGCGTAAATAGAAGCAGCCTGCTTCTTTCGCTAAGAATATGTCCGGACCAGGGACGCGATCTTGTGGCGGGTACGTTTAGTGTGACACGAGGACGCGTGTGAGTCGTTATAGCTTCGTATAAGTGCTTATACCTTTATGCCTTTGTACCTTCGTAGACACTTACCCCCGTATTCTAGAACCTCCCTTCACTCAATGCTTCACCTTCACTGGATGGATGGATGGATGGATGCTATGAGCGTCCCCTTTATAACGGGGTGGTGACAAGTATGCCACCAGGCTCGACAAAAAAAAAAAAACCTTTTTTCTTTTTTGATGTTGGCCTAATGCCTCTACTTCGATAAATTCTATCTTAATGGAAAAAAAGGTAAATTTTCAGCTTAAGTTCTCTGCCATTTACGGCACACTGTCCATATTTTATTTTTCCAATATTTATTTTTGTCCTTTCTCTCTAATTTTCTGCCACCAATACTCTAACCGTCTCTTACTTATTTCAATCGCGGGTGTGTTCAGCTTTCCATTGTTGTCCCTAAAACCCAAGGCTTCCTGTAGGCTCGTGCCCAAACGTACACCTGGGTGGATATCTCCACATTCAATCAGAACATGCTCCGCCGTTTCCTTATCTTTCCCGCAGCATGTGCATTGTTCATCTTCTTTACTGAATCTTGCTTTATAACTACGCGTTCTAAGGCAACCCGATCTCGCTTCAAACAGTAAAGCGCTTCCCCTTGAATTATCGTAAAATGCCTCCCTCCTTATTTCATTTTTGCCCTTTCGGTAGTTACTCAAAGCCGGTTTTTTCTCCATAGCTGCCATCCAGTAAATCCTCTCCGCCTCCCTGACTTTTCCCTTAACGCTCTTTGTTGACATATGGCTTACAGTACCAGCCGTATATTTACTAGTGAGTCTTCTAGTTCTTTTTCTCCACTGTGTGTCCACGCTCTTCCTATACAAATAACGGAACATCTTCTCTGCCCATCTACTCTCCTTCATATTTCTTAGCCTTTCTTCGAACCTTATTTTGCTCTGCGCTTCCCTCGCCTCAAAACCTGCCCACCCCATATCGCCCTTTACAGCCTCGTTTGTCGTCTTCCCGTGAGCACCCAACGCGAGGCGTCCCACAGTCCTTTGATTTACATCCATTCCCGATTGCACCTCTGCCCTCATGCACACCACTGAGTTCCCAAAAGTAAGCCCTGGAACCATTACACCCTTCCACAGACCTCGAAGCACCTCATACCTATTGTATCCCCACAACGCTCTGTGCTTCATTATTGCCGCATTCCTCTTTCCTTTTGCTGCCGAGGCTTTTTCCTGTACCTCCATGTATCTATCACTCTCATTTACCCATACTCCAAGGTACTTGTATTCGCTTACCCTCGGTATTTCTTGGCCTTGTATGGACACCGTCTGATCACAGGGATCATTGAATACCATCAATCCACACTTCGTTACACTGAATCCTAGTCCAAGAGCTTCACCTTCCCTTCCGCATATATTCGCCAGCTGCTGTATATCATCTCGACTGTCCGCAAATAAGACGATATCGTCCGCATAAAATAAACCTGGAAGCTTCTGCTCAATCATCATGCCGCCCTGTTTGTGTGACAGATTAAAACCAATGTTGCTACCTTCTAGCGCTTTTTCCATACTCACCATGTACAGCATGAATAACAGCGGGGACAAAGGACATCCCTGTCTCAGACCCTTGCTAACCTCAACGTTCTCTTTGCTACGCATTCCTTCCCACTCTATGCAAACTGTATTTTCTCGGTATATCTCCCTCAAAAGCTGTATACAGTCGTCGCCCATGCCCATTTCTTTCAATATATCCCACAAAATTTCCTGATTAACGTTGTCGTATGCCCCAGTGATGTCTAGAAAAGCCACGTACAAGGGCCTATTCTCTATTTTAGATATTTCTATACACTGAGTGAGAACAAACAGGTTATCGTCTAACCGCCTGTCGACTCGAAATCCGTTCTGAAGTTCTCCCAAAATATCGTTATGTTCGGCCCATGTTTCTATTTTCATTTTTACTGCTTGCATCGCCATCCTGTATAGTACCGATGTAATGGTTAGTGGTCTATACGAGCGAATCTTGTCCTTTTCTCCCTTGCCTTTATAGATTAAGTTCATTCTACTTTGTCGCCAACTGTCCGGTATTTGTCCGTCCTTCAAGCTTTTTTCTACTTCATCGAGTAGAAAAAAGAGAGCGCGCCATCTCTAGGACTTGCCGTGCCTAGAGATGGCGCGCTCATCGGCTTTTTCTAAAAAGCCGATGAGCGCGCCATCTCTAGGCACGGCAAGTCACTGCACACAAGCGATAGTCTGCTGCGATTCTTGAGTAGCGCAGCGTCATTTTCAGCCGAGTGGTGGCGCAGTGCTCAACTCTGTCGAGTGAAGGGTGAAAGTCGAATCGAGGAGCGTTTGTGAATACGGGGGTAAGTCTTTGTCCTACTGTTGTCCGACATGTGTCCAGAAGAGGGCTTTCTTTCGTCGGACCGATATAGTGCAGTCGGTGCTGGAAGTGGCAGAATGAGGGCGCGGCCGTCGAGTAAATAAGAAAGGGATCATCAGAGCTGCGTGTTGTTACTTTCTATTATTAGGTGGACGTCTTGTTTGTGATCAGTCACGTGCTCTGAGAAGTATACGCACTCTCGCGATGCACTCGCACGTATATACTCGCTCCCTCTCACTGGCCCCCTCTCTCTCACCCACTCTGACACACTCGCTCTCTCGCACTCAACCACACACGCGCGCGCGCAAATAATTCTAGGCAACCCGTCACGTGTCCCGCACTGTCGAACCTTTACCCACGGGAAAAAGGTATTGCACCTCCGCCTCGCTTGATTACGTTCGTTCCGGTACTCGTTTTCGGGGATTGAGAGCACGACCGTTTAGCCAATGGGGCAGTGATTGGATTGCGCACAGACATTCTTAAATTTAGTTGGTGCGGTTCTGTTTCGCACTCGCTAATTAGGTCGAGTTGAATTAAGTACTGCGTTGTGAGTGCAACTTCGTGAAGTGATGATTAGTGTGTGCGAATGCGTGTTGCCTCGTTGCATTTGTAGAAAATTACGCGATTAGGTTGAATATTCGAGTTGGAAAGGGGGAGGGGACGAGCCCCTGCTGAAGAAATGGAAGGGGTTCTGCCCTCCCCTTTAGCCCCCCTCCCAGACATTAAGCCCTGGAACTTCTGGTGGCTGCGAATGCAATCGCAGCGTTGTAATTCTATTTGTAGCTTTTTGCTGGCAACCTTGTAGCCTTCGTTGTGGCCCGCTGTCTCTGGGGGCAAACTGACGCTTCCTGCTACGCAACGAGCGAGTTCAATTGTGAATGGGCATGTGGACATCTACTATGCCGTTTGCATGTCGCTGATGATGATACACGTCTGAGAACACGCTCAGGCGTTTTTTCGAAAGTACGATGCGTGCGGCTCCCAACGAGTGTGAAGTTACCTGTTTCTTTTTTCCCCTCAACTGCGTCCTTAATTAACGTCCGGTTATTTTCTTGCGCCATTTGAATTGCGCCATCGGAGCTGCGCAATTGCGTCGTAGTGACCTTGCAACGGCTGCGAAGAGTGGGTTGAATAGATACGCGACCTTGTGGAGTTATTTCTGCGAATGTTCGCGCTTATTGCGTATTGTCCAATCTGCCGACACTCCATCATGAGCCTCCCCCTGACGGCTCCCTCCGGACGGCAGATCCTGCTATAGAGTTCGTTCGAAGGAAAATGGTCAACAATGACGCATTAAGTGCACTCTCAGCGTCAACGTCCGACTAAGCGTTTTCTGCGCCCCTGTTCTGGTCGGAGCGGAAAACTTGACGGAAAATTATAGCCGAATTTGTGTTCTGCTAGTGTAATCACTCTTCAGAGGACTGTATTTTAGACCGATTTGAGGGCCCCTAGTTATGAGTCGGTGTCGCGTAATCTAATCGCGGCTCTGGTGCTTCAGAAACCCCACAATTGCTATAGTTAATTTGGGGTTTCCCGGTTAATTGGAGGCATATGTCGTTATTCTACGTGTGTTACTTATAGCTGGTTGGTGCAGCGATCGCCATACATTTCTCGCACTTCCTGCAGCGTTAGCTAAATACTACTGATAAAACGTGTGCACAAGTTTTATGAGCACTTACTTGATTAGGCACACCTGTACATTTCCGTGATCTTTAGCGCTACAGTCCTGCCTCGATATTCGCGTTGTGTCAATATGACCCCCCCTCCCCCCCAAAAAAAATCCCACCTCTTTCTGTATACCTAGAAATTTCGTGCTGAAGAACGTATCGATTCGCTATTAGGCAGATTGTATGTTCCAATGCATAGCGGCACCTATAGGCTGTATAAAAAACAGAGCATAAGCTTGCTTGATAATACTCGTTAAACTAACCTCTTTTATGTGATTCCAGGAATGGACGTCGATCTTCGCTATCTCGTAAGCAAAAGCTTTCATTTTTTTCACCACGAATCGAGCGGTGTATATGCTCAGAACCGGCTCAATCGCTTTGGCGAAAATCTCGTATCGGAGCGGCAGCAGTGAATTGGTCATCTCTTGTTTTCGTTTTAACATATGCTCTAAACCGGCAGACGCAGTAGTGGTATTGCACTGTGCAAGTGATATAAAACAGTACGTCAGGCACAATCATGCCTGTAGCTTCGTTTGAGAGCGTTTTGTCGATTAAAGAAAGTTTTTTTTTTTTTACGCTCTTGCAGGCGTTCTTATCGATTACCAATGTGCCCAAACTCGCTTCAGGTGTTAACCTAACTGCTTCGCGTCCACGGTGACGGAACTTGTGGAAACGGACTTATATTGATTATCCTAAGTACCATAGCTGCAGCTCATAACTCACTCATATTGATTTCCCGTAGTACTAGCTGGCGCATAACTCGACGATATCCCAATACTGTTGATGACCTATAATATATGAAACTGCGAGATCTCCCCGCAGGCTACAGCCAGAAAAAGAAAAAAAAACTAAACTCTGATAAAAAAGCTTGCATTGTCTGCGTCTTTCGTTTTTTCTTTTCGTTTTTTTTATTTCTTTTAACGTGGCGTTGAGTGAAACGGAGGTTTCTCGGAAGTATTACCTGCGCGTGATGGATTTCGCCGCGTGCCATTCGCTCTCGTTCCTTTAGTTAAACGCGCAGGTGTCGTTATACTAACGTGCGTAGTTAGGCTAGCGTAATGTGCGCAATGCACGCATATACCAACGCAGAGTAGTTAGTCTTGACTTGTGTTAAATAGCGAAGGCACAATTTCATGACCCCGTAAACACCGCGACACGGCGGTTGGTTTGCGAGAAAACGCGCGAAAATAAAATGCGGTGGAGGGGGGTAAGTCACGCCAACTTGAGACTCCCGCACCAAACACCGTAGCGTCATAGACTTTGAAGGCGTCTGCTGGGTCGGTCCTACGTAGCTTCTAATCGAAGAACATGAGTTACATTGTCATCTGTGGGTGCCGTAGACCCAGCATACGAAGTTTCAGAAAATTTCATTTAGCCAATGTCGCGAAAACACCAAAAATACATTTCGAAGTTTCTGACGTCATGCGCGGCCGGTCGCGGGTTCAAATCCCGGCTGCGGCGGCTGCATTTCTCATGAAGGCGGAAATGTTGTAGCCCCGTGTGCTCAGATTTGGGTGCATGTTAAAGAACCCCAGGTGGTCGAAATTTCCGGAGTCCTCCACAACAGCGTCTCTCATAATCATATGGTGGTTTTGGGACGTTAAACCCCACATATCAATCAATCAATCAATCAATCAATCAATCAATCAACGTCATGCGTGGCCATTTGGGCGCGAAGTTTAAGTATGCTACTTCAACATTGATTTTCTCTACTGATAATGAACTTGTGATAGTTCAACATATTACAGTTCCTGAAGTGTAGTTGTAAATCTTCATTAAGTAATTGTTTGTATTTAGTGTCCCTTTAAAGGATGCAATAAAACTGCGCTCTGTACTGTTGTGAATCAAGCTTTGTGTTCAAGCTGGAGTAGACGCCCATTGAAAACCGCCTTTCTTTTTATTTGCCTGTGCGGCCCTCTCCCGTTTTGGTAGGGTTTCCGTAAGGGCCGGGACAGCCGGTATATCGCCATGCGCAAATCCTCCGAGATGATGAGACACGTTTCGCGATTTTTCCGCTTGTTGTAATGATCAGCGTTTTTTATATAATTTGTATGTATAATCTTGAATTTTCTATGTGCTGTTTTGCTGTACTTGCCGGAGGTGCCTCGCGAAGAGTAGGCCTAGTCAGGAGACGCTCTCTCCTTTTGCCCCCTTCGTGGGAATTTTTGTAAATAATGCCCAAATAAAATAAATTAATTAATAAATAATAAAGTAAGCGCATGCTCCGGGGCATCATGAATATGGTGGAGTGGTCACCATATGCACGCCCCCCTCCCCTCCCCCTGTGTTGTTCGTCGCTGGTGTTTCGCAATTGCGCATAGCCATTTTTTTCGATCTCAATTCTTCTTTGTTCTGTAACGCCGACAACGTGCATTTTCTCTTCTTGGCGCATTAGTCTATACTTCTTATGGAATCGAGGCCTATTCATTCTTCAGTCGAGTCACTTCCCGACTATAGGCCGGCATACTCAGTCATCAGTTGACTCACCATACTTGGCTCGAAGCGTGAGTCCGAGTCTTTGCAAGTCGGAGCGAGTAATGTTCTGATGAATTTGAGTTCCGAGTGAGTCTGGCCGAGGAAAACTTTTGTGATATGGAGCCCGACCGAGTCGGCCCCCCCGAACGCAAAATATATTTGTCGGGCGAGTCTGAGAGAGCTCTCTCTCTCTGTGTTTTTTTTTTTTTGTTCGCTGACCGATGTTTTTCGCCATTCAAGTGATTACGGTAACTATTTATCACAGTGATTGTGCCAAACAGTCTTATAAAAAACGGAAAAGGCACAAAAAAAAAAAGCTCTTCGAAGACGCAGTCTGGAAATGGTTAGAGAGAAGTGGTTAGAGATTCGAGAGCGAGTTGGATGACCGACGACGCTTCTTTTGGCACGCTGCCCGTTATCAGCCGGAACGCGGCTACGAGATGGGGCAACCCCTCATAAAACGTGAATAGTTACGAGAGTCGGCTCTCGCTTGTGTTACGTTACACTCTACTAGTCGAGTTAGGGACGATAACTATCTGTGTACATGGCGATTGTTAATGTATATACGGAACCCCGTAACAGCGCTCTTCCTTCTTCTCTGCTTGGCTCGAGTCCAGAACTTCGAAGAAGCCGTAACGGTGCGAAGCGAATGACCGCAGTGAAGGCCAAGTGCTCGGAAACGAATTCGCAGTAGCTCATGCAGGGCCCCGTTGCCAATAGCGTTTCGCTGCTGAGCGCGTGGTAGCGGGTTCGACTCTCGACATGCATCAGTGGCCGCGTTGCCTTTTGGGCGCTGTTCTTGAGAGGCCTTGGCGCGTTTTTCACCCGGACGGATGAACACCCTGGGCGTGCTTGCTTGAGTTTTGTTAGCGGGTCATTAAGTGTTCCTCTTTCCTACTCATTTTGTGGGATTTAGTTAAAGCGCACGCTGCTTTGTACGCGGGACTGATTAATCGTAATTTGTCGCCGTACAGCTTGTTCGTGTGTTGTGTGCGAATGAGCCTGTCATTCACCGCACTAAGCCGAACAGTCCCATTTAGAGACGTGAAAATTCTCTATTTCGGATATTTTTCTCTGCAAACGTTGACGAAATTTCCGGCATTTTTCCTTGCGCTACAGTTCTGATTTCCGCCTTCTCCTACACGCGCGCACACATACGTTAATTACTCGTGTCTCACGTACTGGCGAGTTTTGAAACCATACATAGACTTGAAGACCACAATGTGCTGTGTACTAACAGTATAACACCAATACGAACTAGAAATCGCTCCGCGTAATTATTAAACAAATGTCAAATTATATGCTTGCGTGGTGCATGCGCCAGAACTGATTACAGCAGATGAAGACTCACTGTGACTGCTAAATATAGGCCGTCATATAATTTAACCATTCCTGAAACTCCCTGCTGTATCACGAAGATTCACTTTTTCCTTTTGGCGCAGAATGGCAGGCGAAAATTGCCCGAAAAAGGGAAAATTTCCTGCATGGAATATCACTGCCTGTAGCGCGAAGGTACATAACCCTGTAACAAGTTGCAAACAATAACAATGATGATAATAATAGATTAATGTCTGCATTTAGCCACTAGTGTTCGTCGCGCGAGACTGGGCCACAACTGAGCTGGTGGGCATTGTGGCCCAGAAAAAGGTGAGAGGGTAAAGCCTAGCTAAGCTCGTTCTGACTTAGCGAGGCCTTCACCCTCTCATCTGTCTCTTCGCTACTCCTTGCTATGCTATAATATGCTATGCTATACTCAACTAGAAATCGGCAAGAGAACATGTGGACTGCATGCTAAAATCGAGGAGGGGCCTCACGTTGAGGATTCTCTTCTTAACCATCTTTACCCGAGTGCTGCTTAGGCAGTGATCGTGCTCGCCGGGTTGTGGGGACGATGATTTTCTGTCGAGGGCAAACAGCAAACCTTGACCATTACAGGTCTTTTGTAAATAATAAAAAATAAAGTGGTGATTATAATCTGTGCGCTGCTGAAAGTATATATCAATCGATACAAAAAACAAAGGCAAGACATGCAGAAGCCGCTTAGCATTTAACTTATTTTTCTTTTTTTAGCGATAGAAAAAGCATTCATTCAGCGATAAAAAAAAAAACAGCATTGATCATGTACTGCCGCGCACAGGCTGCTTCTGCACTGCATCAGGTAATCCGGGCGTGGCGATTGCTTGAGCGCACCTGGCGTGCGACGTTATGAGAGAGAGTTTCGAACGTAACGGCGCGCGCGAATGCTGCTTCGTCCTCGGGAGGGAACGTTGACCAGCGGCGAGCCGCATGAATGACCATCGCCGTTGCCTGTTTGCGAAGGAAGCCTTCGAGAAAGTCGGGGAGCGGACGGACGCTATGAATGCAGGTGCACACATCGTCGACAGAGAAGCCGTTTATATATATATATATATATATATATATATATATATATATATATATATATATATATATATATATATATATATATATATATATATATATATATATATATATATATATATATATATATATATATATATATATATATATAGGAGAGATCTAACAGACAGTAATGCCAAGAAATGTACAGGGGAAGTTATTAGAACCAATGGAATGTTAACAAGAAAGAAAAGTGGGTGAAAAAATAACCAGCCGTGAGCAGGAATCGAACCTACGACCTTTGAAGCATCGAACGCGTTATTCGAAGGTCGTAGGTTCGATTCCTGCTCACGGCTGGTTATTTTTTCACCCACTTTTCTTTCTTCTTAACATTCCATCGGTTCTAATAACTTCCTTTGTACATTCCTTGGCATTACTGTGTTAGATCTCATTATATATATATATATATATATATATATATATATATATTGCTTATTCATTTAACGTCGCGTTTGTTCGATCGCCATAGAGCACCTTCCTCGGGGCCGGCTTTATTGGGCTCGCCTGTAATGCGTGTTTGGCGCTGAAACGACGTTATTCGCCGCCTGGGGTGCCGGTCTTTTTGATGATTTGCGTGTGCATGCATATGTGTGCGCGTTGACACTTTCGTCGCCCTTGTTGGCGTGGCCGGCTTTACAAAAGACGCTCATGCGAGGGATATGGCACGCCTCGTTCGCAAATTGTGTGCAGTGTACGCAAAGCTATACGGTTATACTCAGCCAGGGGCGTAGCCAGGAGGTGGAACGCCGGGCCCGTGCCGCCCTTCCCTCGCGAATGTTTTTCACCACAGCATAGAGAGCTGAAAATGACAATTTCAAGAAGAAAGGTGTCCCCCCCCCCCCCACCCGCACCCTCCAAAATCAAGGGGGGGATACCGTTTAAAACGTTACGCAAGAACTTAAGTCGACTGAATTTTCTGTGAACAGCTAGTGAGAGGATATTATAAGCTTTCATGAGTTGAGTGGAGGAATCTATCCTTGTGTATTTATTAAATATAAATCTGATCGCTTTCTTTTGTAGCGCTTCTAAGCTGTGTATCCTTTTGTGTGTGTGTGTGTGTGTGTGTGTGTGTGTGTGTGTGTGTGTGTGTGTGTGTGTGTGTGTGTGTGTGTGTGTGTCCCACACCACAGATGCATACTCCAATTTAGGTCTGATAATAGCATATACGCTTGAAGTTTAACATCCACAGTAGCCTTTGCGAGCTTCCTTTTTAAGAAACAGTTTTCGAAATGCGGAAGTGCAGAAATGTGTGCCCGCCACGTCATGTCACTCGAAACGGTGAGCTTCAACGGGAGAACCATGTATATTGTAGGTAAATACACTGGCGTTTATTTTTCGCGTTATATTCAAGAGCACCGTTTTTATCTGCGTTTAATTCCATGTCCCACGTTATGCACCAACATTCGATGTCGCGAAGAGTTTGCTGTAGCGTCTTATGTTGTCGGCTCCAGCGGTGGCCAGCCATAACTGATTGAAGGGGGAAAAAATCTCACGAAATAAGCTATAGTTATCAAAAATGACTCCCGGTTCTCTAGAGCAAAAACTTGTTCGAACAGTCTGTCAAAGTTACAGTGCCGCACTACAAACCGCGTGGCTTTCCACAGTGTTTAACAGTCTCGTGTGTGTTTCTGAAGGCGGCGTTCAATTACCCTTTGAAATCACACACTTGTAGTAGCGTGATACTGAAATTTCACGCAAACGCACCTGTGGGTCTCTGTTACATAAAACCTGGAGTCCTTTTAAAAATTTTTTAAAGTGATAATTTTTCTCATCTATTTTCCATTCAGTTACGACAGGATGCCGTTCCTGCCGCCCAGGGATGGCGCCACGTCATGATGTACCCAATTCGTGGGAATGACTTGACTCGTGTGGTGTGCATGGAATAGTCCCGATACGTTATTGTGCAGTCCCCATTTGAAGCAGACGTTCCGCGAGTGTCCACGGGGGAAGGTTCAGGGCTAGCCTTCTTGAAAGTCGTGCGTATGACTCGGCCCTTGTGAAACGTGCAAGGACAGTGGCCCACGCCAATGGCATCCACGCCTTAAGGATCCCACTCACTGATCTACTCGCGCAGAAAACCTAGTAAACGTTTTATTCTCTGTCTCCTGGGAATGACGTGACGTCGTCACGTGTTGAGTTCTGTTGCATCGGCAGCATTGCATCGGCAGCATTGGCAGCAGCAAGCACAAGACCGGGTTAACTGGCAGAACATGGGAGAGGCCTCGGTCCTGCAGTGGACGTAGTCAGGCTGCTGCTGCTGATGATGATGATGATGATGATGCCTCGGCACGAAGGATTCTCCGCTGCACGGAACCCTTCTGTGAAATTTTATTGAGTTTAGTTTTGTGGGCTTCGCTGATCCGGCCGTGATGTGGCTGTCCAACCGATCTTGAGCGTGGTACGATTAGCGGCGCACAACGTACGAGCAGAAAGCATCGAAGGTACTCTGGTACGAGACTGTCCTGCACTTTGGGCTCCTCGTTCTTCGTTTTTTAGGACACATGCCTTATGTGCATTATTAAACGCGAAAGTCGACCGTCGGCGACGTCGACATGATTGATGCCAGAAACTCTGACGTCACAAAACAAAGACGTCGTAGTCGCCTGGTCGAATGCGGGCCCTTACAACAGTTGATTTAAAGTCTATAGACTGTATAAATCTATTACGGTCTACAGACCTTTTAAATTTATTCAATTTGTACGCATTTTAAATCTGTTTTTGATCAGTTTATAGACTTTCTAAATTTGCTTTTAGACAATACATAGACTGCAAAAATAGAACTAGACAGCATATATTGTTGGAATCTATATTTAGATAGCCTGTAGACTTTATATTTATTCGATAATGGACCTTCTCAGTCTATTTTTAAACATTCTAGACTTCTTAGGTTTATTTTTAGGCAGTCTACAGACTAAAAACAGATTTAGAGATTCTATAGTCTAATTTTATTTTTACGCAATCTATAGATATTGTAAATCCACTTGTGTATGGTACAGAGGCAGTTCAAGTCCACGTCAAGTGAAGAAGGCTTTCGGTCGGGTTGAGGAAGGGGGGTTGTAAGATCAATACATCGACTGAAATGAATGTGACTTTTGCCCTCTGGTCGTCTTAGTCGCATACACATATGGCACCCTGCAAGTTTTTTTAAAGGACCCGTGCTTCTTTCTGCCGGCTGCGCGGAATCGCTGAGCGTCGTCGTCTCAGCGCCTTTGCTTGTGTGTGCGAGGCAGGGGCGGTTCGGCTAAAAGCGACGCTGACCTTGGTCGGGGTTGCTGGCTTCTGGAGTCCTTTTCGCCGTTTTCCGCCGCGAGGATGATCTTGGGAAGGGCGGGTTTCCATTCACGGCCGTCGCCTCTCCTTTACGTGCACGGTGCGCGAAACGGTGCAGGCGCGGCAAGTGTACGCAGAAAAAAAAAAGCGGTATTTTCAGACAGTCGTCGAGGCCTGAGAACGTCATTGAGTGTGTGTGTGCTGCCTGCACCCCTGAATCGGGCGACAGCCAAGGTGGCGGAAAAGTGTGAAGCCGCTGTGATTAATGTTTCGTCGGCGCGTCTTTCGTGGTGGGAGAAAAAAAAAAGGCTGTGGTCTAGTCTTCCCGAAATGTGGCTGCTCAATCGGGGTACAATTTGAAGAGCTGCACAATACGTGAAATAGTCTGCTGCGGCATGGCTGCTACTGAATGAGAACGTGGAAGTATTTCTTTTGTATTCAGCGTCCGTTGATAGATGCAGTAGAGTGCCGTTGGAGAATTGGTGGCGGGAAAAGTTTAGAGAACAATTGAACTAGCGTAAAAAACTCATTATTTGTTGTAAAACACGAGAAACCTTAGTCTATGTTAGCTAATAGCTTTCAAACAGAATACTAAGTTCCGAATGCATTAGGTAGAATAAGCAATTTAGCTTTCTGGATCGCATGCCTTCTTCACGGGTCCGTTTTCAGAGGGGACGCCGAGAACGTCCATAATCTAGATGTATTTATCAGCGTCAAATGAAACCCCAATAGCGGCAAGCCTTCACGATGATGTAGCGCACACCGTCCAGTTTATCGCCATTGGCAGGCGCGCGCATCCCGTTCGGCAGCTCTGCGCAGATATGCGTGCATGTCTATGGTGATAAGTAGACTGCGCTCACTATACCATCGTGAAGGCTTGCCGCTGCTCGGGTTTCATTTGACGCTGATAGTGCACCAGATTGTTCCGGTTAAATCTATAAGCAGAAAAAGAAGTTAGTGGTGCAGGTCAACGTTGCAAATTAGCGATGCAAGTTGACCGTGTAACTCTTCAGTGCGAAAAGTTTAGTGCGTTAATCTTCAAACGGCACCCGCATGTCGCGGGATCGAATCCCGGCTGTGGCGGCTGCACTTCCGATGGAGGCGGAAATGTTGTAGGCCCGTGTACTCAAATTTGGATGCACGTTAAAGAACCCAAGGTGGTCGAAATTTCCGGAGCCCTCCACTACGGCGTCTCTCATAATCATATGGTGGTTCTGGGACGTTAAACCCCACATATCAATCATCAATTCTTAAACGGCAGAAAGCGGTGTTATGTTGAATTCCAATGGCGGAGTCGGTGCAGCCGATCGACTTCGCGAGCGAGCACTCGACTCTGGCGTAGAGCGAATCCTCCGATTCCGCCATCGGAACACAACCCGCCCTGCTGGAGCAAGGCGGAAGCTGCCGCGTTACCCAGGATACCTTGCGCGTGGTCTTTTCCGCTGTCTGTTTCCCACGTGGTTTACCAGCATCGCCGCATCGTTCGTTTGCTTGTTCAGCGCTATTCACCTGTGTGGAATAGATATCACGCCAAGCGTGCAACAGCTATTGTCCACGATGTCTGCTGTCGCTATCGAGTAGCAGAAGCATTGCCGCACGCTTTGCCGAGGTAGCCGAGCCGTCCATGCCGTCCGCCATTATCAACACAACTCGCACCGCGCAAGCCACGCCCCCAAGCAGGCAAACGTTTTAAAGGAAATGCGTCGCGCTGAGTTCCAGTCCACTCCACCGATTTCGGCGGAGCAGTTTTTCCTGCTCCACGGAGGGACTCCCGCTCTGAATCCCCTCCGGCTCTCTCATTGGAACTTTTTACTCTCGCTCTCACTCTGTCATTGGAACACACTTGCTCTGAAAGGAGCAGAAAAACTTGCTCCGACTCCGCCAATGGAATTCAACATTAGTGGTATGGCTTAGTGGTGTGGGTTACCGGTGTGGTTTGTTGTGCCAAGTTCACTGTGCAGGTTTGTAATGTAAATTGACGCAAGATGTTCACGAAACTGCCCGTTCTTGTGCCTCTTGTCTCGTTCGTCATCCTTATAGCTTGCATTCGCCACGTTGTTCAACGGGGTTCTTTCGACGTGTGTTGCAGGTGAACCGCTTCCATGGAGCTGTCGTCGACGACGTCCAACCAGACCGTCGTGGAGCTCGAGGCGAACAAGACCGACGAGGCGCTGCTCCGGAACGGGGGCGCCGGGGAGAGCGCGCTCAGCGACGGCGACGTCTCCTCGCTGCCGGGCAGCCAGGGCGTCGCCAAGAAGTCCCGCCGCTCGGTCGCCTCTCTCCTGGTGGTCTTCCTCGACGCCCTGGTGCCGGCCAGGACCCTGGTCGAGCTCGCCACCGAGGTCCTGCTGGCCGCGCTCGCCGCCTACGTCGTCCTCTCCATTTCCGGGGCTTTCCAGGTGATGAATATTCCTGTCACACCGTTCGTCACGCTATTCTCTTGAAGGACGTTAAAGGACAAAAAATTGTTGATTGATTTGTGGGGTTTAACGTCCCAAAACCACTATATGATTGAGAGACGCCGTAGTGGAGGGCTCCGGAAATTTAGACCACCTGGGGTTCTTTAACGTGCACCCAAATCTAAGCACACGGGCCTACAACATTTCCGCCTCCATCGGAAATGCAGCCGCCACAGCCGGGATTTGATCCTGCGGGTCAGCATCCGAGTACCTTAGCCACTAGACCACCGTGGCGGGGCACAAAAATTGTTTCACTTTTATTAGCAAAGTCACGTTCCACAATGCAAAAAGCACCATTCTTGACGGTTTAGAAGTCTGGTAAGCTCGGAAACACGCAGAAAGAAAACCGAATTAGGAAGGCAGACTGGGCGATTTAGGTTTAAATGCGTCGTACAGACAGAATCGCACTTGTCTAGAGCAGTGGAATTGGGTGGCTGTCGACGCTGTTGTCGGCAGCTGCTACCTCACGTTAGCTGTGGGCTTCCATTCATGCTTGAATTATAGCACGGGGATCTAATCGCAGTATAAACTGTTACGTGTCAGTACGGCGTCAGTCTTCGCGTATTTGTGCTGAAAATGACAGCTGAGGTGCACGGTTGGGCACTCTCATTCTCTCTGTGCTCCAAAGAAAAAAAAAACGCAAAAATGACCCTAGAACGGCGTATGTGCCGTCTCTTTCTTGGTTCCTTCTTTTGCGCTGTTTTTTTTTTCCTGTAGTACTGACGGATTGAAACAGCAATTTTGGGCCAAGTGACGCACTTTCGTTGTGCCCGTGCTCACTCTGGGTCAAATCGGCATAATTCCGACTCGAACGCGTAGGTCAGTGCCAACATTATCTTCAGAGATCGGATTCGTCGTGACATGACTTGGTTATCTCGAGCAGCTGCCAGTCGTTGTATATCCGAAAAGAAAAATCAGGAGGTGTCGCCGTCCCTGAAGTTCTCTCACTGACCTGCCACGACGTCATAATTTTGAGAGATGGCTGCTACGGTCGTCTATGGGAGAAAATGAATTACATTTTATTCGGTACTAGTCATAAACTTACAATATGGCAAGTTTATCGACCCATTGAATCAAAATAAGAGGCTGAAATATGTGACGTCATCGTTGGATTCGGGTTTGAGGTTTAGGCGAGAAATAAAATAAATCGCCGCTTTCCTCTTTTCCTACTCAGCCTATGAGTGTTGAACACACAGAGATCGCAAGGACTGATTGATGAGTCGCTATTTTTTTTCTAAAGAGCTGCATAACGCCTCCATTACAACTTCCAGTGCTTTAATAAAATTTTTAGGGAAGCTACAGTATTCTTGGGTGGTACTCATCAACGTCCGTCACACAGACATGCGTGCATTCGGTGTAGAAACGTGAAGCCCGTTTACTAACGACTACACCCGTCACGTTGTTCTAATTAGGATGCCCGATTGCTGACGGGAAAGTAGCGGGATCGAATCCCGGCTGTGGTGGCCGAATTTCGATGGTGGCAGAAGGCTGGTGGCCCGTGGATATAAATCTAAAGAACCGTAGGTGGCTGAAATTTTCAGAGGCCTCCGCTGTAGTAGCTATTTATCGATTGATTTATTTTGTTTATTTATTTATTTACAGATACTGCTGTCTCATGTTAGAGACATTGTAGGAGTGGTTACAAGTAACTAAAAAAAAATAAAACATGAAACCATCAAATTACATAACTGCTTCTGGTAATTGTGCGCAGTTGTGGAACGTAAAGCCCGAGCAATTGTTGTTGTTGTTGTTGTTGTTAACGGCCTCATTTCCTTGGCTTTTTACGCAGGTGGGCTCCAGTCCCGGTATGTGGCGGCCCGCCTTCCGCTGCGACGATCCGAACCTGCAGTCTCCTTTCCTGGCCGAGAGCGTTCGCACCCGCGACCTGGCCATCTTCGTGGCCACCTTGCCGCCGGCCATGCTGCTCGTGTTGGAGTTCCGCCGCAGCGGCGCCCCGCTGCGCGACCGCTTCTTCTGGAGCGGCCGCATGCTGCGTCGCTACCTGGTGGGGCTCCTCCTGGTAACCACGGCGACGCAGCTGCTCAAAGACGCCGTCGCCGAGAAGCGCCCCTACTTCTTGGATGCCTGCAAGCCCGTCTTCCGGAACCAGCGCAACACCACCCTCCTGTGCCAAGGTGCGTGCGTGTGTGTGTGTGTGTGTGGTGTGTGCGTGCGTGTGTGTGCGTCTGTGTGTGTGTGGTGTGTGCGTGCGTGTGTGTGCGTCTGTGTGTGGTGTGTGCGTGCGTGTGTGTGCGTCTGTGTGTGTGGTGTGTGCGGTGTGTGTGTGTGCGTGCGTCTGTGCGTGTGCGTGTGTGTGTGTGGTGAGTGCGTGTGTGCGTGCGTCTGTGTGTGTGCGTGTGTGTGTGTGGTGAGTGCGTGTGGTGTGTGCGTCTCTGTGTGTGTGTGTGTGCGTCTGTGTGTGTGTGTGCGTCTGTGTGTGTGCGTCTCTGTGTGTGTGTGTGCGTCTGTGTGTGTGCGTCTGTGTGTGTGTGTGTGTGTGGTGTGTGCGTCTGTGTGTGTGTGTGTGTGGTGTGCGTCTGTGTGTGGTGTGCGTCTGTGTGTGTGTGTGTGTGCGTCTGTGTGTGTGTGGTGTGTGTGTGTGGTGTGCGTCTGTTTGTGTGTGTGTGCGTGTGTGTGGTGTGCGTGTGTGTGTGTGGAGGTTGGAGTTGCCAGCGGTGGTGTCATATTTAAAGGATACTAACGAGGTGCAAGCAGAAATTTTGGGAGGGGGGTGGATAAAACATAGTTAAAGCAAGTGCAGGACCAGATTGACAAAACGTGGAGAAACCTTTGCCCTGCTGTAGGAACGTAGTCAGGCTGATGATGATGATGGTATATTAACAAATAAGAAGGCTCCAAATCACTTAATGCCGCAGTCAGAGAACTCTTTCACACTCTACCACATATACAGTTGGTAAGAGAACCACTTTGAAGAGCGAGTTGTACTGAAAAATTTGTTCTCTGAGCAACTTTGTATGTGGTAGAGTGTGAAAGAGTTCTCCGACTGCGGCATTAAGTGATTTGGAGACTTCTCATTCGTTAATATCATCATCAGCCTGACTACATGCCTACAAGCAAGTTGTACTGAGCCACGCCACGGTGGTCTAGTGGCTAAGGTACTCGGTTGCATTTCCGGTGGAGGTGGAAATGTTGTAGGCCCATGTGCTCAGATTTGGGTGCACGTTTGGGTGCTCAGATTTGACAGCCCTCCACTACGACATCTCCCATATGGTGGTTTTGGGACGTTAAACCCCATAAATCAATCAACCAACCAATCAATCAATCAATCAAGTTGTACTGAGCCATGTTACATAGAAATTTGGTAAATTTCAGTACAAAGGATAAACAATTTCACTAACCTGAGAACTTTCAGCTAGGAAGTTGTTTTGTGAGTGTAAGTATATAGTTCATTGGGCTCACCTTATTTTATACTGCTAAAACATGCCTTCAATACCACATCCTAATTTGGCAGCAAGAGAATAATTTTGAACTGGTAGTAATAATGTAAACCGTCCTTGTAATACATTCTCTCTTTTTTTTCTTTTTCTCAATGCACCAACTGGACCACCATTCCCTTTTTGTGGATCTGCAGCCTCTATGGGGGCCGTTCTTCCAACTGTGACAACAGCTCCACCGCTCATTACTGACTATGTCTGCAGCGGCCCCCCGAGAGACGTGTTACGTGCCTTTGACTCTTTCCCATCGGGCCATTCCAGTGTCAGTTGTTTCGTCGGGTTCTTCCTCGTTGGATATCTCGTGTGGAGGGGAGACTCCGTGGCGCCAGCAGCGGCCCGCGTACTTCTCGTGGCGTTGCTGATCGCTTCTGCTGTGGCGGTGTCTCTGTCGAGGATAGTGGAGCGAATGCATTTCTGGTGGGATGTCGGTGTCGGCGGGGCGCTGGGTCTCACCATGGCCGTAGTGTTCGTCCTGTGGCCCTTTTCCTGATGCTTATTTGAGCACGACCCGAAGAAAGGGTCGTCCAGTGATTCGAGTTTCAACCCATGAGCTTCGTCATTGGGGATGGGTTCTCACATTATGCAAGTCGCAGCCAAAACTAAAACATTGCTGCTTACATGGCCACTGTTATAATTATTCGAAGCTCGTCTCCTCCGTTCAGCTGTTGGAGCTACACATCATGTTTATATCTGTAAAAACTGTTCGGCATTGTGCATAGCACTAAGCCGATTTTTTGGTTCACTTATGCTTCTGTAAAACCGCCAAGTGAACAGATGCTTGGTACTCATGGGTTACTGTCTCATGAACTAATAGTTCACATATTTAATGTGTGAGTATTGCTTGATGACTCTAAAATGCACTGCCCCACACAATATGACAAGTTGTGTTGGGATTATGCTTATATACTGAATATCGTGCTAGTTAGAAGTGAATTTGCTTGCTCTCTCATTCATTTATGATCATGCTTCCTGTGTGACAGATGTCCAGAAAGACTGTCCTTTACAGACTAGTCTTTCTGTGAGCTACAATTAACTTGCCATTTGTAAGTTTCGAATCTGTTTCCAGAGAAAAAACTTTTCGATGTATATACAGTCTTTTACGAAAATAATTTTTTGACTAAACAATTTACAAGGTTTGAAATCCTTACAAATTATAAATGAATAGCTTTGGCTCTAAATAAATGTCTGTTTACAGAATTTAGATTAATAAGTATAAAGAGACAACCACTTCACTAGAGTTTGTTTTTGATGCCTATTAGTGAATAGTGGTTGTGATGTTTTTTATGCGCTTGCATTTTCATGCGCTAATTGTTGGCAGTTTTGTAACTTGAATGAGGCCACAATTTTGAAAGTTCACTATGTGCAATATTTTATGCAGATCATGCCTTATATTCATACACCTGTTGGAATTGATAGGGGCCAAACCACGTGGTAGCCTCTTTGAATGGCTGCACATCCAGAAATTATTACGAGTGTTGCAAGCTTGAATTACTGCCCTCTCATAAATTCTACACTCCAGTGTCACTTCCTAAGCCTCCTTCATTAAGTCGCCAATGGTCTCAAGTGTTCAACACTTGACCAGACCAACTGGGCTGAGTCATTAACGGTTCTTTCCTAAGCCGAACTTGGCTGTGATGCATTTTTTTTTTTTTATAACTTCTGAGCATTCCTGTACTCCAAAGTTGAATGTGTTCTGTCAGTCTGCTTGCAAGCTTTGGTGTTGTGGCATTCACAAAAACAGGTGTGTTTGAAGTGCCAATATATGTAGTTGATGTTTATAGAGCATTTATTTTACAAGTACTAGTCTTACTCATGCATGCATTGTTGAAGTATACTTGCTATCGAGTTTATAGATTCTGATATTTCTTGGAGCACTGTACATAGCAGCTACCTTTTTAGAGATATATTTACCATTTCAATTGCAGCTGTCTTGAAGCTTTACACTCGTGCAGTTGCGGTGTAGTTATACGTCTATGCAAATGCTCATGTGCAGCAGCTATTTTATGATCATTGAAGGAGAATGTTTTTGTACTCAACGAGGCATCGAATTATGTAAGAGGACCAAAGCCTTTCCTTGCTCAATGTAACCGCTAATTTTTCTTGTATTTTTTAGTGTGATCGACAGTTTAAACCAAGAAGTGGTTCTTTGGGTTGTTTCATAACCCTGCAAGGAAGTATTTTTCGGGCTTGTAAAACCAGAGCATACATATTTCGGAAATTATTTTCGCTTTATCGAACTGTGTCGACTGAGAAACAATCTTATACATGAACACGTTCATATGGCGACAATCAATTGTGAGCTTAAGCCTTTTGGTTGTACTTTACTTCATTTTCAATATTTTTTGACATGGCAACTTTATTAAATATATATAATGCAGAAGTTGAAGTAGCTGATGTTCCTGAAGAAAAAAAAAGTCTGTGCAAGTGATGTTTGTTCCTATACCTGTTGCTAATATATACACGGCTGCAATAAGTTGTTCGTCTGCAGATTTTTCAGTGTTTTTCGGGGATACTGTAAGCACTTCAGATACAGAGTGTTGGCTCAAATATCACCTTTGATCCTTCATTGATTTTGCTCATGATTTAAAAGGTCAGTTTAAATGAAATGAATTGATGATGCAGAGATAAAATTAGCACCACGCCTTTCTGACATGTAGCTTGCAAAAGGCATACTCTGCACATTGTTCTTTTTGAATCAGGAGTGCTTATGTTCATCGATAGTCACCATCGCAGTCAACAAAGTATTACTAGATTCCAGGGTCGATTTCTGTCACAATGTACGATTGAAAATGTTCCCATTGTTTGATTGTTCCTGTCCTTTTGTATGGCAGGTGTGTTGAGCAAACTAGCTACTAATGTAACACTGTTTCCTATATTGCTGCCTAGTCAATAAAGAAGTTTTGGTGTTACCAAATGTGTTCCAGCTCATTGATACAGTATTGTCATCATAATCTGTTGTGCATTCTATCTCAACCAAGTGAACACTTTCTGAATCTTCTTCTCAATTTCAGTGCTGACTGTTCATTCCTAGGGATTCAAATTAAGAAAAAAGTAAGGGATTCATGAATCTTTCTTGTAATTGAACCATTGTACAACATTTCTATACTCATGTGGACTTGTGGTGGTATTAACTATCATGTTACAATCTGCCAGAATTTTTATTTGTAGTTTAAATTCCTTGCACATTTAACGAGAACAAATCTAATATTCCTGAGTGCTTCATTATTATAATACAACAGACCATTTTGTGGAGGGGGCTCAGTACAATGAAATACATACTAAACACTCTTGCAAAGTAAGCAATTGCATTCACTGACGGTTGTCCTGGTTAGCCTCTTATTCAAACACTACCAACCTGTTTGCACGAACCCATGATTGTCACATCTGAAATTTAAAAGCTCTTACTAACATTTGCTACATTAACCACTTTCTAGTAATGCAGCATTTGAAATTAAGGTGGTTTCTCAAGCATGAATATGCCACAGTCAGCTAGATACATGTGACTCCTTGTTACCTAGACATCACCTTTCGGTTCACTGATGGGTGAAATAATGGAAAGCTTTCTTGAGCTTGTCCTAAAGTGTACTACAAAAAAAATTCTTTGACTGAGTTGAGGTGCTGGTGCATACCTCTTTGCCATGTGAGGTGGTCCTGCTATAGCCGATTTCTGTGATTGCATCTATGATGTAATGCCATTCTCTAACTTTTCCGATTCACTTCGTTGAAATAGTGCTCTGACCAAAAGTAGTGGAGATCCGGTAAATTCGCATACTATACCCTTCCTTCAGTGCTGTCTGAATCAACCTTTGTGTAACCGCCGCAGACTTTAACGCCGGCAATCCCACTGGTAATTATTGACAAGTGAGCTATGTCGATACGTGTGCCATCCGGCATTCCGTATTCATTTGCGTCATGTGCAATGGCCTGCAAGATCTCTGCTTACTTTAGTCTCTCGACTCAGATGCGATGCTCATTCTTCCAGTCACGAGCTGCTACAAACGCTTTCAGGTATGGAGACGTGAAAGAAGACGGTAAAAAGGAAGAACAAAACTATTTCAGGTGAATGGAAGAAGACACTGAAGGGGAAACGGTGCAAAAACGAGACGAAAAATGACCACACAATACAAGCGCTGTGATGTGTGGTCATTCTTTATCTCGTTTTTCATGCTATTTCACCCTCAGTATCATGTACCAACCGACTCTTCAAGACGCACTTTTGCAGCATAAAGACAATTCCTTTATTCGGGTGATTTGGTACATTTCGGACAAATGCAACGCGATAGACGGCACTCGTCTGTCGCTGTCCTACGTCTTCGTCCAAGTCGTGCTGCATTTGTCCGAGAAAAGGATAAGTTGAGGCCAACTGGGTGGCTACGGAGGCCCGGGGGCTTCAGTGGGCTTCGCCGCCCTCCGTACGGGAGCCAGGAGCGCGATTTGCATCCCCGCATCCCATATAGCGAGATGTGCTTCCCAGCGCTCCTTTTCGACGTATGTGCTATTGTGTAGAATTGATTTTATTCTGCTGGTCTTTGTTCACACCCCATCCCCATAAGATGCTGAAAGAAATTCAAAGAGCACTTCGTGTCATCATCGGGTCAAGCTCACATTTTCATGGATGGAAAATCCTTGCAGCACGCAGTGTCACTGGAGCCAACATTTAGGCGACCGGTCTTGTCTATTCCAGACAGCAAGAAGACAACACTATGCGTGATGGGCCTACGGTTCTCGCCAGGGCGGATGAACATGACTCCGCCCCCTCTTATTAAGCCAAAGTATGGGGTAGATTCCAACCCCCACCTTCTTAGCTCACACATTCCGTGTGCATGCTTGTGCTAATTGTCGAAACGTTGGCTTCAGCGACACTCGGAATTATTTTTTTTAAGCTGAAGATGCCGCCGGGGTGCAAGGAATTCGAGTGGTCACCTGAGGCACCGCCATCATAATCAACGGAGAGTGGGAAGAGACGGGGGTCAATCCCCTCTTCCCCCACCTCGCCCGGTAAAACTGCCGGACTTTAAAGTCTATTCTTTCATGCGGTGCATGTAGAAGTCGCACGATGTCGCACTTCGGCGCTGGTGCCGTCCATACCCAAACTGCGCATGCTCCTGTCTTCTGCCGCATGCTCGCGTCTCGTGCCGGCCCAAGAAGACAGCCGCAAAACTGTCGCTACCCTCCCCTTCTCTTGCCTTGCAAGGCCGACGCAAGCAGTGTCCTGCTAGTTAAAGAAAAAAAATCGCCGCGTATCCATGGAGTGAATTTATGAGGGGGGCGAAGCGTCCGTCAGTGCATCCGTTGGTTCTTGCTTCCGTCCGTCAATGCGTCTGCCGGTCCGTCCGTCCATCTAGTGAACACTCCAAGTGCCGCCATCCCGTATCTTTTAGTCATATATTCATCATATACAAGTACCGCCACCCAGCAGACATCCCAAGTACTAAAAGAAAGTTGGCTATCTACTACTACTACTACTACTACTGCATACATCAGGGATGCACGACCCACGGCTTGAAGGGGCACTGCAACACTTCGAGCATGGTCAGAAAACGCAGCCGACCGGTAGTAGAGGCTCCCGACAACACGCAAGCCAAATGATATAGCGCAGCACGCGGCCTGGAATTAATGATAGATGATCAAAGTCAGCTAAAAATTGTTCTCTCTTCTCTCGACAAATCACGAAATATACCCAAAAATCACACGTAGCAAGCCCATCCAACAGCCATTGGCTGATTTGAACATGGTATGCTCGCTCGTTACAGAGATCGCCGCGGGAGGCCGCTACTTGCCCACGCGTGCGCGTGCGATCACACTAAAAAAGCCGCGCATTCGAAGCGAAAAAAAGATGGAAAGTGCTCAAGGTCACGGGGCTCGCGGTACGTTTCTCTGTGGCCTTGCCATACCTATTTGCTTAGATTCCAGCGCTTTCGTCGGGACGAGAGAAGAGAAGATGCGATTGCAGCATGTGGCTAATCTTTGTAACTTCGCTCGTACTGGACGAATTCTTAAAATTTTGTCGGCGTTCAATTCGTGATGCAATAAGCTCTTCCAGTGAATTCCTACCATGGTTACTCTAAAAAGTGTTTCAGGGCCCCTTTAAAAAACGAAGCGACTGCTCGCGTTGCACCGCCGTTCACTGGCCACCCCGTATATGTAGGCACTGGTTCGCGCGCTCGGAAATCAGTCAAGGGCGTCTTGGCTTTCCCTTCACGTTAAAGGCGACGCTTATCCTCCATTCACTAGATAAGAATAATAAAGACGAAATAATAATTAAGGATTCCCAAACCATAACCAATCACGCAACATTCGCGTGATACCCGCACCACTGTGCGACGCGTTCACTGAAGTTCCCCCCGCGGGAAAATGTGGGCGGCATTTTTTTTTCACCTTTTCAAGCTTCCATCTTCCTCTAAACTCCTCACTTTTTCGGACTCACATTTTCATAGCTGCAAATTGCGAGTGCTAGCCAGGAGCGCACCGCGAGTCTGGCAACAGCGATTTGGCCCGTGCTCGTGGTGGCATTCATTGCGCGAGCGACCACGAGGGCACGCAAAGTGGCTTCACGGTTCTGCTGCCCTGTCCTGGCTTCCGTTTGTGCCACGCACCGACCAAGAGCATCGCACGTCTTCGGGCAGGTCTTTCAAGCACGTCCATTTCATCCGGTAAGGAAGAGGGGGATAGGTTGAGAAGTGGGAAAGACGCAGCTTCTGCAGCTATTGTTAGGAGCGTGGCTCAGTGCCTCTGGGCGAATGGGGAAAGGGAAATGAAGATGTGACGACTATCAGAGAAGGGAAGGAGATGGGTGTCCATTATCGAGGGTGCTGCGGGTGGTTTCTATTGCCGCTGTCCTGTCCAGTACAATGCCTCCAACGAAGTGAAAGACCGCCTTTAAAATCTGTGTGTGGTTCCGTGCAGGGCAAATGACTGTGTAGTTGCCCTATGACCCAGCCGGTAATAACACACACTTTCTGTGCACTCATACCCTTTCACCTTTCGTATTTTTTTCGGAGGGCGAGCATTGCGCTGGCAGCATGACATCATTTTCCTCTAGCGTCAGGACAGTCTATATAGTCGTTATCTGCGAAAGTGTATTTAGCGCAACCCCTCGTAGCGCCTGAATCTAATGGCGCTTAGCCAGCCATTTCTATTGAGGGTAGGAGTGATTGGGCTGGGGGGGGGGGGGCAGCATCCTCTCTCTATCTTTATGGCCTTGTGTGAGTCCATGTGCAATTGCTACTCTTAGTTGTACACATAGTTCCAATTATATGCACAGAATGAGGGGCTAATGCTTATCACGTTTGACAGTTGCTTTGAGGGAACTTATCGCTATTATTCATCTTTTGTCCAGGTGCGGGTCTTCTAGACGCAGGAGATGCCTACAGACGCTCATGGAACCAAGCGTAGTATCGTAAATGCCGAATTGGGGCACAGAGCACCCCAGCGAGGGTCTACCGTTGCGGACGTGGTTTCTGCCGCTCATGAAACCAGCCGTAGTGTCGTTCCTTATGAGACAGGGCACAGAGCACCCCACCGAGAGTCTACCGCAGTAGACGCTGTTTCTGCCGCTCATGGAACCAGCCGTAGCGTTCTCCCTTATGAGATGGGGCACAGAGCGCCCCACCCAGGGTCTACCGCAGCGGACGCTCTTTCTGCCGCTCATGGTATTAACCGTAGTGTCGTCCCTTATGAGTCGGGGCACAAAGCGCCCCACCCAGGGTCTACCGCAGCGGACGCAGTTTCTGCCGCTCATGGAACTTACCGTAGTGTCGTCCCTTATGACCCTGGGCACAGAGTTCCCAACCGAGGGTCTGCCGTAGCGGACGCAGTTTCTGCCGCTCATGGAACCAGCCATAATGTAGTCAGTACTGAGCCGGGTCACAGGGTACCCCACCGAGGGCCTACCGTAGCGGACGCAGTTTCTGCCGCCCATAGAACCGGCTGTGATGTCGTCAATGTCGAGCCAGGGCACAGGACACTCCACCAAGAGTCTACCGTAGCGGACGCAGTTTCTGCCGCTCACGGAACCGGCTGTAATGTCGTCACTGCCGAGCCGGGGCACAGAGTTACCCACCGAGGGCCTACCGGTGTGGACGCTGTTTCCACCGCCCATGGAACCAGTCGTAATGTAGTTCGTGCTGAGTCGGGGCACAGAGCACCTCACCGAGGGTCTACCGGAGTGGACGCAGTTTCTGCCGCTCATGGAACCAGTCATAATGTAGTTCGTGCTGAGTCGGGGCACAGAGCACCTCACCGAGGGTCTACCGGAGTGGACGCAGTTTCTGCCGCTCATGGAACCAGTCATAATGTAGTCAGTGCTGAACCGGGGCACAGAGCGCCTCACAGAGAATCTTCCAGAGTAGGTGCAGTTTCTGCCGCTCATGGAACCAGCCGTAATGTCATCAGTGCTGAGCCGGGGCACAGGGCACCCCACCGAGAGTCTGCTCTAGCGGACGCAGTTTCCGCCGCTCATGGAACCAGCCGTAAGGTCGTGAATGCCGAGTCGGGGCACAGAACGCCTCACCGAGGGTCTACCAGAGTGGACGCAGTTTCTGCCGCTCATGAAACCAGCCACAATGTAGTCAGTACTGAGCCGGGGCACTGGGCACCCCACCGAGGGTCTACCGTAGCGGACGCAGTTTCTGCCGCTCACGGAACCGGCCGTAATGTCGTCAATTCTGAGCCGGGGCACAGAGTGACCCACCGAGGGCCTACCGGAGTGGACGCAGTTTCTGCCGCTCATGGAACCAGCCACAATGTCGTCAGTGCTGAGCCGGGGCACAGAGCGCCTCACCGAGGGTCTACCGGCGTGGACGCAGTTTCCGCCCCTCATGGAAGCAGCCGTAGTACCGCCAGTTCTGAGTCGAGGTCTAGATCGTCCCACCTCAGGTCTACTGCAATGGACGACAGTTTCTTTGCGCTGGTCCGACTCTTTTTGTCAACCTTGCTGCCCGACAACTCCATTAGAGGCTTCGTGCGCGGCGCGGTTGTCGGAATTGCCATCGGCTTCGCCTTGGTCGTTGTCTCCGGTAAGCGGTATATGTTGCGAGCCGCCTGTTTGAACCACACTTGCAGCGGAATGAATATGGTTAACGTAATGAATTCAGAAAAATAAATACGGTAATTATGGAGATAACCTGTGACAATGGGCATGCGGGATTGTCGTTATGTCCCTCGCCTTCGTGCTATGTTACAATACAACTGTTTGCTTCCACTGGCACCATGATTGGCACTCCTTGTACGAGCGAGTAGCGACCACGTTCTCCCGCTGCACATTTAAATCCGTGAGTATTGCAAGTACGGAAGCAAGGTGCTATGTCACCGCGCGATATCTTCTACCGACCATTTAGTTAAGGGAAACAGGAATGCTTGAAGTGATAACTTGTCAAATAAGGTATGTAGCTCGAGTGTACCGAGTCGAGAAGGGGACCATTCTTCGTCTGCAGGACAGCAGCTGCTTTCTTCTGCATTTCTTCAGTGGGAAAAAATTCTCCCCCCCTTCCCAATATCATTTAACGGATGCACCAAGTCACGTCCGTATTGTTACTTGGTCAGTCCCTTCTGGCCATTCTTTAACGTTGATGGTTGTGGCCATGGCGGTTTTAGGCCATATTGACGGCCCAGAAACACTCATGGTTGCACTGCAACACCTGCTTATTTCCCGTAGTTATAGCTGGAAAACCGTGTACCAAAGGGAAATCAAGGGGCAAGCATGTCACTGCTTCATGTTTATTTTTGCACCCATTACGAAGCTTCGTTTTTTTATGACTCAGTACCAACAGTGTGGGTGTCGTGGTCAACCTTACACTGCCCCCCATGTCCCGGTTAATCTCGAACCCGGCGCACACCTTCGCTTTCGCAGAAGTCATCCGGAGTCCGCCCTCGTCCCCTTTCCGCTGTGACGACCCGTCCCTGCAGGCCCCCCAGGAGCGGGACATCTTGCCCACGGCTCCCTATTTGTTGGTAGTATGGGCCTCTTCGCACGCCGTGGTGTTAGTGAACGAGATGTGGCGCCCCGGCGTCAGTTGGACGGATGCAACCTACTGGGCGGCCAGGCATATTCGCAGATTATTCGTCGGCCTCGTCATTTCAGGTGGGTCTCGAGGGGACGATAACCTGTGGCGAGAGGCGCCTAAAACTGTTGTTCTACGCGTCCATCAACACGGTCTGCAAGAACCTGTAGACCTAATCCATGTTCCTAAACAGCGGTAGGCGCCGTTGAGATACTGAGGCGCTTGTAGCGACGTCGTGGTGCGTAGCCTCCACCAAACCTCCATGATCACGTGACAAGAGCAGCTGAAAAGCTGCCTCTGAGCAGAGCGTGTCGGGGAACCTCCCGCGTGTCGGAAGCAGCTTTGTAGCTGCACAGCCGGAATCGACTCTCTCCTCCGCTCCTAGGAGAGAGTAGAGTCCGGCCGTTGCAGCTGCAGTGCTGTCACGTGATCATAGAAGGTGGTTGCCAGCTCTGGGCTGGGTGGATGCTCCGCGAGACAACGTCGCTACAAGCGCCTCAGTATGTCGACGGCGTCTACCGCTGTTTCTAAGCGTGGAATAGGTCTAAACGTGGCAGAGGTCTATACGGCTTCGGTTTGAGAAGTTGGGTGTTCTAACTGTGCACACTCTCAGGAGTTCTCTGCGTCGATAATCGCTCAGGATCAGCACCAACAGCGCGTCGTCGCCTTGTTCCTCTTAGGTGACATTACCAGCATCATCAAGATGGCCTTTAATGCTAAGAGACCATTTTTCATCGACGCCTGCCAACCTGCCGTGCGCTTGCCTAACGGAACGGAGGTGCTCGTGTGTTCGGGAAGGCCGGTGGCTCCAGGACCGCGCTCAGGTGAGCGCTCTATGGTGCAACAAAGCACGAAAAAGAGGTCTGAACCGTGTCACAGGATACACAATACTGTACCATCTTGGTCATCCCTGATATGCCTTTTTTTGCAATTCGTTACCACCCCCCTTACTGTTAAGCACCATAAACACTAGGCTACCGCCTTGGGTGGAGAGGTGTTGGTCAGTGGTTGTGGGACATGAATTGTTGTGACTGGATTTCATAGCTCTATGTCAATGGCTAAAAAATATACATCTTCAGTAAAACATGGTGGTGACTTGCACGTTACCTTAAACACAGGCGTCCCTTCGGTCTTTGGCGGCGGCGAACACCCCGAATATCGCCGCGTTAGCTATCGGACACCGATCACTGGTGACGTCACGGACTATCGGTGCACGGGACCCAAGGGCCCCAAGTCGGGGGACTCGTTTCCTTCGGGCCACGCAGCCGTTGCGGGCTTCGCGGCTGTCTTCATGTTTGGCTACAGTATTCGGAGGTGAGCTCACTTAGCAGATTGGACAGGGTATTCACATTCTCGATCACGCGACGCTCGCAGGTATTCAAGGACCTCTAATTTGGACGGGGCAAGCGTGCTGTGCAAGTGATGACTATCGCATTTATTCGCTTGTTGTAAGCACCGACTGTCGGCTGGTTACCAACTAAACCAAAATTAGTAAAAGATGGTAACTGTAACAAATGGTATTTAGTCATTCAAGACTTCAAACTTAGACATTAGGTTATGAAAGCATTTTTGTACTGCATGAATCATTTCCTTCTCGAAATTTCGTAAAAGTAACGTTTATATCTTTGCCTACCCGCACTGCATGCTGTGATGGATCAATGACATTATACTTCTTTTTTTTCAGCCCGATAGAACGTTGATTCGCAATGAATATAATATTTGGGATTCAACGTCCCAAAACCACCATATGGTTACGAGAGACGACGTAGTAGAAGGCTCCGGAAATTTAGACCATTAGGTCTTTCTAGATGCGACGCATATTATGTGCGAGCTCAGTCCGGTGTGTTGCGTGACCACCCTTGCCGCGCATGCGCACCCATTCTTCCCTCTCCTTTCTCGCGCTCTCTCTCGCTCTCCTCTCCTACGCTCCCCTTCCCTCGCCTCGCAACCTCGACGCAGGCAGTGTCTGCTAGCGAGTTTCTCGATTGAAGAGACTGACTGCTCGCGCTGCAAAACTTCACTGGCCACCCTGAATATATGTGCATTCACTGGACCTAGACCTTCAAGCTAGTGCCGATGGGAAGTTTCTTCTGTGAGTTGTTGAACAAAAAAAATCGCAGCGTGCTCGTTAACTAAAAGCGGAATGAGAGTCTCTGTGTCCAATCGGAGTCTTCTGTCTCTCATTGCCCATTAGCAGCCACAGGCATGCTCCAGTAAGAAACTCAAGTCCATCACTATGTGTTTTGCGCCTCCCCAGGTTTCTCTCGTGAGCAACGCCGCAATGAGCGCCAGCGTCAACGCTGCCGCCAGTGTAAGCGTTTGCACCCGCTGCTTCGTATCTACACATGGTTTTCATTTAATTTCATTTCGCTTTATTTTCAATTCCAACATGATAGCACAAAAAACTGTTTGGACCCGTAGCCAAAGGCTATAGGTCCAATGATTCAATACAAAATGGCACAGTATCCAAACGATAGCACAGGGCAACAATAGCACACGTAGCAAAACAACAGCTCAAGGCATTGAACCAGTATACAAGATGCTAAACATTGCGGATATAGTAAAGAAGGTTAGGCATTGTATAGACATACGTATTCAGATACTCGAACTTGGGTAAGATAACAGAAACATGTAATTTTATACACAAACAAAAGAAAGGCAATGAGTAATAACAACTACGCAGTAAACTTTCACTGGACGTAGCAATACTTATATACAAGAATTGAACGAATTTTGTTACTATTAAGAGAGTTACGGAGACACATTAAGGATTGCAAGGAAGTGTTTTTTTTTTTCATCTTCAGAGGAAAGTTAACAGCCTCGTCTTAGCGGAAGATGGTCTAATTTTTTAACGTGTTCCTAAATTTAAGCACAGGGTACTCGAGCATTTTCATCTCCATCGCGAGATCGGCCGCCGCGACCGTGATTCGATCCCGCAACCGGTGGGTCAGCAGTCGACCACAGTGTAACCACCATGTCCGCGATACTCTGCTTGGCAGTGTGCTGGTACCAGCGCTGCTACCGTACTTCTAGCCGGCATAGTGTAGAAGCTTGGGCGCGTTGGTGAAACGTTGGTCGGAACCTGTACATCGCAAAATGAGACGCGTACAATGACGTGCGACTCACACGTGGCGCTGACTTACAGCACTTTAATCGTAGGACGGGGAAGATAAAATTATGTACATTGGACTGACAATTACCCGAAGGACTGCCAAGAGAGCGCCACACCAACAAGTACAACATGGTCCAAGACCACTGGGGCATTCATTACCGCATTGAGGTTGTGTGCCCCTTATTAAAAAAAATGGAGGTGTTATAGCCGGAATAATTCACAGTTGACACGTCGAATCGTTCAGGCAGACTTCGTCACATGCGTCAGTACTACTTCGATATCACTTTTATCTCGTGAAATACCTTATGTAAATAGGTCTGGCTGGAAAGAAGTATAAATTTAAAGGCTGGTTTTTCTGGTTAGACGCAGCATTAGTAGAACAGATAATGATGAATGGCCACACCTTTGTGCGCAGTGGTGTTTGTACGAGATTATGCGTACCTTTTTTTTTCTACAGTTGTGGTGCAAGTCAGTGGCATTGTGTGTACATCCTTTTCGTTTTAAGAATGTGTTGTAAGTCGGTGCTGTCGGTGTCACCCTTACCTGTCATCGTAAGGGTGACACATTCAGTCAATGTACGGGGCAGACTGCACCCGCTGGGCACGCTTATGCTTCCATTGACATATACAAGTGAATCACAATTGCATCAGATTGATTGATATGTGGGGTTTAACGTCCCAAAACCACCATATGATTATGAGAGACGCCGTAGTGGAGGGCACCGGAAATTTCGACCACCTGGGGTTCTTTAACGTGCACCCAAATCTGAACACACGGGCCTACAACATTTCCGCCTCCATCGAAAATGCATCCGCCGCAGCCGGGATTCGAACCCGCGACCTGCGGGTCAGCAGACAATTGCATCAGCCAACCTTCGGTAGCACTGTCACAAGCAGAAGTGTCATATCTCAGGGATGGTTTGGCTCATGTTCATGCCTAATCAAACACTTGGGCATTTTCTTTTGTTACTTCAGTGTATTTCACTTTTGTATGGTATCGTAACTTTTCACTTTTGTTACTTTCGCGATGTATTTCACCGCGGTATAATGAACATTGCGTGCTGCGCAGGTGCGTGGGCTTCGACCAGCCATGTCGAGCTGCTTTCCTGGCTGTTTATCTCGGCGCGCTCGTCTTGGTGGTCTGTTTGCAGAGGGTTCTGCAGCACAAGCACTTCCCGGAGGACGTCGTGTGTGGTTCCGTGTTCGGAGCAGTCATGGCTCTCGTATTCGTCGTATGGCCCTACGGCGACGCCAAGGCAACTGCATAGGGACTACGAGCTCTGCCCTTGCGGACACCAGGCCCCAACAAGCCTGTGCTGAAGCCGTGTGCAGGGACATCGCCTTCGAGTTTAGACGAGACCACTCGTGGTCCTTGTTCCTTGTTAGTTATTTTTTGTGTGTTATCGCTTCGTACCTCAACGTTTATTCGTATTATTGAAAAGTCCGAATGGCCATATTTTCTGCGTGAATTTTTCCCTTACGCTATAGGTGACACGGTTGTGATGCGACGTAATTTGTGGTGTCTCCTACGAATATCCTCCTTGGAGGCATACAGTCATGTATATGTAGTGTGTCGCCCTCAATCCGCACGTTGTGTGTGCGTGAGGGGGGGGTGCGGGAGGGAGGGGGTGTAGAAGATGAGGGTATAGCTGCGAAAGAAGTACCCGAACAATTCAAAGTGCGACATCGGTAAACCGAGCAGGAATGATATTCCTTCTTCTCGTGCTGCTGTGCATACTACTACTACAACTATTGCTTAACTACTACCACTGCTAATGAAGTGGAACTGGGCGGCGAGTCGAGAAGGCCGTTATAATATAACGAAATTCGATGACATTTACAATAGCGACCAAGTACCGCTGCATGCTGCTGCCGCAATCTTGTTGCTGCCAATACTACAGCTGGTAGTAGTAAGTAGTGAGCTGTTGTAGTACTATAGAAAGAGAACGGCAGAAGCAGTACGAGTAGTAAGACTCGGTTACGCAAGAATTTCCGATAGGAAAAGGTGGGGGGGGGGGAGTAGGGGGGAAAGCGTTAGTAACCTCCCACCTACCGCCCTTTACCGAACTCAGCCGTAGTATACCACTGCTTCAACGTGTTCCGTTCAGAGCTCGCTGGGTCAAATCAAGTCGTTTGGGAATATCGCGGTTCCGCTCGTTGCCTCTTACATTGCGTGGCGGCGGCCGGGGCTCGGTACCCTCAAGTAACCACGAAACTTCCGACATTTTGTATTTTCTTCGCTCCGGGTCGCCGATGACGAAGACGGCTGGTAAGTGGAGTTCAACGCATTATTTCTCATATTTTCTCCTTAGGAGCCTCCCCACCAGGTCATTCTCACCGGGTTATCTGTTCTGCTGTACAAAGATCCTTTATCGAATCAAGGTGGTTTTCATTCCAAATTTCTTAATTAGAAAAATTTGTTTTCTATAAGGTGTTGTTGTTATTGTTGTTGACTTCACATTGCTGATTGTTTGCCACTGCTGTCGTGCTAAAAGGTATCTGTGGGCCTTTGTCAAGCTGCCTCTTTTGGAGAGCAGCTTTTGCCTGCAGCAGTCCTTCATCAAACTATTGATGAAAAATAATCATTATTATTATTATTATTATTATTATTATTATTATTATTATTATTATTATTATTATTATTATTATTATTATTATTATTATTATTGTTGTTGTTGTTGTTGTTGTTGTTGTTATTGTTTCTTGGTCAATCCCCCGAAGTGGATGTGAGCCATTCGTTTAGGCAATCATCATCATCAACAATAACAACAACGCTCCTCTAGCACTCTCCTTCTTTCTAAAGGCCCCCCCGCTTTGCGTCGTGATATTTTGCTTCGCGGAAATCGACGCCCCTGCTCGCGTTAGCTCCCGCCGAGGATTAATCGCTCCGAACTCCCCGACGTTCGCGTGGGCGTCCGTGCATTGCTCCGGTGCATGCACGGGCGCGTGGTTGCCCCCGTCTACCTGTCCCGCCCAGCGGCAGGTGTAAGGAGCCGCCCGCGCAAGCAACACCCTGCGAGCAAATCGCCGGTGCACGTGGGGCTGCCGCTGTGATGGTGCGCCTCGAGATAGCAGCCGGCCGCCTGTTATGATACCTGCCGAGAAGGAAAAGAAAAATGTGATACCGTGCACGCGTGTCTGGCCTCGCCTTAGGATAGGCACGTGTGAGGAACGCCCTGAAACGTCGCCCGTGAACTTGCCCGGGTGCATGCATCGTGCAGCCCTGAATTTCGTCGTTAATATCGTTCAGAAGGCGATTTGCGGTATCGCGCTTATATGTCTGGCTGGGTTAAAGTAGTCATACAGGCAGCTTGGGGGTAATTGGCAGGTACACATCTTCGTTTGGTTTATTGTCATCGTTGCTATTTTTTGTGCTTAACATGTCAGACTAAATAACCCAACATTCAGTGCTTATGAAATGGATATGTCTAGACTTTTGTTTCAAAATAATTAGTTTGGCATGTTGGTTCAGCGTCTTTGGAGCAAGAGTGGAGTGTTTCAAGAGAAAGTACACAATACATGAAAAAACGTCCACAGGCAGCTACTTTAATTATTAAAAACTTACCACCCCGAAAGCTTATGCGCAAGCGCAATCACAAGAAGACCTCCTCTCTGTATAGCGCATAAGTATTCTCATATTGCAGGAATGACTGATATCCTAATAGCATGAAGTTAGCTTAAAGCGCGCATTTATTCAATTAGCTCAGTCATTTAACTAGTAGCCCTGCCGCGGTGGTCTAGTGGCTAAGGTACTCGGCTTCTGACCCGCAGGTCGCGGGTTCGAATCCCGGCTGTGTTTACGATAAAGGCGGAAATGTTGTAGGCCCGTTTGCTCAGATTTGGGTGCACGTTAAAGAACCCCAGGTGGTCGAAATTTCCGGAGCCCTCCACTACGGCGTCTCTTAATCATATGGTGGTTTTGGGACGTTAAACCCCACATATCGATCATTCAACTAGTACAAGATAACTTTAATTCCTTCAAAACTAAATGTACAACGGTTTCTGATCGACGTGTTGCAATTGTTATCGTCATCAATTAACGTAACATGAATTTGTTGTTTCGAACGTGCCTTGTACCATTTTTGTTTTGCTTCAGTTTATCCTCTCAAAAAATGTTTCTCTATCTAGTCATGAGACCGGATATTATTAATATATCTTATCCTGCAATTGCTACGACTCGTCATCAAGTATACAATGCGCACATATACAAAAGACGAAGCATGCTTTTGGAACAGAACAGGAACGAACCAACATTTTATTTTTTTCTTGGGAGAAGATTCAACAATCTTTTGTGTACGTTCGTGTGCCTGTTTGTAAATGTGCGTGTGTGCAATTGCATGTAAATAAAAAAAAAATCCAAGTATGGTGAATGATTTCAACCCCCCGCCCCCAAAGCAGCTACGTCAGTGGAAAAGATTTATACCACACTATTTGCGGCCAACACGATGCCGTCCGTGTCATCGTACTGTAGATATCGCATCCTGTTCCGTGGACTTCCGGAAATCGTGCTTTTTACGCTATCTAAAGTGACCCACGTCCGCGGTCATTCGTACGAGGCAGATGACCCCCGAAGACACGGGCCACTCTTTCCGTATCTTCAACTTCTTTGTCTCAGCCGCTTCCTGTCTTGTCTTTAGCTGACGGATCCCTCGGGCTTGTCGGACTTCAGCTTAAAGGCGTCACAAGGATTTTGGCAACCATGGCAGCCACAGTCGACCAGAGAGCCCACTCTTGAAGGTCGTTGTTGCGTACAAGCGGCTACATTCAAAACACGTTTATTTTCGGACATGTTGGGATGGCCGGCATATGCCGAGGTACACGGCATCGCGTTTATGTGGTTGCTGCCCTCGCATTTATTATTGGCTGTTCATTGTTTTCCTGTGAGCTCAAGAGGCGCACTAAACTTCCCATGAACTTCCCGTGTTAACGTAATATAGAAACCTCAAAGGTATGTAAGTCTTGGAACTCGAATTCAATGTGAGCGCTCATTAAAAAAACTGAAGGACACTTCGTGAACTCCGAAATGTGTTCAGCGAAAGCCTGTAACCATTGGACAGACAATGCCATGTCTTTTTTTTTACGCTGTCGCAACATTTATGTGATTTATGAGAGAGTGTAAGGGGGAGAGGCCTCAACTCGCACAGCTCCAGAGCACGGATGGAGGGACGGAAGAACGCGAGTGTGAAGCATTAACGACTTTCGCCTTAATAGCTGGAACATACAAACGGCTCACTTGGTCTGCAGTTCAGTTTTGGTGCCTAAGTCTTGCACCCCTCCCCATTGTCTTTTCCCGTTCTTTTCACTGAGTGTTGGTCCTATATAGGAGGCCTTATTGGATGGCGAAAAGGCGGAAGTTCTCACGTAAAACTTTGCCCACTTTGACCCCCCCCCTCTGCCCCCGTGGGGGGCAGAGGGGGGGGGTCAAAGTGGGCAAAGTTTTGTGAAAACAAAACTTTGGCAAAGTGGGCAAAGGGGGCCCTACGACGCATGCCATTAATTGATATCAGTTGCTTATCGCTGGAACCATTCCCTCTTACAAGGACAGTTTGTACACAATCTATAGCGATTCACAACCTGTTCTCAATAGCCACTGCCTATGATTTTCTGCATCAAGTTTTCAAGCGTGATGGATTAGACACGTCCTGGTTCGTGGGTGTTGTCCTCGAAGAAAAATAACGCCTGTTGAAGATAAGGTGGCTACGTATGCCTTACCGCTCTATAAAGTACAGTGGGGTGTCCAACTGCGCCGATACTCGCGTGATCCTTTATTGCTATATCTGATCAGTAACGCAGTAGGCAGACCATTTTGACCCATACTAGCTTAACCTAGACCCTCCCGGTCTTTTGTCTTCGCGACCTTCCTGTCTCGTGTGTTGCTGTCGCTCTTACAGCGTCGTTTTGTGTACCTGCCTAGGCGTTCTCATTTCTGGTTCCCGTTTTTCTAGCAGCTTTCCTTAAGTTTTCTTTGTTTTAATCTCCTCCGCCAAAAAAAAAACACACCCCGGAAGGTCAAAGAGGTAAGCCCCTCGTTCTACGGCACTTCGCCGGTTACTTCTTGCTGTCTTCCCCGGGTCGAGTCCAGCTAGTTTCGTATACTGACCCGACCTTGTGCGTACTGCAGCGCAGTTGTTGCTGCTGTGTCAGCGGTGTGGCCACTCCGCGCAACGAGGCTTGTTGCCCGTGCCGTGTACCTCGTTTCGCTACGCCCGTTGATGCATGGATCGCCGCGCTGCGCGCGGCCTTGGACCGGATACATCCGTGGCGGTCGCTTCTTCTTCGGCCAACGCCCCGCCACGACTTCACGGTCAACCCTCCCGCCAGTACGCTGCTGCGGTGTGGTCTTTGTTGTTGAATTCTTTTTTTTTCAATTCTGTGCATCAGGCCGGAATGCATTTCGCGACCTGTTACGGCAAGTCCCGGTTAGGATGCATCGACAGTCTCCACTCTGGAGGACGATAAGGGGATGTAGTGGTTCTGATATTCTGGACTGTCTACCCTATAGGTCCGTAACAAGGAGGCGTAGGGACTAGGCAGAATGTTTGTCGGGGAGGGGGGGGGGCACCTTTTATTTTTGCAGTGGGTGTCGGGCGGGCAAACGGTCACATTGTGCTCTGTATGCCATGACAAAAAAAATATTTCGCATGGGTGGGGGGGGGGAGGGTTCGGCGTGCTACTTCTGACTAAACTACTGAAGGCGCACGCAGGAAGCGGACACTGAATGAATCCGCTTTATCTGAACCGAATTGACTTATTCTGCAACGCTTCTAGACCAGTTGTTCGAAAGCCTGTCCAGGTCGAGCCTTCAGTGCGCACTAGAGGATATACGAAGGTATGAAAATGGGTATATTCATCAGGCCCGTTTAACCATGGGTTAGGGGGCCAAAGAGCGACCGCAGCACGAAACCTGCTTTTGTGTGACGATCTGCGAACTGGCGACACGCATACAGCTAGGTCGGTTGTGGTCTTGCTGCACTGAATATACCGTTCTTTGTACGCCTTATCGGTTACACGCCAGTCAGTGATTTTACTTACCGAAAAAGTACCAACCTGTCATAATTAACGAAGTTACTTTGAACACAAGACAATAACGGGTGTATATTTACGATATATTCCGGTTATCAGGCATGACACATCTCGACGCAAAAAAGAAAAAGAAAACGTGCGAGTGATTGCGAGACTGAATCAGTCTGCTGGGTTTTTAATGCGCACGACTATGCGGCGAAACTAACCGTAATCGCCTGTACAACACCACTTTTGACCATCGTATGTTGTCACGAAATACCGTGACTATTGATTGATATTTATGAGTGCAGGTAATCAGGGCTAATGAAAGGTGACGCTAACGTATACGTGTCTCCCCGTATATCGCAGGTAATTTATCGCGTCATTTATCTACATAGACACCGCCTAGTGGTAGTTTACCATATTACGATCTGAACAAGTCTCGCCAGTTATCGTTTTTTTTTTCCTTTCCTTCATACCATGTCTGCGCTTTTATTCGCCTGTTTCAACCATTTTACGATTTGCCGTAAAATTGGCGGACTAAATTTTTCCGGCGCTACATTGCGGTGGCGTTCTCAGTTTAATTAAATAAGGCAACGCCTTCTCGCGGAAGGACGTTGTCCTTCATAGTCCTTATTCGAAAGAGGGCAAGCAATAGGACAGAATTTCATGGGGTGGTCTTGCAGGCTGGGGTATTTTACCTGGGAAAGAATGTCATAAGACCTGTGAGAATTCAGTCGTGGCGTGGCGACTGCGCGGTACATTACGGCGCGCCTAAGGCGATACCGCTACTGTGCGACTCAAGATACCGAGAAGAGGCCGGAAGACTCAAGTAAACGCAAGACATAAAGCCGGTCGAAGGTATAACATGCCAAGCCCGAAGCCAGGGAAGGGTATTACGCGCGTCCTCGCGTTTTCATTCATCGCAGGAAACGGAAGCACTAAATGTATATACGGGCGCGGCCTTTCAGAGAACGAAGTCACTTGTTTGTTCGTTTGATTTCGTTCGCCTTGCGTCTCTGGGGCCGGCTGGCGGGCCCCTTTCGCGAAGTATGTGAAATTCCCCGAGGCTAGTTCTCGTCGCCGTTCTGTCCTCTTTCTTTTTTTATTCGTAAAGGTCCGTATAGTTGCCGGTTCCTGCGTGGACTTGCTTTTTTTTTTTAATGCGACCAGTTGTTCTATTTTGTTTTGCCGTATTTACATTACGTAGACTTCCCTCGGCTTGTCGACGCTATCGGGTCGCGTTTTACGGCGCGAACGTGTTTTCTGCCATACCAAATCTGTGCATTGCAGCGCCGGGCTACAAATTACATCCAGTAGCGAAAAAAAGCCGTCGCGTCGGGGAAGTGTATTCTGATGACCGCGACTTACAACGTCGTCTGCTGTTGGGAGCAATGCAACCAGACGACACATAAATGGGTTATTAGCTTAGTTGATTACTGACTTCAGACATAACTAATTAGCGCAAAAAAGGACGAAGGATGAGGGTGCAGCGTCCTGTTCATTTGAATTGCCTTGTCCTGCGATCCTTTCTGCACTAATTAGCTACGTTACTGTCTCGAGTTGGATGTACTGGCGCAACGCTTGTCCGATTGACAATGATGTTTTACTGAGAGTGTATGCAAAGAATGGAATGAGGAAGATCACATGTACGTTAATATGTCGACACTAGAATAGCTTCAAATGTGTTCGGGTTGAAATACATGTTGTAGCACAAGCACACAACCGCATACAATGCAGGCGCGTGACAACAAACACACACGAAGCATGACTTCACTTCGTATACACAGCACCAGCCCTACGCGACACGGGTGTTTCTGTGTATTAAGGATTACAAATTGTCGTCGGTATAGTTAAGAGCATAAGCTCACTATTCGATATCGCATCTACTTATGTCGTTAGTGCGTGCCGTGCCTTCCACAACGCTGCACGCTTTTATTTTGCCTTGGTATACGAAGGCTTGCGTGTTTCCGCGTTGTTCTCATCCGTTTTCTTTTTTATTTTTTTGTTCACCTCTTATCACCGTTGCGGAGTTTCATGAAAGAATGGAGTTGCCGCTTCTCGTCAAAATAAAGCTGCCGGATATTCGGCAAGAAGAAAATTACTAAAGAAAGAAAAAAAAGTAGATGACATAAAATCGCCTTCCAGACGAGATCTTCCGCGTTGTTGTTTCGTTTTGCGGTCGACTTTGTCGCAACGCTTATCCGAGGTGACAGGCGCGATAAGATGAGATAACGGTGGTTCTCACGGGGTGTTTCTCTCGGGAAAAGCGAGGTATCCCAAACTCGCGCTCCTCCGAGCACCTGTGAGATGCTTATGCCCTTGTAAGTGCTTCTCATAACTTCATTAGCTATAAAAAAAGTTAAATAACAGGAATATCTCTCCCGGCTGCGGCGGCTGCATTTCCGATGGAGGCGGAAATGTTGTAGGCCCGTGTGCTCAGATTTGGGTGCACATTAAAGAACCCCAGGTGGTCGAAATTTCCGGAGCCCTCCACTAGGACGTCTCTCATAATCATAGCGTGGTTTTGGGACGTTAAACCCCACAAATCAATCAATCAATCAACAGGAATATCTCACAGGGTCGCTCATGCATTCGCGTGCCATGACTCGTAAGCAAAACAAAAAGAAAACATGCTGTGTTGCTATTTTACCGGGTGCTGTATATATATACGTGCAACGTCCACTAATTAGTGTTCGCTAACATTGCTTCATTTCACCTGTGGACAAGGCTCCCGTATGGAAGCCGAAACGATTTTTTGTGTGTATATGACATTTTTATGTTGGTTGGCGCGGTTCCTCGGCTTTTCTACCCCCACCAGTAATCTACCCTACCTAATTTCTTCTAACTAACCTAGCTGAACAGCTTTAATTATTCCAGCGCTCATTTCTTATATTATAATTACTTTCGCTAACTAACCAATCATTCATTTGAAGTGCTTCGCTTATATATGCGGCGGCTGCATTTCCGATGGAGGCGGAAATGTTGTAGGCCCGTGTACTCAGATTTGGGTGCACGTTAAAAAACCCCAGGTGGTCAAAATTTCTGGAGCCCTCCACTACGGCGTCTCTCATAATCAAATGTTGGTTTTGGGACGTTAAACCCCACAAATCAATCAATCGCTTATAAATGTGGCGTCATGCTATTCATTTTGGTATCGCTGTGGCTATACGCAGCAGACATCACGTGATCGTTTTGCTTCACATCTGTCGCGCCAGTTTCTGAAGGACACGTTCTCGTATGACTTTCTGTTCAATAAACTTTTTGTGTCCACCTTAAATCATGCAATACTTCATTTGCTAGCGTAGGTTTCGAAGGGCAGACGCTGGCGAAAAATGTGAGCCGCGAAGAGATAAAAGTAGTCGGAAGGCAGACTTACCCCCGAATGCAGAGATGTTACTTGGCTCGCGACTTCAACTTAACTTGAGCAAGTCGGCGCGAAGCAAGCAGCGGACTTCAAAACGTTCAAGTCAGCCTTCGCGTTTCATAGATGCTCAGGCTGTCTTGCTTGGTCAAGTCAAGAACGAGCTTCAAAGCAGAAACACGCTGCTCGCCTGCTAGCGAGGATAATAATGAAGTGGTTCGCGTAAGGCATGCATTACACCAAAAAAAGACCCTACGTTTTAAAATAACTATAAAAACGAAGGGCCACAAGCATATTCTTGCCATTTTACGGCTAACGAGCGGCACGTGGTGCCTGCCACCACAGCGATGCGCAGTGTTGCTTCTGTAAAGCGTTCGTTGCCCGCTGGTTTTAGTGGCCACCCAAATGCGGTGCGTTTCTCCACGGTTGCTTGTTTGGAGGCGAAACAAGCATCGCGTTGGGTTCTTTCGTCGTTTTTTTTCCTCAATCGAACGCCATGGCATGTATTAGATGCGGAGCATCTTATACTCGCGCCTTGTAGTGCGCCGTCCGCGCCGTCCACACCGCTTCTCGAACATTCGACAGCTGACGCGCGCGCATGCGCCGTCGCGCCGTCGCCCACTCTTCCACCATCTGTGCATCCCTTCCTCCTCTACACACCGCGCGCGCTTCACTCCTCCACCATCTGTGCACCCTTCCTCCTCTACACACCGCGTTCGACATCTACAATTCTCCTGATTCTCCAGTGGACGCGCATGTGGCGTCGCGCTTCGAGAACATTCAACAGCTGACAGTGCATGCGCCGTCGTGCTGTATATATACTCAAGGTCGGCGCTCGCTCGCTCAGTTGCCGCTCGTCGGTTGGTTTGTACGGCGCGTCGACGTCCAAGGTCGCGGTGAAATGAATTCCAACGAATCCACAAACACAATGATCGACGTCCCTTCGACCAGCGCCGCCCTTTCGCATACGTGTGTACGTGTTCACTCATTTAACACGCCCTCCTACAACCACGTTAACCAATTTAGCCATCGACCCAAGTAAGTCGCAATTTAACACCCCATTTCACAACCACGTTAACCAATTTAGCCATCGACCCAAGTAAGTCGCACTTTAACACCCCGTTAACCAATTATATGCTCCGCATCCTCCTCAGTGTTCCCCCGAGGGAAGCTGCGGGCAATTTTTTGTGCTGACCTGGCTCACAAGGTGACGCGATTTTCACAGTATTTGCCTCTGTTCGCCTGTGTGCATGCCTGTAATGGGCTAGGTTGCAGTTGTTATGAAAAAAAAAACAAGTTCTGGGAACAAATGTGATTCGTATCCTTTTGTAAAGCTTGGTAAACAAGAGAAATAGCGGTGGTCAGGGCATTGCCCTCAGCAGAATTCTGTCTCGCGGGGTGCAGCAATGTATCGCTGCATGATGGTGACGCGGATAAAAAAACCCGTGATAGGGGCACCTCTTTTTTGTGTGTGTGTAATTTTACGTAGCGTTGTGCTACAAGCGATGCCTTTCTGAGCGAGAAACAGCGCCCTAGACGGGACGAAAGGATAGACGAGGCACACGGACACAGCACCGAGTCAATTTTTTTTTTTACCGAAAGAGACGGAAAGTGTCGTCGTTTGATAGAAAAACAGAAATAGCCTTTCCGGTTACGGAACACTTCGGCGTTGTCGACACCGGGGCTATTAATACGCACGTGTGCGTAGTCGACACAACCTGTAACGCAAGGGAACTCAGCCACTTCATAACAGTCCGCCGGCTGCGGAAAGCGCACCAGCATCGCGTACAGGTGCTTTGCGATGAGTAGCGTAGCTTTTCCGACTGCACGGCACACTGTCGACTACAGAATGCGGACGAAATTTCCGGTGACTGGTTGGAATGTACCAGCGCTGTAAAACCTGAGAGCCATCAGTAGCTGTAACACTGGATGCACGGGCTGTCTTCGGTTGTCCCCACTTTCACGGAGCGGCAACATAACGAGCAGCTGCCCCACGGCGTTCTTCATGAACCTGTACCTAGCGTGGAATTGTTGCTCGTCGTACAACTCCATCGGATTTCCTTGGTCACGTAAAGTGGTTCCAAGAATCTTCGGCAGGCAGTGCGCCTCAAAAAATGCTACGCTTATGGCGAGGCAAGCAAACTCAAAAGCGGCCACCTTTCACGCGACGTCCATTCGAGAGGTGGCCATGTTGGAATAACGCGTGAAGTCGCTTTCAAGCAAGCCCCGCAGCTGACTTGAAACTTGTCCTGACTTCGACCGAGCCAAGTCACCTTCAAGTCATCCGCAAGTTCGAGAACGATTTATGGCGACCGGCAAGACTGTCTTGAGTCAAGAACGAGTCAAGTACGAGTCAAGTAACATCTCTGCATTCGGGGGTTATGCTTAATGAACCGCGAACTCTTGATACATATGACATTCGGAAGCAAAAAACCGCCAAGTGTTCCACGGACTGGACATGCAAAAAATTATAGGGGACCCTTGAGCTTTGCCTTTAATACCCGCATTCACAAACGCTGCTCGACTCGAGTTTCACCCTTCACTTGACAGAGTTGAGCACTGCGCCGTTGCTCGGCTGAAAATGGCGCTGCTCTACTCAAGAATAGCAGCAAATTATCGCTGATATGCAGTGACTTGCCCTACCTAGAGATGGCGCTCCCATCGGCTTTCCCAAGTGAAGGTGGAGCGTTAAGTGAAGGGGCGTTCTAGAATACGGGAGTTAGTGTTGAATGCGATAGTGATGTCTTGTTCTTAGTGCGTAGTTCCGACACTTGGTGCATATATTTTCGAACTTGCTATGCACCCACTACGGGCCTTAAGGGAATAGGTGCCGTAATGTGTGTGCCTTTTGTAGTGATTTACCGGCTCCAAACTATGAAGTCATTACGATAATCACATATTCTGACGCTCGATGGCAATGCTTCTACCACGCATTATTGTACTGCAATGTATAGTGAAGCATGTATGCAGGACGCGTGTTCATAGATCATTCGTGTTATTTTCACTGCATTTCTAAACAGAGGAAGTTTTTTTTCACGGCATTCACAAGCATGCGTGTGCGTGACTGTGTGGTAAAACACCAGCTTGCCGCGTGAACGACCACGACGTTTGGCCCCCACTCGAACTTTTGGGGGCGGAGCTCCCTAAGCCGTGTGTCGTGCGTCCCCGATACCAAGGTTGCTAGATGAAAGCGCACAGCTTTGATCCAGCGGCCGTGGTTGCAGTAGTAGGTGGCTATACCTTCACGGCCGGACTAGAGGAGCGGCACATGCACATCATTTTCAGTTGAGGAGGAAACCCGTGCACGTTAATCATAAATAAAAGAAATAGTCGTTTCTGATGAAATACCTTACAGAGACGAGTATTGGTGACTTGATCTCCAATGAAATTTGCCTTGAATTTGGTGCTTACTAAAAAATAGTAACAGAAGGACGCAGTTTGAGGAGCATATATTTGACCAGCAAAGGTTGCCTCGTGAAACTCGTGTACTCTCCTTCTTTTTTACAAGGTCTGTAAAGAATTCTGTAGCGAGGTAGCACAGTGTTTAGTACCTAGTACCATAGTAGAGTAACTACATAGTACTCTAAATCGTTACCCACTTTTTCTAAACACGCAGGCTTAACGAGGGTTGGGCCGCAGTGCCATGAATATAGTGAACTAGTATATAAACATAACCGCTGGATAAAAATCAAGGTTTTTATCCAGCGGCCGTAAGAAACAAGGCCGTAAGAAATTGCACGAGTGCCACCTCTCGTTTAGTCCTTGGAATGTCTGCTGAATGGCGGTACTTCTATGTGCTGAATAGATGATGCGAGATGGCAGTACTTCGAGTGTTCACTAGATGAACGGAAGGATGGATGCACGGATGGACAGGCAGATGGACGGATGCATGGACGGACGGACGGATGGATGGACGCTATGCCCCACTCGTCATCATGCACTCCGTGGACATGCTATGATTTTTATTATTTATTTTATCTGCATCTTTATCAATTTTTTGGTCATACTCGGGATGATTTTTCGCTCACAACCAACGAGCCGACACTGACGCTGGAGTATCTGCGAAACGATCTCTTTAACGCTGCCGCTTTAAAACGCTATCGCATGCATAGAGTCAGGTGGTCAAATTAGTCCGTGCGCAGCCACTTACGGTGTGCCTCCTTGAAGATAATTTTTGTACACAAAGTTTTGCTTCAGCGTTTGTCGTCGCTGCAAATACACCATTGCCTATCCCCCTGGGTACTGATTACGGAAATAGCATCCCGTACCCGAGGAATGCTAACGCTAAGAATCGTATTCTGAAGCTGTCTATAAAGTTCGCGGTTTTTAACCGTAAAACCCAACAACCTAATTACCTCTAAACGTGCTTGGTGACGTACGCTCATGGGTCGCGAGTAATGACAGTGGCCGGAACAGCGGCCATAGGCTGCTTCGAACGCGAAAACGAAACTTACCATTGGCGTGCATTGCGCCGTTAAAACTAAAACGACGGTGACCTCGCTAACGCAGTGTTCGACAACGAACTTGGATTTCGAGAACTGTGCGCGTGTTTCTATATTTAGACATCGCCAGTCCCGCTGATCGCGGTGATAACGGCGTCGAGGCGGCCTGGTTGTGATAAGGACGAACGAAAAAAAAAAAAAGAGGGGCGGGGGGTTGCGTGTGGCAAGCAGCTCGGCTATGCTCGGCTTCCCGGTCAAGGCGCTGTACATCCGGGGCTTAGGACCGCCATTTTGTACTTTCCGCGGCGGTTGTCGCGTTTGTTGAAAGGAATTATGAACTCCGCATAGTCTATACCCGGCGCTACGTGCTACTGCATACGCAATGAACAGAAGTTGTGTCTGACGACGTTACTGTACGGCTATTAGCCTAAAATGCACCCCCCTCCCCCACCATATCATCTAAAGGATGGGAGGGGGTGGGCGCGAATGGTAAGCCACACCTTCACTCAGGCGGACTCCCACGTCATTTTTTTTATTGCGCAGGGTTACGGCTACGCTTTTTTTTCTTTTTTAGAGCTGAATCTCCTTTTAGTCTAACGTTGTCCGGCGTCAAGCGTAACCGAGACAGACAGACGGACGGATATACAGACAGACAGACAGACGGACGGACGGATATGGACAGACAGACGAATGCACGGACAGACGAATGCACGGACAGACGAATGCACGGACAGACGAATGCACGGACAGAAAGATGGACGGACAGACAGACGAGACAGGCAACATAAGGGGGGGGGGGGGCGCAAGTCAGGTTTATACATTCACATTTGGGAGACCGGCGCTGCCAACGTCACTGGTAATGATGAGCACTGCGACAAATCTTAGCCCCCTCCCCCCCACCCCCATTAAAGGAAATCCCGCACGTGTTTATGGTTGTCATTATCAGTCCGAAGCCACACGCTAAACTATGGTCAAGACAACGACGCCTTCATTCACCTGGTTGCTACAGTGGTTACAGGCTTCATCGGCTGCTGACTTGGAGGTTACGGGTGCGAACCCAGCTGCAGCGGACGCATTCGGTAGGACGACGGAATGTTCCAGGTCCGTTTACTTTGCGTTTTCAGTGCGCTTTAATCGAAGTTTTCTTGATGTGGTCCAACGGCGTGCCTCGTAATGATATCGTGATTTTGGCACGTTATACCTCGGATATTATTAATGCCATAACGCGTTCGTATGCGTAAAACCACTCTCACAATGTGCTCAATGAACGAGAGAATTGAACTCAAATGTTGGAAAAACTTCAACAGCGTGTTGAATTGCTCACAATAAGTTAATGAACTGGAAGAACCGAACACCGAAAGAAGCGTAACTGTGAATCCCGGCGGGTAGGCGGCACAGCCTTACGCTGATTGATTACGTAGAAAAAACGTAAGCGAGAGATCTTTGAAGCATATCCACACCTAAATGAAGAAGTAATTGTGCTAACGTGCCGTCCCTGTCGCTACGCCGAAATTAAATCTTGCCCTTAACGCACGATGAAACACCGTTTACTAGGATATCTCGTATTCCTATTTGCTCAAAGTAATTCTGAGCTTTTCCGTATGAAAACCAGAATGTGATTGTGAGGCGTGATGAACTGGGATACTACGGTTTAATACTGACCGCCTAAGGTACTTAGCGAGCACCCAAATCAACGTAAACGCGTGTTCTTTTATTCGCCCCCACCCCACCAATGAAATGCAGCCGCTGTTGCAGAGAGTAGAACCGGAATCTGAGAACTTAAACGGTCCCCATTTTTTGTTTTGTAATACCGGTTGTTCTCCAGTAACGCGAAAATGCTATAAAAAAAATAATTGTTAGTCAGTGTCTTGTGTGTGCCCTACTGCTTTATCTCAGCTAATATACCGTTGTCCTTTTCTCAGAGTTCACTAGCATATTAAAATTTTCGCTCACAATATTGATCCAGGCGCAGCCATTTTCGTCGTGCCTCGTAATTGAATTGGGGCTAATAATTTATTTAACTCCGAACGGGCGACAATGCTCCTTGTAGTACCATCGCGAATCCGAAGGCATTCTTGCAGCGATACGTTCACCATTATATTATTTTTCTCCGTTACCATAAGTTCAGTTTTTGTGCGCAAGTACTGATAGTAAAGGCAACGTCTAGATTATGCTTTTAAAATAATACGTTAATACAACGCTCTGCGAACGTTCACGTTTTAAATCGCTAAAACGAAGGCGTCAGCGCCAACTACGCAGTTGCAGTCGAAGAACACGGGAAAAGCTTCCAGAAGATTCCATTTTCGACAGCAGCATGACCGACGCTACTTTTTTTTTCTTTATATTTTTTTTTCAACTTCGCCAGTCGCGCCGATGGCTCTGATAACAACGGCGCCGTGGCGGTGTGCGACAGTGACGTAAAGGCGAGATCGACCAATGCGCGATTAAGAAGAAATTTCCAGGCATGTCGCGGCATGAACCAGGCATCATGGGATCGCCATCCTCGTTATCGGAGAGCGTCTTTCCGTGGTCTCGGGTCGCCATTTTGCTTTGTTCTCTCGGCGATGGTGGTTGCATGTGTCTGTTGAGCCGTGCGTCGCACTGCTGTCGTATTCACGCGCCGACTGTGACTGGACCTTGACTACGGGGCGACCGTGTTACGTTGCGCCTTCTATGCGGACTCTGCAAGAACCGACTTCAACCTTCGGACATTGAAAATGCGTTGGATGTTCCGAGAAACTTGGTGCCTGGCAAGCCGTGACACCGCCGCAGACATTCTGTTCCCGTTGCAACCAGAGACTGCTAGCTTCTCGACATTTGCGAGAGTGGCTACCAACTTACCACGGACATTTATCTCGACTCAAGTTCTTCCCGCACGAGTACGGCCGCCTTCCACGCAAGTTTTCTGAAATACATGCGACGCTCGCCCAACACGTCAAACCTCGGCTCGTTCATAGGCCTAACGCAAAGGACGCTCCTTTGAAGCCGGAGGAACGAACCCGGAAGTTGCAAGTCATGCCTGCCATGGACTCAATTTTTGTTGCGCGCGCTCACGGACCGTCAGCGTCAACTGGACAGAGTGCTTCAATTCACGGTGGACAGTTCTCCGAGGACCAGTGTGGGCCACCCTTCTTCGCGGAGTGCTTGGTCATCGGTCAACAAGTAAGACAGGGATTCCCCGAGCTAGCGAGGGTGGTTACGCAGCCTAGACAATCTGTCAGTCGAGTTTCTCGAATTGGTATACGCTCGCCGGGCGTCTTGGTTACGCTCGCTAAAGGTTACGTGAGGTTAGATGCGTCGTAAAACTAAGCCCGAACCATTTTTGCTGGGCGTGCTGCGACCACGTAGTGGGTGTTTGCCGTGACGGAATTCGAGAGGACGGAGTGCGTCGCTGGTGTGGGTAGCTTGGTAGCCGTCCTCCTTCGATTTCGTCAGGGATATTTGCCCGTTCCGAATGGCGTTGCGACTTCGGCCACTATTTCGCAGTTCGCGCGCGGTACGAATTGTAGCTGTTTTTTTTATTAGGCGAAATGTGGTTCGAGGAAGTAAACGACATACGGAATAACCTCGTTAGCTCGATAGCTTTAACTGTTCGTCCTGTGGAACTTCGGGTTGCAGATCAGCGCTTCCGTCTGCAGCCAATGTGAGTGCTCATCATTCTTTTTTGCCCTTGATGTGCGTTTGTGGTACAATTTGTTTTGCCCGCCACTGTGCTATATGCGCCACCCTCACTCTGTCGGACGCGCCCGCCCGTTGTCGTCGAGTTCACAAAACACGGACCGCGCACGCTTGCGAACCTCGTCATGGTGAGTAAATCGGTTGCTCCGACTTTCGTGTTGCTAAAGAGCGCTTTTTTTTTTTTAACGTTTCAGGTGTCTCGTCCCTGCGGGATGCCGCACATCGTCTGGGCCGCGGCAAGTCGTGCGAGCACCAACACGTGTAATGAAATTGCGTCGTGTATTGCAAGTGGAGTGACAATGTTCCAGGCAATGTTCCAGTTTTGGTGTCCCCCATCTTGGTGGCCACCTGTTGCCGCCATATCGGGTCTTCTCCGTGACGGAATCGAAGAGGACGGGGTGTGGGTGGGGGGCGCGTCGCATATGTAGCCTCAGTCGTTGCGCGATATGACAGGTGTCCTCTTTTCGATTTCGCCAGGGACAATGATCCCGTTCCGAATGCCTTTTGTGAAGCGACCACTATTTCGTGTCGAGTAGCCCGCGCGCGATAGTGCGCTCGAACGAAATGTGCTTTCGCGGAAGCAAATGACATTCGGAATCGCCCCGCCAGGTGTTGATTAACCGTGTGGAAGTGCGCCAGTTCTCCCCATGACTTGCAGTTGCTGCCAAATTTACTGGTTTTCTGTTCTCGTGGTGCTCTGTTTACTGTGCCGTTTTGAGGTTTACTTCTAGGCTTTCCGGGTCCTGTCCTGCCGCCACACCCTTTAGCACATGGGAGGAGCGTTGCACTCTACTATGAACATGGTGAGTTGATGGCTTTCATTCCCACTGTTTATAGCGAACTATTTTTGCACCTTTTCAGATACACCAAGGCCTGCAGTTGTCCAGTTTCTGAACGAGCAGTGCAACGCCGACAATCCAGCCTTGGTCCACGGGATATAGCGTTCAGCATCACCCGTCCTGTTGCCGTGTCTGCAGGAGTTCCACAATCTCTCACCGATACTCCAGCCAACATGGACTTGGAATTCTGTTGGTAGGTGTTACATTCAGAAGAAAGACCCTTACTGCGGCTGCATGCACCTGTGCTTAACTATTTCGCCTTTTTTTTCGTTGCAGCTTCCCCGCGGTTATATTCCACCACTGCCCGTGACAAGCACAAGTCGATTCCTGCACGTTGGTTTCAAGGCTATTCGTTCCTGAGATTACCTGGGGCATCAGTCGTCGTATGGCTGAACCTCTTGGCACCTTCGCGCTGCTTCGCTGATGGCCCGATTCTGGCAGGCGGCACATTGCTGTTACGCTTGGAATTCTGTTGGTAGGTGTTACATTATGAAGACCCTAACTGCGGCGGTGTGCACCTATGCTTAACTATTTCGCCTTTTTTTTCGTTGCAGCTTCCCCGTGGCTGTTTTCCACCGCTACCCGTGACAAGCACAAGTCGACTCCTTCACATTGGCTTCAAGGCTACTCGTTCCTGAGATCACCTTCGGCATCAGTCGTCGTATGGCTGATCTCTTGGCAGCTTCGCGCTGCTTCGCTGATGGCGTGATCCTGGCAGGCGGCACATTGCTGTTACTCTTGGAATTCAGTTGGTAGGTGTTGCATTTAGAAGACCCTTACTGCGGCTGTGTGCACCTATGCTTAACTATTTCGCCTTTTTTTTCGTTGCAGCTTCCCCGTGGCTGTTTTCCACCGCTACCCGTGACAAGCACAAGTCGAGTCCTTCACATTGCCTTCAAGGCTATTCGTTCCTGAGATTACCTTGGGCGTCAGTCGTCGTATGGCTGAACCTCTTTGTAGCTTCGCGCTACTTCGCTGATGGAGTGATCCTGGCAGGCGGCACAGTGCTGCTACCCTTGGAATTCTGTTGGTAAGTGTTACATTAAGAAGACGCTTACTGCGGCTGTGTGCACCTATGCTTAACTATTTCGCCTTTTTTTTCGTTGCAGCTTCCCCGTGGCTGTTTTCCACCGCTACCCGTGACAAGCACAAGTCGACTCCTTCACATTGGCTTCAAGGCTACTCGTTCCTGAGATCACCTTCGGCATCAGTCGTCGTATGGCTGAACCTCTTTGCAGCTTCGCGCTACTTCGCTGATGGAGTGATCCTGGCAGGCGGCACATTGCTGCTACCCTTGGAATTCTGTTGGTAGGTATTACATTAAGAAGACCCTTACTGCGGCTGTGTGCACCTATGCTTAACTATTTCGCCCTTCTTTCGTTTCAGCTTCCCCGTGGCTGTTTTCCACCGCTACCCGTGACAAGCACAAGTTGGCTCCTGCACAGTGGTTTCAAGGCCATCCGTTCCTGAGCTACCCGTGACAAGCACAAGTTGCTTCCTGCACATTGGTTTCAAGGCTATTCGTTTCTGAAATTACCTTAGGCGTCAGTCGTCACATGTTTCGCATCTGAATAAGCTCTTTTGGCTTTGCCTCGAGGCTGGAACTCAGGCCTATAATTCATTGAGCTTATTCACTCCCAATTTTTCATGTCGCATCAGTAGAAGCTCTTTTAGCTTTGTCCCACGGTTATACCTCAGGTCTTTCGTTCATTAAGTTTATTCACACCAGATGTGTCATATCGCATTGGTAGGCCTTCTGGCATTGTCCCGAAGTTAGAACTCAGGCATTTTGTTCTTTCAGCTTATTCGCACCGGATTTGTCGTGCCGCATTAGTAGAAGCCCCTTTGGCTTTGTCCCGAGGTTAGAACTCGGGCCTTTCGTTCACTGAGCTTATTCGCACCGAATTTGTCGTATCGCATCGGTAGAAGCCCTTTTGGCTTTTCCCCGAGGTTGGAACTCGGGGTTTTAGTTCATCGATCTCATTCGCACCGAATTTGTCGTATCGCATCGGTAGAAGCCCTTTTGGCTTTTCCCCGAGGTTGGAACTCAGGGTTTTAGTTCATCGATCTCATTCGCACCGAATTTGTCGTATCGCATCGGTAGAAGCCCTTCTGGCTTTTCCCCGAGGTTGGAACTCAGGGTTTTAGTTCATCGATCTCATTCGCACCGAATTTGTCGTATCGAATCGGTAGAAGCCCTTTTGGCTTTTCCCCGAGGTTGGAACTCGGGCTTTTGGTTCATCGACCTCATTCGCACCGAATTTGTCTTATCGAATCGGTAGAAGCCCTTTTGGCTTTTCCCCGAGGTTGGAACTCAGGGTTTTGGTTCATTGACCTCATTCGCGCCGAATTTGTCGTATCGCATCGGTAGAAGCCCTTTTGGCTTTTCCCCGAGGTTGGAACTCAGGGTTTTGGTTCATTGACCTCATTCGCACCGAATTTGTCGTATCGCATCGTTAGAAGCCTTTCGGCTTTGTCCCGAGGTTGGAACTCAGGGTTTCGGTTCATTGACTTCATTCGCACCGAATTTGTCGTATCGCATCGGTAGAAGCCCTTTTGGCTTTTCCCCGAGGTTAAAACTCGGTAATTTCGTTCATTGAGCTTATTCGCACCGATTTTGTTGTATCTAACCAGTAGGAGCCCTTTGGCTTTTCGCCAAGGTTAGAACTCGGGCCTTTGATTCATTGAGCTTATTCGCACCTAATTTGTCGTGTCCCATCAGTAGAAACCCTTGTGGCTTTGTTTATTTATTTTATTTATTCCATGCTGCCGACCTGGATATCCAAGCCTTAAGCAGGACAGGAGGCGTTACATTTTCTGAGGTTAGAACTCGGGTGTTTGGTTCATTGAGCTGATTCGCACCATATTTGTCGTGCCGCATTGGTAGAAGCCCGTTTGGCTTTGTCCCAAGGTTGGCACTCTGGCTTTCGCTTCACTGAGCTCATTCGCACCGAATTTGTCGTGTTGCATCAGTAGAAGCGCTTTTGGCTTTGGCCCGAGGTTAGAACTTGGGCATTACATTCATTGCGCTTATTCGCTCCGGATTCGTGTCGCATCGGTAGAAGCGCTTTTGTCGTTGTGCCGAGGTTTGAACTCGGACATTTCGCTCTTTGAGCTTATATTCGCACCGAATTTGTTGTGTCGCATTCATTGAAGCCCTTTTGGCTTTTTCCCGAGGTTGGAACTCGGGATTTTGCTTCACTGAGGTCATTCGAACCGAATTTGTCGTGTTGCATCGGTAGAAGCGCTTTTGTCATTGTCTGAAGGTTAGAACTCGGGCCTTTAGTTCATTGAGCTTATTCGCACCGAATTTGTTGTCGCATCGGTAGGAGCCCTGTTGTCATTGCCCCGAGGTTGCAACTCGGGCCTTGGTTCATTGAGCTTATTCGCACCGAATTAGTCGTGTCACATCGGTAGGAGCCCTTTTGGCTTTGTCCCGAGGTTGTAACATATGCCTTTCGTGTACTGAACTCATTTGTAGAGTTGGCTTTGTGCCGATGTTTAACGCTATAGCCTTGGTCTTAATGGCACAACAAGCGTCTCGCACCGGTGGAAGCCTGTTTGGTTTTGTCCTATGGTTTGGTCTGAGGATGGTTGACACTGGGCTGGTCATTTCACCCACTGAAGGGATTTATGGTAAAGAAAACACGTTCAGTGGAAGTGTACGAAGCACGCATTTGTCTACCTCTAGAGTTTTGTACAGTGAGATTGTTTTGTCCGTTCACAGAAATTGTCCTAAAGCTATTCTTGAAGTAAAGGATAACGTAGGATTTCTTAGTTCTCACACACTCTACGATTGTGTCCGTGATTTTGTTGTTTTAAGAGGCAAATCGCGATGACACTCTTTGCGAGAAACTCATCACTTTGTGCGATCTGTCGCGGTAGAGTGGCGCCCAGAGTGATTGCTACTTTCAATCAATATCCGCCTTCGAATCGGTTACTTCATTTGTTCATTGGGCTTTCTCTGGCAGGCTGATATACGAGTGATTGCTTCATATACTACACGGACATGTTCCATTCTCTTGTGTAATCAGTCGAAGTACTCGTTTGGAGTTTCCTGGGTGGTTAATTTCAGATACGTTCATTTCGTGCGATATTTATCTTGTTGGTCGCGAGAATTTCCTGCATGGTCTAGGTTTTCTTTTTTTTATATCGCTTAGAGAAATTCAGATTTTCAACATGCCACTACGAAAGTGCGCATGTGTGAACAAGTGGGAAAGGTACTGCTCTATACCCTTGCCAACGTGTTTTCGAGCCAACGCAAATGCTACCAATTTTGGAAACTCGCAATAAAACTGGTTCGTAGTGCTAGCCCACCGTTCTTGTAATTTATCCAGTGTACACGAGTCCTTTCACTTTGATGGGTGTCACAAGCATCATTTCACTTGCCGCGATTCTTAATTTGTACACTTACTTCGTTATTAGTCAGAGGTAGTAAGATATGTGCGGTCATTGGACCGTGAAAGGCTTCCAGAATATGTTGCTATTTTACACGCCAACTGTCGGATATCGCGTCGGCATATTGTTTTCTCAAAATGTAGCCGTGCGAACGTTTGCTTTGTGTAACTGTTGTCAGCCCCATCGCCCCAAGAGCTTCATGGTCAAATTGGCTAATTGAATGACGTACAATTATAGTCGTTATTTTGCACCTCATCACAGCTGTATTGAGTCTTGTTATTGTAACCAGTGATCATCGCTAACACCACATACTCTTCGGCCACTACTCTTTGGCCACTCCTGGTTCCTGCGCCACAAATGTCTAATTGCATGAAACGTAATAGGCGATATGAAGTTTTCATGAACGTAAGTTCAAATTGTTTATACCTTGCGCGAGAAATCAATAAAAATGTGAACACTGTGCTCGGTGAATGGCTACATGGTTTGCACTTTTCTGCATGCGTCGACTGTTAATTGCGTCGACTACCTGACTTCAAGCAAAAAAAAAGGGGGGGGGGCGATGGTAAGCGTTTCCCTTGTTCTTACACCCTTGAACTAGCCACGGTAATATTTTGCTCTAAGCTCTAACACATTCTATTCGGTTCGGTACATAAATGGCAAAAAAATAGGCATGACCAGATAGGAATACACGTAAAGATCATTGAGGTGAACTTAGCAGAATGCGTACCGGCCTGCAGAATAAATTAGGGAACCTATCTTCTATAGAAGGAACTGCTGTCTTTCAGTATCTTTAATAATATTGTAGATGCAATGGCGGCTACGTAGGAAAGAACTATATACACAATCCGCCAGGTATCACGTGACGAACGTAACTGATGCCTCAAAAGCTTAATGAAGCATAATGTACGATTCTTCACCATATTTACTCACGCAGGCTGCGTTAGCGCGTAGTTTTTGCGTTGCTATATGAGGTGACATATCTTTTTTTTTTTTTTTGCTCTCGTATCGTGCTGTAAATTTCAATTCACGGATCGCATAGGTTGAGATCATCCGCCATCGGTGTAGAAAAAGCAGGTGGATGTGAGACGGTGTTTACTTTTAACACCTCCCCCCCCCCCCCCGTACCACCACCGACAAAAAACTAATGTTTTGCATCCAAAATAGGAATGCTCCCAACGGGCACAGTACCAACTACGTAAGGCGAAGCCCAAACATGTCAAAGGCACATATGGCGCTGCGATCGGTGGCCTGCTGTATGTCGTCTTTTAAAGAAACCAACAACCGATTTTTCTCGCCCCAGTTTTTTTTTTTTTTCACAGCATAATAGGGAGCCCACCCTTCGTACTGTTGGTAGCTGTATAGCGGTTAATCCCGAAAGCACGTGGTTATTTTAATAATAGTGCTTCTTTTATCTGACAAGCCGCTCAACTGTACTAGCTGTACCTCATCTTGCAACTCTGTGAAGTGATAGTGATAGTCATGGCTACGCATTATGCTCAAGGTTTCACTTTCACAAGAATGGAGGAAATTGTAATTATTCACCTTCATGCTAATATTTATGACCATTTTAGGACATAAAAACAAGTAAAATAAGTTTTCAGAACGTTCGTTGTCACGTGAGATCGATTTGCCCACTCGCGACCTAGGCGCTCGTGGCGCCCGCGATCAGTTCCGGCAATGCGTCGCCGAAGGTAATCTCTGAGGCCGCAAGGCGCTCTTCGTTCTTTTTTAACACGCCGGCAGGTGCCGCTAGGCCCTCAGCTAACAACCTTCATCCCGCTCCCCTAAGCGTTCATGAGCGCTCGCTGCTCTAGTGCCCTATACCGTAATTACGCCCTACCCCTACACCGCTGGAATGCCGCCGCTTGAGTTTCCGTTTGGCGTGAATATAGTAAACTGGAACTTTTAGTTCACTATGGCCGTGAACAAGACCATCACTACACGTGTTGTACGCACGGGCTTATTAGTGTCGCAACATGCCGTCACCTCCGTTGATGCGGCCGCCCAGTCGTTGTCTGTCCGCGGTCATGTAAATAGTATCAACATGCACTGTAGTGTGGTGTCATAAGTAGTGTGTGTGTTAGGACGAGCCGTGTTAGTATGCCTCAAGAGTAACCACCCAGCAATACGTCGGGGCTATCGTTCGAAAACGAAGCGTAACAAGGAAGCCAAGTAAGTTAACCTGCGGCAGTTTCCAATCTCCATTTCTGCATCGTTATTGGTATGTAGTTGTCATCATGCCCCTTGTTTGTTTGTTTTTACTTTGTTCACTATATCTGTGCTGATGACAGTGGTCGGTTGCTGACCAGTATACGGCGCATGTTCGATTTTGACTGCAGTGGTCACATTCTCGATGGGGGCGACGTGTTGTATGCCCGTGCACTTTAAGAAATCCCAGATATCATACGCTGTGGGCGTAGTCCAGGGCTCCGGAAATTTCGACGCCCGGGGGTCCCCTAACGTGCTCTGAAATCTCATTGCATCGCTATAGCGCACCTAAGTTTGAGCTTTGAGCACGAGGAAAAGAGGCAACAACAAATAAGGAAAACGCAGGCAGCAGAATGAGTGCTAATGGAATGCACGCGATGAATTCCGTGAAATAGGACTTCAGGGTTTTCTAGCAGTTGAGAGCCACCGAAATGCGAATGCCGTGGACGAAATCGAACCCACGTAATTCGGATCACCAGCCTGCCTTATAATAATTACATTTGGTGCATGAAACTTTTATAAATTACTATTTAAAATCATTATTCTGCTTTATTTTTAGGCATTTTGCATATAATCCCTCTTTTTTATCACTTTAATGCCCGAATAATGAGAAGAAAAGCGATTGTTCGGGACAAACCAGCTGAATATATCAAGAGAATAGAGTACAAGCCAGTGTTGTAACCAGATATCTTTTTCGGGGTGGTAGGAATGGCGTGGAGGTTCGACCATTCGTCATGTATATATATATGCGTGCGATGCTCTCTGAGGTGCGATCGAAAGTAAAATCGAAAAATTACGGAAAAAGAGCTTCGACACCTCTTCCCTTAGGCTACAACGTTATAAGAAACGCAGACATTTAATCGAGTTAGTATGGTTTCACTTAGGTTATTTGGTAGCTCGCACTGTCCGTATGTACACAAATCCTTTCTTCGTCTGTGTAAGTGTAGCGCTACCAGGTCACAAAAAAGGATACAGTGTGACACACGTTCGTGCTGGTGGCGTTGTTGCCAAGGTGTTGCAACTCGTGCCGCAAAGCGCAACAAGCGTTGAGGTCGTGCCCGCGACAATCATCGCGACCTGGATTTAAAAGAAAACGGTGCCGGATACGCTGCGAGCGTATAGGAAAAGTTTGCTTCCTGCTTTCTTTTATTATCTTTTTCCTGCCCCAGCAGGGGCAGACGGGCATGCGATCAAGAGGTGTGCGTAGGGGCCTTTATTCGTACAGCTTGATGGAAGTGGGGCAACGGAGGGGGCACGGGGGGGGGTGGTGTTTCGGGGAAGTACACTGATGATGCGAGGGGGCAAGTCTATGGTCTAGAACTGGACGGGGCGTGCATTCAGGAACGGAGATGGCAGGGGCATAAGTAGGCCATTGTGATCTCGGCGCAAGCGCACCGGCCCGTATATAGGGGCGTGGAGCTAAGCCTAAGGGAGAATGACTGGCAAGGGAAGGGGGGCAAATATGAGAGGAGGGGAAAGACATCCGCTGGCAGAAGGATGTCTGGGCTGGGATGTACGCGCTGCGATATCGCTGGTGGTGTGGCAGCCGCATGGTTCTCGACTTTTGAGCGAAATATTCTCGCACGAAAATTGATTGATTGATGATGATGATGATGATGATCCGCCCTTCACAATGGCTGCTCAGCACCGTCGGGATCGTCGGTATTTCCGTACTTGCCGAACAGTACAGCACTGGTAAAAGAACCTGCTGCAGAATTCGTTATACTTCAAGCCGCATACTTTCTTATGCGCTAGGGATAACTATATGCGATGGCTAACGCTGCTGGCGACAGCTGATAATGCAGAACCCAACCAGAAATACACGAAGCTAATAGTACAGTGAGTTATACAGTACAGTACAGTGACATTGACGGTAAGATACCCATAACCTCATAACAATTGCATTATTTTGTTGGGAATAGAATGCTTGAGAAGAAAATTCGTGACAAGAACGCATGAAAGTTCCCGAGACCACGCTCCGGAAATAGGTTGTTCTATGGTTTCGTTGCTCGTTCACAGTACTTTTCTTTTTAAATAGCGAGGCGTTTCATTCGATGGCCACGTACAAGTTTCTCTCATTTTGTTCTGTACCCCTATGCGACTGTTAATGTTCGTTGTTAGAAAATATTTTTTGCGTCAGAGGAGCTTGCCAAACTTCATCAGAAACAGTGAGTCTGTATTGAAGCACCCACAGGCTCACAGGTTTACCACTTCATATGCGTACAAGCTTGTGAGGCTGGGAAGCATTCATCGACGCATACAGGCAATCGGCGTGATGCCACTCCAATGACGTGCATACCTCTGCACCCAGGAACGCTGCAAACACGAACAGCACCCGCCGATGACGTGACTCAGCTTTGCGTAGCCCCGCTTTCAGCTCGTTTTTTTTATTATTTTCTGTGGCGGCCTATTTACGCTTATTTCATCCGTGAGCAAACAATTTCTTTTTAATGTTCTTTTTATTTTATTTTCTTTGCATGCCACATTTGACGCCACACTTCTCAGTTATCTACCCAGTGTCACGTCGCAGCTCACGTAACGTGTGGTGCGTATACGAGAGTCACGTGAGCACAAAAGAACGTTTTAAAAGGTTGAGCGTAAATTCCTTTCCAAACTATCAGCGGTGGTTCCTGAAAAGAAGCGGACCTGCGCTCTGAGACGCAGTTTTGCACACTTAGAAGAGAGTGTGTGTGTGTGACCCGCCGTCTTCTACACGGATTCGCCCCCGGCCCCTTATCCACTTCTATTTATTCTTTTCTTCTGGTTTAGCGATCGTTTGCATCGAATGTGTAGTAGAATAGGAGGCAAGGCGCACTCAGGTGACGCACCACGCAGGGTACCGGAAAGCGAAGAAAAATGAAACGGGGGCAAACGCAACAAAACTGTAACGCTGAAATCTTTTTTTTTAAGCACGCACTCGGTGAATAGTGGCGCGATAAAGCATGTCCTGGCAACCATTTTAGGTGTGTCACTCTTCTGTGCGAGCGAGTCTCGGAGGATGAATAAACGTACGCAAGAAGCCCCGAGAGTTTGGGTGCAAAGCGGCTACGTAAGGTGGCTTCTTTTCACCGTGACTCTGTCACCACGTTGCTGCGTGCGTGTGTGTGCGGATGTTTACGTGCGGTTGTGTGTTTGTGTATGCCTCCGCTTTGCGGCGTTTACGTGTGTTAGGCCGGCAGCCAAAATGAAATACCCTTTTTCGGGGGGGGGGGGGGGGGCAGATGTGTAGGTACCATTTATGCGTTTTGTGAATGTGTGTTTGTATGTGCACGTACACATACAAAACTAAATATTTTCTGGTGGGGGGGGGCGGGGATTGATTACGTTAGGAGCATGACATGCGTATGTCCCACGCACTATCAATAAAGTAGTACGCAACTCTTCTCAAAAGTAGTAAAAGGGCAAAGGCTGGTTGTCTGATACGCAGAGGCCGGCTGAATCTTCTATTTTACGACAGGGGTATGCATTTGTGTACATGGGCGCGCGCCATATTTTTTTTTGTATACATTGTAAAGAAGCAAGGCCGGCTCTTGGGCACTGGCGCGAGCACGGGTAGTGGGGGGCAGAACAGATCGAAGCAGAATAGAACAGCCAGCCTCGGTTACAGGCGCTGTGTCTATTTCTCCGTCCAGTGCATTACAACATATACATCTTCTATATCTTTGTCAAGATGACGCATGGTTGCACATCATCTTTACGTGTGCGTGCATGTATGCGTATGTCTGTATTCTAACTTGTGTGTTCAGTGAGAATAAGAGTGCACGAACTTGTCAGCAGAGGGTCGATGATATCCATCAACTACTCTCCCCCTCTCCTCCCCCTTCCCTCCACTCCTTTTGAAGGAAAGCTCCGAAGTGGCTTTGGAAAGAAGGCAGGGCGTCTAAAGAAGTTGGGATTTCTTGCTTTTTCTGTGTTTTCTTTGTCGACAGGGTAGGTCGAGATCTCGCCACCCGCACTCCGTAGTCATTCACACGGCTTTGGTATCCATAAACGTGAACGAGCTGAGTTCAAGGTGGGGTCGTCTTTTCTTTGCCTTTAAAAAAAAAACTTGGTTTACGTAATTCTTACTTTTTCATTGTTGTTTATATGCGAAAGGAACGGATGAGCAAGTGCTACCGTCGGGTCTCGCTCACGCAAGGATCCATTCACACTTTTCCGATGGAGGCGGAAATGTTGTAGGCCCGTGTGCTCAGATTTGGGTGCACGTTAAAGAACCCCAAATGGTCTAAATTTCCGGAGCCCTCCACTACGGCGTCTCTCATAATCATATAGTGGTTTTGGGACGTTAAACCGCACATATAATAATATATCCATTCACACTCTCGACAAGCGTAAATATCGGCCGCAGGTGACTCGATCAGTTTCGGACAGCTTGGCGACTAAAGAATGGTGGTGTCTCAGGTGGCGAGGTCTGTGCGGGATTCGCGGTGCTTCGAGGGTCGACGCCCGGAGTTTCCGATGACGTGGCTTGCGGATAGTTCCTTCGCACGATTCTAAGTTTCTTTTTCGGGAGACTGTTGTCTGTGTATATATAAGTGGTGGCGGTGACAACACGCGCGCCATGTTTTTTTGGGGGGTCACCGAGTGGGGACATTTACAAATTGTCGCGAAAAATCTAAGCCCCCCCGAGATTGTCTACTGATGCAAGGAGGGCAACTTCGGAGGCCACTGAGTTTCCGTTTCGATTTCGGCGATCTCCACTGGAGGCGTTGTTCGATCATCAAAGATAGGGCACCTCGATGCGCACGCCTTAGGAAGAACAGGAATTGAAGCACTCTAATGAGTAAATAGAGTTACTGTATATGCTACCTTTAGGTAGCATATACAGTAACTCCATTTACAGTAACTTGTTTGCCTACTATAAGGTAACTGTATTCACCCTAGGTAGCATACGAAGTCACTCTATTGTATATGCTACCTTTAGGTAGCATATACAATAATTTTTTATACATAAAGAAGTCTTAATGCGACGACTAATGTGAGGGCGTGGTTACAGTGAGCACAGCATAGTAACATTATGTTTACCCAGCGATTGGCAGCCTAGCTTAAAACAAGCGTTTATTCGCGGTAATTCAACTGTCTCGTTACCTTTTCAGTTTGCAACGTTGGGTATGAGAAATCAATTAGCTGGACAACGGGCGAAGAACTAGTAATGTTGACGTGTACCCAATTGGCAGGTTGCGAGTTTTTTTTTTTTTCTCCTACTTTTACTGTATGGTGCGCCACGCTGACATCCCGCCATCAACCTCCCCACCCACCAGTCACCAAAGCCATTTAATCCGGCGTGTGGGACACCCAGGCGTCGCGCAGTAGGGAGCCTGGCCCTGTCCAGCTGTTCGTTTCGGGAGTCCACGTTACAGCTTTGCCCTTCACGAACACAGCGAACCATATCACTAAGGGCCGCACTATCGCACGCGTTTCGGACCCGCGGTTGGCTCCTCTAGGAGCGCGAGAAAAACGCCATGTCGCGCGACTTCGGTACAACACACCCGCGTCCATAAATACGGCGCTTCCCGCAGCACTGCTGTGTGGGACCGCAGGGAGGCTGCAGACGCGGAGAGGAGGCGACCCCCGGTGGCCCGCGCGATAAAAGCGTCGTGTTGTTCGGCATCGCTCGCTCCATCTCTTGCACAAACTCTCTTCCCCTCTTTCACGTACACGGCTTCTCCTTCTGTGGCGTGTGCAGTCTATATCTCCTTCTCTCTTTTCCTCCTCTCTCGATGAACTTTACACCGCTGGCGGCAGGCGCGAGCAGATGGTCGAGCGCGAAAGGGGGCGTGCCCGGACCCCCCGACGGTTCGTGCAGCAGGGGCAGCCGAAGGTCGGACCCGCAGCAACGACCTGCACGTGCATGTGTGTGCAGCAGACAGCCGTCCTCCGTAGGCACCACTGGGGGACGGCGTTGAGCGCATTTCGAAGATTTCTCGAGACCGTCGTGGGCTCGTGGTGGTTTCACGCGCGCACAAAGTTGCATTTCTTCGCGGAGTGTCTCTCGCAGCACAGCGACAGTGACTCAGTTTTGAATGCACTGTCTGTGCTGATTTGGGAGGATAATAGAGGGAATAAAAATTTTATAGGCAACTGAAATGCACATTTGATGCCGAATAAATCAGTTGGTAGTGGCGCTCAGTTTATAGGCTCCCTTTTACGGATATTAAATTTGCTCTTTTTGTTTTGTTTTTTTCAAGACTCTGCACCATGGCCCCGCCAAAAAGAAATCTTAAGATAACGGGTCATTGAGATTACATGGACACTTTTGGGTAAGCGTAGGATAGAGGAAATATACGCACATTAATCAACCTAAGCGTGCGTTATCGTCTTGTGTAGCCAACGTGAGTGTGGGTAGTGTACAAATAATTACTGTAACTATCACAAAGAAAGGTAAAGGCATACTAAAAACGAGGACAAAAAGAACACACACACACACACACACACACACACACACACACACACACACACACACACACACACACACACTCTTTGTGTCCTCCTTTTTAGTGTGTTTTTACCATTCTTAATCATGGAATACCAACGTGCAAAGATCTCCACCTTACTGTAACTAGCTAAGGAATGATGCCTCTGTTTCCTTAATTAAGTCAGATATCATTGATGACATTGCCGCGAACACATTCACGTGGCCTTTCCATAAGTGTGGGGAAAAATCCCACCAAGACAGGGGTCAGGTGATTGATTGATTGATTGGCAGTCAAAGTTTTGGAGCAGTTAACGTTACGTGTAATTTAGATGGCGACAACTTGCCAGATGGCCGTGGCTTAGATTTCGAAGGATGTGAAATGATCCCAGGTGGTCGAAGTTTCCGAAGGCTTTCACTTCGGCGCCCCTCGTCATATCCTGGTTTTGGGATGTAAAACACCGACACATATTGTAGTTGCCATGAATTCCTGGGACACCGCCATGACACAAACAAATAATAGTTAAATCAATGAGAAAGTTACAATCTATACACATCTTGTCATTTTCACGGGCAGCAGTAACGCTGGTTTGTGTGAACCAACTAAAAACAAAGAAAACCGAAAAGAGGATTCTTTTTTCCCTACTGCACAAAATTACTAAACCAAAGTAGTCACGGATGTTATATAGGGCACAACGGGTGAGAATTCGCGCATTCACTCCAAAAGGAAAAAAATAATAAACGCACCCGGCTGCTGTTATATACGAACATTAGCTCGCGGTACACCGCACATAGTTTGCAAAAAACTTTCGGGTGGGCCTAATAACCTTGGCCTAGCCAGCTGTGCGCTCGCATCAGGCTGCTCGGAACCACGCATTACCGCACCACGGGTGGTGGTTCCTGCGGGAGATGTGGTCGCTATACGGGCGCCCCGCTACGCGAAACAAGCCACCGCACTATAAGACCGTAATATAGACTAAGTCAAGGTCACACTGCGCGGTCGCAATGCTTAGACTAAGTAGTGCTCGCGAGTGCCACTGCCCTCTGTGACATCGCAGCGGCGAAGACAACGTGCCCAAAGTGGCCGAATGTTTGCCTCGGCTAAACACGTGGCGTCATGCTGAAGTGGAACAAGCTTAACGAAACGAGGGAAGTCTAGCGGCGTCAAGACGAGGCCAAGGTCATTGAGTGTTTACGATTTCGCTTGGGGGCTGGCTCGTGCAGAACAGTCGGCGAACAACACTGCCACGGTTAATGGAAAACTTTCCACTCTTGCTTTTCTCTCACTCTCTCCTAATTATATGAAGTGGTGAAACGCACGAAACGGTGCAACACTTTGGGGCGGGATGCCACCTGCGGTGGCCCAGAGTGCTAAATTAACAAGGACTGCATGAAAACAAGGATGCTGTGAAAGTGGTAACAAGATGAATTATCCGAACATATAAGAAAGTACAACGCACACGAAACTATCACTTCGAAAGAACATGGTTGAAAGTAACGCGTGGAATGACACAATACTGATGAGGATGACGACAAAAGCTTAGTGTTAATGTAAGGTAACTCTGTGTTGTCCTTATCGTTGCTGTAGGCCTCCGAACTGAACAGGATTGAGCTAAACAATAATAACTGATGACGCGTTATTAGGTCCCAGAAGCCCGATAAGGTTTTTGGAAATTTTTGACCACGTCGTGCTCTTTAACAGCCACCTAAGTTCAAGAAGATGAACCTCTCGCATTTTGCCTCGATCAAAAGGCTGCCACCTCGGTTCGGATTCGATCCGGCGACCTTCGGGGAGCTGAGACCAAGGCAAAACGGCTGCATTTCTTTCAGTGTTTGCTAAGGTGTGTTTAGGTTCGAGTAGCTTGGCCCGGCTGGGTCAGGATAAGGTGACTATATGCATTGTTCGCACTTTGTTTTAAGATCTTCCCTTATCCTTGTAATTGCGCGAAGTGACTTTTAGTATTTATTAGGCTATTTATTTCCCCACATTGAACGTAGACCACCCAGAAACAGGCTACTCTAATCTTCTGCATCTTGTTCATGATGTTCGTTTTACACTTACCAGAAAACTTAGCTGCTGCTTTGTTCCAGTGTGCGCCAGGCTAAGTCGTAAAACAGGTCAATGGAGTGTAGGGCTCAAAACTAAGTTCGGTTGAGATCCGCTCCTACATAAGTCTAGAAACATTTCGACAGGTCCGCCATTTCAGAATGACATCAACTGAACCTGGTGTCAGCACAGGGAATCAAACCGGCGCCTAAGCACAGGCTGAAGGCAGGCTGCGACAACGACAACGATTTTTGTGACCATGACCCTGCTCTGTTGCCGCAAATAGCCAATGTCATTGCAAATGGCAAGGCGATTTCGTGTATCCACCATTCTTCGGCAGAAGCGGTGTTCTTACATTGCCACCATAAAGAGCGAGAGAGAGAGAGAGAGAGAAAGGGAGTTTCAGTGACGCCTGGTTGTTTTCAAACGCACTCGAACCTTTTACCGCCCAGCTTTTATTTGCCTTTCTTTCTTACTTCTTTTTTTTAACCTCTATGTGTGTTTCGCGTCGTTAAAGTTCCATCTGAGCTCCATGTGGTGCTTTACGAAGCTGTGCCCGTGTAACGACTGAGGCGGCACAGGATGCCACGACAGACGCTAGGCTCCGGTCGCCATGTTCTTAGAAACGGAGGAGAAGACGACGACATCAGGCTCCTTCGTTTTTTTTTTTTTCTGTTTTGCCCCGTTTCTGTCGGGTTTTCGCTTCTTCTTGCAGCGGCGTCGAGGGAAGATACGGGTCGCCTAGAAGGTGAAAGAGACGAACCAAAAGCTTCTCGTCTCTGGAGCTTCTCAACATGCGGCCGCCAAGCTGTTGTTGAAGTACCACTGCTGTACAAGGAAGCTCTGTGGGCGTCACAGAAGAAGCATGTCTTGGGGTCCTGTCGTCTGCTCGCGTTGCGGCCACCTTCTGTCGTCTGCCACCGCCAGGCGTCGCCTCTCCAATTTATGTGGCAGACGACGTAAGTGTGACGTCGCACCACCGTATAGCAGCCACGTGGTTTCGTTTGCTGACCCGAGCGTTTCCACTTCAAAGTAAAGCATCGCTGTACTGACGTCGCCCGTGAAGCAGGAACATTATTTACGGTGCTCAGAAACTGGGTTACGTCAGCCGACTGCCTTTTCCGGCCATTGGTTGCATTTTACTAGAGTACAATATTTTGGGAAATAAACGCCCCCTCCCTCTTTTTTATAGGCAGCCTGGAAACACCCTTGATGTTCATTCGGAGGATCTATTGAACATGCCAGCTAAACGTAATAAAAGGTACAAAATGGAGGTGGTACTGGCATACGTACCGATGCCTAGTCATGATGGCTTATACGAATACGTGTAATCCGCAATCAATAAGGTAAACACAGTATAACGTACAGCCGCGGCCATGGTAGAGCACGTGAGCAGCCGGTTTTTGCAGTGTGGGCCGAAATCTTGGGTCAGTTTCTGACCCTGAAGTGGCCTATGAGAAGCATGCGTGACCTAGTTGTCAGGCCGACCAAGTCAGAGCCCAATACTGTCTCCGGGTTTCACCCCAAAGAGCCAGAACCGGCTGCTCACGTGCTCTACACAGACGTGGCCATGGCTGTACATTGTCAGCATTAAGTGTAGAAGCTTCATGAAATGCCAAAATTTACCGTCAGCAACGGAGGATTCAACACTAATGATGCTGTAAATCACCATGTGATGACGCCACAAATCACCGAGAAGTGTGACGTCTATGACGTCATCGTATGAAATCATCTCCTTAAACATGTGTGTAACGATTGGGTTGTAGGATGTTTTATGGATGAGTGGTCTTACTTCCATGTTAACAAAACCGGACATTATAGATTAGATATACACGAGTCGGATGTCATGGAGTGGGGTGCCCACCACGTGATCCGAAGAGCGCGGTTGTTTTTCGACCGTCTGAGAGTGGGTACGCTCCGCCCATCTCGATGGATTAGGGAGTCACTCTCGCCTACTTTTCCTTTACGATTGCGGTTCGTCAATCCACTTTGGCGCAGCTTACCCCAGCGAGATCTTACGCTGTGTCTGAACCCTGAACTGCAGCTATTGCTTGGGTGCCTTCGAGTGCCGCGATTTATTTTCTATGCTTCTCAGTTCTTTCTTTTTTTTTCCTCCTCAGTTATTCATCTTTGTGCTTGCTATTCATTGCGCTTATTTTACTGCTTCTTTAAAATTACTTTTACACATCAGCCGTTGAGGCAGTCAGACTTTTTCTCAGTGACGCGGGGATCGGGGTCCGGTAATAGGAATGAGGTTTGTAAGCGTGGAGGAGGGAGGGGAGGAGGATGAGGAAGTCGAGGAGAGCGCGAGAATACGTGCGTTGCACGTTTTTCCTGTTTACGGAAAAGGGGGTGGAAGGAACCACACAGGAGGGTTGCGCACGGGGTCTGAACTGAGGTTGCCGAAAGGCAGGTTCTGCAAGGAGGGTAGTTTCTGGGAGGGTTCGGTGCTTTCGTCGGGGTAGCTGTCCTTTAAAGAGCGATCGAGGTCGGGGCACGACCCTTCAACCCATGGTGGGTACGTGTGTGAACCACTCCTTTCTTTCCTTCTTTCTTTCTTTCTTTCTTTCTTTCTTTCTTTCTTTCTTTCTTTCTTTCTTTCTTTCCTTCTTTCTTTCTTTCTTTCTTTCTCTCTTTCTTTCTTTCTTTCTTTCTTTCTTTCTTTCTTTCTTTCTCGGTTTACGTTCTTCCGAACCCCGGTCGGTCGGTTCAAACACCCTCTTCCAACTCTGGGGCCCTCTCGGTGTAAAACCAGCACACGTCTGTGAATGACGGGCGGGCCGAATGTTCTCCTTCACGGAAGAGCCGAACGAAAGATGGCACGGTGGTGGCACAGAGTAAAATGGTAAAAATATAACAAAACCGTAAAACGTGATCTTCGTTGCGCAAAGTTACTTTTTTTTTTCCCCGAAAGCCCTGTCGGTTTTCTCTTCAATCTGTTTATCTGTATCTCACCATTCTCAATGTTTTTTTTTTTTTTCTAGAAACCTTTTATTATGTTCCTATATATTACGCGCACGTGAAATCTGCCGGCTTTAAAGAAGATTCTGCAGTCTCGAGTCCCTCCCTCCCTTTACTGCCTAACCACTAAGCAGCTGTTCCGACTGCGTGACTGGCATGTTTTCGTTCATTTTCTTCTTTTTTTGTAGCTGTTGGCGTAAGGGGGGTGGGGTGATGGGGCCAACAGGTTTACTTTCGGGCGACCGAACCACCCTGTACAGTTGTCATTTTGTCTTTTTTTTTTTGTGGCCCCTCTCGGAGCAGGCACTATACATGTGCCGATGGTGGATGGTGTAAGCCACGTCGACCACTTCGCTTCGGAGCTCTTGTTTTCGAGCACTTTTCGTGCGCTTTCACAGTCAGCACTTCCCTACATAAAGAGTTTTTTTTTTTCTCTCCAACGAGTTCCATCTGGAAGCTGGACTTCCTGTGAAATCTGGACAGCGCATGCAGTGAAGGCCTGAAACGCTGGCAGAAGCCACATGTTCCTCCCAGGCACACTCACGTGAGAACGGTAACGCAGGCGAGATCACCTGTGACAAGCGATCAAGTGACGAGACATGTACTCTGCGCCCTCTCAGGCCTTTGTGTTCTCTCAGTCCTCCTGTCCTATATTCTAGCTCCGCCCTTTTACGCTGACTGCATTATACTATCATTGCGTGACGCATGGGTCTATATAGATTGCATGGCTTCCGTAACATCGTTACGACCTTCTATCAATTTCTCTTATCCTTACAGACCTTTTTTTATTTCCGTGATTTAATTACTGACGGCCATTTTGTGCGCATTTACTGCGCATGTTTTTAGGCTTGTATACAGTCGACTTAGTCGGAAGGAAAATGATGGGTGTAAGCTTCGAGACTAGAAGAGAACGCAATGTTTATAGAACAAACGTGTGTTAAGGGTGTGCATTTTTCGCTCTCTATGCCATGGCAAAAAAAAAAAAAAAATTCGGGATTGGGGTTTGATGTACCACCTCCTGGCTACGGCACTGGGCCGGAAGCGTGGCGCGTAGGCAAGGAACGGCTGGCCAGGAAGGGTAACTGACTAGATTCCAAGAGAAGGCAAACGCTTGATGAGGAGACAGATAGTTAGGTGGGCAGATGAGATTGAGATGTTTGCGGTTAGCAGCACGAGACAGCAGCAAAAACAGGAGTGAGTTTTGATTGGCGGAACGTGGGAACGGCCTTTGCCCTGCAGTGGGTGTAGTCAGGCTGATGATGACAGTCGACTTAAATATACTCATTTTTCTCGATACAACCAGTGTATTTATATTGTATATTATACCTTGGCACTCCTCGGCCGAAGCTGGCCTTTGCGCTAATTAATCAAAAGTTATGTCAGTCAATTTAAAAAATAGAAAATCGGCCTATATAACAACTGGAATGGTGGTAGTGCCACTACATTTTCCTGCCATTGCTGGCTACGCGAACTCATGATATGGTAGTCATGAGCTTCCTTGACCGTACATAGGCTTTTGAACTCTGTGCAGCCGGCCACTGTACATACATACGTATACAATGCTACAAGCCGTGCATTGATGCCGCAGACTTCGCGTCATCAAGACCTGCTTTGCGAACTTGCGGAGCTGTGGGAATAAACATTTCTCCGCAATGCCAGCCGGCCGTTCCATTGCCGTCCAAGTCTTCGAGTCTGTTTTCATGAAACGCTCGCAAATTCGGGCGCACGCATGCACAGTCGTGAATCTGCGTGTGACCTCACCGCCTAACGACGCATTGTTTGCCGGTAGGAATTTCGAACGAAACTCGCGACAGGCAAAAAGCGGTGATTGCCGAGTGGTTGGAGCAAGGGCGTACGGGGGAAATGACAGGGACAGGAACATTCAACGCTGAAGCACGAGAAGGTGCATCGCGCATGTTTTGTTTGTCGGTGTTGTTTCAGGCTTTCCATGAAGCTCACGAAAGTGGTTGGGGGGATGGGTGAGCTACTATATAGACATACATATGCTTCCCCCCTATATGGATATCTTCGTATGCCAGTGGCAGAACGGAATGCTTTGACGTCGCCAACAGTGTCTTCAGGAATCGTTCTAAGAATGAGGTAGCTCGTCTGCGTGTTTTCTCTACTTGATGAGGTTGTTGATACGGGCTGTTAGCTGGTAGATATAGCACGAGTGGTGGTACCGTTTGTCACTTGCTCGGAAGGAAGTCTCAGTACAGGCAAACTTCCATTGGCCTGATCGAGGAGATGTGCAGGGCGAGACGGTTCTCATAGGCAGCTGTTGAACAAACCTAGGTGAAATCTGTTGCACGTGTATATGCTGGATAAATCGAAAGTTTACCTACTGCAGTGCTCGATTTCACAATGAAATAAAAAAAGACATGGACTTTGAAAAATAAATGTGAAAAAAAGACGTTTTAGTTCCCCTGACTGGAACCTTGATCACGATCTTGGGAACAAGGCTTCCGTCAGGGGAGCCGACGTATTTATTTTTCATAGTCCGTGTACTTCTTTCCGTTACGTAATGTTACTTCCCGAGCAGACGGGCTTCCGCCAAAACCTCGACTTCATCAATTTCAGAATGTTTTTTTTCTTCTTTTTTAAAGTAAATTGACAACAAGCCACAGCATCACAAAAGAATTGAGGCCCGCCTACTCTCGCTAGTGATGACTTGGCCAATACGAGGTTTTCCACAATAGTGCTCAGAGTTAAGAGTTAAAGCAATGCAGTCAGTATTATGAATGATTACATAGCTCTATGAATCAGATACGAATATAAACAAAATTACACAAAGATATGCATATTATTAGCCTCGATGCGCAAACTACGAATACGTTCAACGACATTCCAGTGTCTCTCCCCTCAACCGCGTGGTGGCGCCACCTGGAAACTTCTCTCTAATTAAGCGTTCCCCCCCCCTTTTTTTTTGAACGTGTTCGTGCCGGAACGGCTGCGTTCTAATGCGGATCTAATGAATTCGCCGCTGGAAGGGCACCGCCCTGATGCAGAAGAGAACATCCTTCTTTTATCCTCTTCCAGCCGCCGGCTTTGCCTTCTTTATATCTTGTTATCTATTTTAATTCGCTTCCCTTCGTACCATCATAACCCCCGGCATCTTCAAACACCCTAATCGTGCGCAACTCCGTTCGTTATTTTTTTACTTATCTCGGGAACGTCTTTGCTCCTTCTTTAGAACCACCATTCACTGAAGGACCCCGTCGGGCCGATGCTGCTACAACCGTTTTACGTGTAGGGGTTACGCCTGCATTTATTTAATTTATTTTATTTAATATTTTGAATTGAAGAAGTCGTGTTCGTTGTTTTTTATCTTGTTACATCTTCTTAATTCATTGCTCCATAACTGCCTAAGGCGTACATATTTTATTTATTTATTTTTCCTTTAACGCGTCTCTCTAAGTCATACTTTTTTATGCCGCACTTTTGGTGCGCCAGCAATAGCTATCCTGTTAAAGAAGCCATCTTAACAAAATCGAAGAAGCGAATGGACCTGACTATGACCTCGCGGGCCGGGTATAGGGGGGTGGCTGTGAGGAGTTGCTCCCAAGGTGTATTTTTCTCGTATTCTCTGATTCCTTCGTTCAAGCGTACCGCAGTTGCGTACACGAAAGTGAACTCTGTCGATACGGCCGTTGCGGCTTTATAGAAGACAGGTGGATAGAAATAACAATAAACAAGAAAGCCGTTGTAAAAGCCAATAAAGTTGAAGGAGAGAGGAGATAAAAGAGTGAGAGAAATGGGGGGTCGTGTGATCGTGAGGGGGTGGTTGCTCGCGAGCCCCACGGCACAGGCGTAACTAATCCTCATTCATGAAATCCTGGTTCATGCCACGAGGTGGCGCGCCGGTCGCTGCGTATTTCACACGCACCGTGGTGCCACGTGCGACGCTCCCCTTTGAGCCGGCGTGCGCTGTGCTGCACTGCGCTTCTCTCGGGACCTGCGGTTGTTGCGTGCAGCGTTGCCAAGCCCTTGTGGATCGTGCGAGAGAAATGCGTGAAAGACTTGAGGACGCACGAGCTGCGCCTTCTCAAATCCCAGCCTCGCTTCGGTTCTTGGTGCGCGCCTCGACTGCGCCGCATGGAAACGAACGACTGTGCGAGCGACATTGGTCGTTGCAAACTGTGCTATAGTCGAGTATTCAACCTAAGAATAAATACGCGATCCAACCTCAGTACCACAGCGTGCCTGGCGTTCACCGGTGTAAAAGAGCAACGATATGCAATTCTCGTTCCGACCATACTGTTTCGCTCATAATGCAAATACTACGCATACTATGAATTAATAGTTTGATCTCACTCATCAAATAATACTGCGTAGACTCATGGGGATGGACCTACGAAACTTAAAAGGGAGCACATAAAATAATTGGTAATGCGACCTATAGCCAACGCAGCCCTCCCTTGTTTCACAAGTGGGAAATTCTGTCTTTTGATTACGTAAGGCAACATAAAAAACGCAGTGCACCGTTAGTAATGTCATTGTACATAGCACACCTTTGAATATGTCTACTTTTTACCTCCATGTCGCTTTAATAGGTGCATGACATCGCTCAGTCCTAATCTTCCACATACCGGCAACGTCTATGTGCATGGTGAACGCTTACTGCAGTTAGTAGGAGTTGAAGTGTGGAATAAACTACTACTTCAGATAAAAGATGCAAAGCTTGTCTTAGTCGCACTTAAAACATATATATATATATTTGATCGTTCCCGCTGGGAGGCGGCCCTCCAAAGCTCGGAGCTGAACGACAGGCTCTGGGACGTCCGGTAGGCCGAGGACGCTGCGCGAGCCCAGGGACTCGGGGCCGGCGCCTGAAGCCGCCGAGACCAAACTGCTGGCCTACACTGTGGGATAAAGCCTTTTCTCTACGCAGAACAATAATAAATAAGCACGCACAAGGCCTTACACGTAGTTTTATTCGGACTGCATTTGTTTGCTTATGTATTGATGTACAAGTGAAAACCGTGTTGTAACAATTTGATTTATGTTCGGGCTATTATGTATATGGTGATTCACTGCGTCATCATAAGTCGTAATTATATATTTTATATACTCTTGTTTCCTTTCCTTAATTTGAGCTTTCTTTGATGTTATGGTTTCTTACTCTAGTCGTCAGTGTGCTTATTTAATTTCTTCAGCTAGATCGTCTACTAAGTCCTATGGCTTAAGCCCTAATGATATATTTGATATACACTTGTTTCCTTTCATTAATTTGAGCTTTCTTTGATGTTGTGATTTCTTACTCTAATTGTCAGTGTGCTTATTTAATTTCTTCGGCTAGATCGTCTATTATGTCATACGGCTTAAGTCGTAATGATATATTTTATATACTCTTGTTTCCTTTCCTTAACTTGAACTTTTTTTGATGTTGTGATTTCTTACTCTAATTGTCAGTGTGCTTATTTAATTTCTTCTGTTAGATCATGTACTATGTCCAATGGCTATGGGCCTATTATTGTTGGGAATTTACATGAGCTGTACTGAAACCAATATAACGCTCCGCGAACCAGTATACTCTCAGAACATTGGCATCTTCAGCAGCGTATGGCTCGACATTTTCTATACCTGAAATAGCATTGATTTGGTACGACGTTTTTAAAAATGGGGTCATACCCTGCTGAACGTTTATTTCATCCGGCATATTCATGCACGCACGTACAAATATGAAGTTACGCAATAATTTTGTTGCCTACTGGTAAAAGAGTCATTGCGCTTTCTGAGTCACTGATCTGAGAGGTACGTTGAACACTTTTTGATCGGGGAGAGATGAGAGAGACGCAGATCTTAGTCTCCCATCATTAACGGTGGGAGGGGGAGGCCTATATATATATATATATATATATATATATATATATATATATATATATATATATATATATATATATATATATATATATATATATATATAAAATGAGATCTCACAGACAGTAATGCCAAGGAATGTAAATAAGAAAGAAAAGTGGGTGAAAAAATAACCAGCCGTGAGCAGGAATCGAACCTACGGCCTTGGAATAACGCGTTCGATGCATATATATATATATATATATATATATATATATATATATATATATATGTGTGTGTGTGTGTGTGTGTGTGTGTGTGTGTGAGAGAGAGAGAGAGAGAGAAACACGCATAAACAGGCACGAAGTCAGAACAACTGCTCATGTTGCCCCGCTTGGCCCTGTTTGATATAAAGTTATGATTGCTCCGTAGACATCCCCCTACGGCCACCAAAATCACCACCTGTGCTTTTCAAGAGGATAAAGGAGTGCTAGTTGAGCTTCCAATAATGTGTTCCGAGCCCCACCTTAAAAAATGAAAGCGGCGCCGTGTCCCCCTGCCCCCTGACTTTAAGCCGTGAAAAGAAGACAGCTTTAGTGAAGGTTCGATAGTCGATAATCAGTGGATTGTTTTAATTTGACGGACGTTCGTTTTTTAGGCGCCTTTGTGATGCAAATGACTTGTAACGCAGCCCTATTACTCGAGTTCAGTAGTAACTGACTCCAGAAGCATGGGAAATACGTAGCCAATGAGAATACCAAGAAATTGTTGTAAGAAGAAACATAAGTGTAGTCGGTTAGTATTTCTGCACCTGCCTTTTTTTTTCTATTTGGCACTTCCATTCAAACAGTGTGGAGGATTCACTGACTCAAGTTTTTTTTTTCTTCGAGTGCCTTTATTTCATTTCATTTATTATACACTTCACGGCCATAATGCATTACATAATGCATTACATAGGTGTAGTATTAAAAGCGTGATTTTGAGAAAAAAAATGCAGTATCGAAATTTAAATTTACAACCTCATAGAGTTTTTGCTGTGGTATTGCGAAACTGCTCGTAACCATTAAAACTGCCATACTAAGTTCTGCGAGAAGGTAATTTCAGACAGGCAGTGCATGTAGCGCGTCCTTTCATAAGTAGCCTTACCGCCATAAGTCAAGGTCGGTACATGAATACGGCGCTAAGAGTAACAGAGTGGATTCGAAGACGAGGCAAACGCACGAGGGTACCCGCCACGGCGGTCTAAGGTGATCGGCTGGCAAACTGCGCCCTTCGTCCCGTATATTTCTTACGGGGCTCTGGAGTTCTACCCTGTCTGGTTTATGTACATAATAAAGTGTTGTAGTACCACTAATACTGACCAGCAGGTCGCGGGAACGAATCCCGCCCACGGCGGCCTCATTGTCGATGGAGGCGGGAACGCTTGATGCCCGTGTGCTTCAGATTTACGTGGGCGTTAAAGAACCCCAGATGGTCGAATTTTTCGGAACCCTGCACTTCGGCACTTCCCATAAGGATATTGCTGTTTTTGAACGTAAAACCCTTACAACGGCTAACTACCGGCTTCGCACAGGAACATGCCCCTACTCCTTCACTTGAAGCTGGCAGGTGCGTTTCGAGCAATATTGCACGCAATTGCAAAAAAAAGAAGAAAAAGAAGCAATAGTGCGCGCATGGCTTACCGGGGGGAGGAATTAGCATAATAATAGGTATAATAGTCATACCGTGTTCTGCCACAGCGGAGCGCCGGAAAAACGTCCGAGATAAGGTTACGTGCATGCGTAGAAAGCCCGATGTGCTCCTATATATATATATATATATATATATATATATATATATATATATATATATATATATATATATATATATATATATATATATATATATGCGTGGGAAAGAATCGTGAGTCTAAGCACTTTTATCATTTTGTTTTGCTGTGTATTTTCTTTGGTTGCACCGTGGGTACCGTCGATTTGGTGCCTTGCGTGGAATTTGTGAGTTCGTGGGGCGGCTTAATCACCGCCGTGGCGACCGATATCCGGTCAGGTGCGCGCAGCGCCACGCTCGGCGTCTTTGGACGACGTGGTGAGCCGAAGTCACGATCTGTTGTTGTGACGCTTGTTACGTCTGCATCGGTAAGGTTATCTAAACCGGGACCAACGCCCTTGCCAGGAATGTTGTCTTTTTTTTTTTTTTGCCGTGCGCAGCTCTCTCTCTCTCTTTGGTCCTGATCGTTGTCACGTTCATGTCATCGTAATTGTCAAAGCCACGTCATCCTTGCCTTTGGCGCAGTTCTGGGATAATGAGCAACACCGCAGAGCTTTGGGAAAAGTGGCACTGGGCGTGGGGTAGGGGGATGGTGTGACAAATAATCATATGTGAGTAGTGATTACTGCCATTCTATATCGGGTCAGAATCATAATGCTGCGTGTTTAATTCGTGCTTGTTTCTCGTTGTAAACAGAAGCGGGAGGTGAAGTACTTGACGATTTGTGGGGTTTAACGTCCCAAAACCACTATTTGATTATGAGAGACGGCGTAGTGGAGGGCTCCGGAAATTTTGACCACCTGGGGTTCTTTAACGTGCACCCAAATCTGAGTACACGGGCGAGGTGAAGTACTTAAATACCAGGACCTACTGCTACTACTACTACAATTATTATTATTATTATTATTATTATTATTATTATTATTATTATTATTATTATTATTATTATTATTATTATTATTATTATTATTATTATTATTATTATTATTATTATTATTATTATTATACAATTTCGTTCAGTAACGTGGCGGTCGGTGGACCGGTTTCCATCATAGTGAAGGTGGTTATCCAGTACCTCCGGTTATCCTAGGTGAACAAGGCTCCCGTATAGGAGCCGAAAGGCCTTTTTCAGAACATATTGTAGTTTGATCAGCGCTGTATTTCTTCCGTCCATGTCTTTCCCTGGCCAGGCGGCCGGGTGTCAGCCAAACAAACTACTTCCTATCCTACTCCTTCCCTGTAATGGTTTACGAATGTGAGCGGACGTGAGCTTTGCTGAAAAAAAGGAGAAATACTTACAAAATTGATTGATTGATTGATTGATATGTGGGGTTTAAAGTCCCAAAACCACTATATGATTATGAGATACGCCGTAGTGGAGGGCTCCGGAAATTTAGACCACCTGGGGTTCTTTAACGTGCACCCAAATCTGAGCACACGGGCCTACAACATTTCCGCCTCCATCGGAAATGCAGCCGCCGCAGCCGGGATTCGAACCCGCGCCCTGCGGGTCAGCAGCCGAGTACCTTAGCCACTAGACCACCGCGGCGGGGGAAATACTTACAAAAAACTGCTTTGCATTTATCGGGTAATATTACGCAGCATACCAGGTGTGTATGCACCTTTTCACAGGAAGGAAAAAAAAAAACACTGCCATGATGGGCTGTTCGCGGGAGTACAAAGGCTAAGGGCGCAGCGTTGTCAGTGCATTTTCGAGGGGACGCGCCAATTTGCACAGCCCAAGCAGGGCTATATGGCGGCGCCCAGGGAGGCGTTTATGAAAAAGTGAATATGTTTCTTACATTTTTTTGTTTGTTCTATAACTTCTCAGTCAGAAGTATATACGCTTCTCCAACACACCATACAGCCCCCTCCCCCTCGTCCCTCCTCAATTGGCGAGCCGCTAATCGGAGCCCCCAGATGGCGTATAAGCCGTCCTGGCTCACGGCGTGCGCATGGTGCGGTGGTTTCTATCGTGCATTAGCGACTGAGTCGGGGGCGTCTTTTCCGAAATGGATTTGGAGAGAGGGGGGGGGACTGTATCGCACGGTTCGGCGGCGAGGCACAAAGCGAGAGAGACCACGAGCAGAAAGCCGAGTTCAACCAGTGTACGGCGTTGTTAGATTTTACCTTTTTTTTTTCTTTTCGTTAAAACGATGGATCTTGCTCGATGGCTAAGCCGACGTTTTTGTGTGACACTCAATAATGGCTTCACTCGGCTTCTTTTTAGGCTGACAGGCCTTCTGCGCGTTTTCCAGGGTAGCCATGGCCACTCCCCCCCCCCCCTCATCTCCCTGTCATTTCACCAACTGTCATGGGTGTCGGACAGTGTTCCCAGAATGTCCCATGGTTCTTTCTCTTTATGATATGTTCCTTTCTGCCGTGGTGGTGTAGTGCATAGAGTTTCTCAATATTAACTAGAGGGCACTCTGGCGCTGCGATCGTTCTGCGACCATGCATTGTCAACTGCAAGTTTTGCGAGTATTTGTGTGTTTCACTGCTGATCCCACATTTGTTATGGAACAAAAGGGCAGATAACCCCATAAAAAAACCGGCAACGGCCGTTATGGGAATGATGCGTAGTACACACATTCGCCTAGTCTTCGTACTTGCGGGCGGCGAATCGTTCTTGCGGCTTCGTTTATTGCTGTGTTTCGATTTTGTTTTGAAAGAAAGATTCAACCCTTTTGAACTTCCTGACCCAATTCGGAAAGGTAAGCCGAAAAAAAATAGGGTGGTGGAGCGAAATTGTTGAACATTTGCTGATTTTTGTTTCGTGAGAAAAAAGCTCCAAGCCACACGAACACACACGGAGCCAAGACCAGGCCAAAGTACGAACATTAGACCAATGTGTGTGCTACCCGTCATTCCCATGCTCGTTGAAGCGTCGTGCGTTGCAGCCATAACATAGAAACTAGCGCCAGAGTTCCCTCTAGTAGGTATCGTAGGAAACTCTATGGTGTAGTGGTCTCGGTGCTCGGCTGCTCTAGCGAAGGTCGTGGGTTCGTTACCAGAGCCACAAAGGTCGTATTTCTGTGGAGGCGGAATGGTAGAGGTCCATGTATTGCGCTATTTCAGTGTTGAAGAACGAGAGATGGTCGAAATCGCCTGAGCCTTCCACTGCGGCGTCCCTCTGAATCATAATTTTGTTTTGGGGCGTAACAACCGTGATTATTATTATTATTATTATTATTATTATTATTATTATTATTATTATTATTATTATTATTATTATTATTATTATTATTATTATTATTATTATTATTATTATTATTATTATACTGTTGTTGTTGTTGTTGCTGCTGCTGCTGCTTCTTGGTTATTTAATGCGAAAAATGCTATAAGAAGTATGAACTTAAGTTTCGGTAACAGTTTCCTTTCGTGTACTGCGCACTGTCAGCGCACGTTAAGGTAAACCAGGTGGTCGAAATTTCCGGAGCACACCGCCATGTCATGCCACGCTAATCGTATCGTGGCATTCAAGCCCCTAAAACTCCGGATATTATTATTACAGATTACCTTCTCGTTTGTTTTCCTAACGCCGTCTCTTTCTGCACCAGGATACGCCGTGCAATGACTTGCGCACAGCATCGAAAGCGAACGTGAGCGAATGATTCATTCTCGCGGCCATTTGCGATCGCGCACCTCTCATATAATCGCAATTACAAACACCTCCAATCGCGTCGTCCTATCGCCTCACTGCGGCCCGTTTGCTACAACGAGATTTCGTTGTACCTGGAAAGGGAAACTATACGCTCAAACGCACGTCTCAGAGGCACGCCTCAACAACCGGCCGTGGGGCGCGCGTATGTGCCCAGGCAGGCCATTAGAGGCAGGCACGCATAACAAAAAACAACACAGTGTGCCCTCTCAACGTCATCAGGACCGATCGCACAGCCGCCGTGCATTTTCACGTCTTCGCGCCGCACCGAACCCCGGAATTATCGCCATTGGCATGGCCACGGTGTGCGAACGCCCACCTCTTCGCCACTTGGCTTGCTCGCTCAAAACAGACCAGCTTGAAGACGATGATCGCCTTCCCGACGGTGGAAGCCTGATCGTGCGGCACGGATATTCCGGTCCAGTCGAAAGTGTGTGCCCGCTCGCGCTGGAAGGTGAGAGAGAGAGAGAGAGGGGGCTTCAAGAGTGTCGACTCACGCTGCCATGTGTACACGACTCAGTTGCTCGCTAATTGAACGCAGCTCGCGGTTCGCGTGTAAGGCAGAGAGAGGTGGCTGTTCTTTATTATACTGTCCAGCAGTGAGCCAACTGTGTATGCCCCCCCCCCCCCTCCCAATCTTCGCCACCAAACCTACGGAATGTAGACCGCATTCGACTTGAAAGCTTTCCCAGACCAGTGGGGCGCAGAGCGGCAGGGAGCGTCACATCAAGCTCCACCCCAGCCCTAATGGTCGTTACCGTATTCAGCCTCCTCCTCCTCCTCACCCACCTCGCCCAACCCTGATTCCATTACAATCGATCTTTGCGGAACGCTTAAGACGAGAGAGGTACGATTGGGTCGCATCGTGGTGGACGAACGGGTGAAAAAGAGTCCCCGTATTTTACTCTGTCATTCAGAGCCCTCTCTGTGTGATCAGAAATAGACAGCTATGCAGATACAAAATGACAAAATGATACGCTTAAGAGAGGCTACGCCTGGCTAGACTTGCACTTGACTTGCCTCTCTGGATGCCGGGTGAGAACTGTTGTAATACAGGGATCACAGAATAGTTACCAGTGCCGGGAACACGTAAATCAGCTGGGATTTTCAAATAGAGAAACCGAAGCTGGGCTTTTTGCACGTGAAATATCAGAAGTATTTTGAGATATCATAAAAAAAGCAGGAAAGTCAAGTGCATCACCCCGCCGCGGTGGTCTAGTGGATAAGGTACTCGGCTGCTGACCCGCAGGTCGCGGGTTCGTATCCCGGCTGCGGCGGCTGCATTTCCGATGGAGGCGGAAATGTTGTAGGCCCGTGTGCTCAGATTTGGGTGCACGTTAAAGAACCCCAGGTGGTCGAAATTTCCGGAGCCCTCCACTACGGTGTCTTTCATAATCATATGGTGGTTTCGGGACGTTAAACCCCACATATCAATCAGTCAATCAATACATATACTTGTAGATGCTGGAGAAAAGCACGATTACTCAAACATTAAAAAAAAAACACCCGGACAAGTCAATATCGTACGGCAGAAAATACGATAACGAGCAAGAACACACACACACATAGTTTCTTACCTGCAATGCGGCCGATGGCTTCGGCGCACTCGTCGGCCGTCCGGGGGATTTCCTAGCTCTGTCAATTAGTGCGAAACTAAAAAAAGATTACAATCGCACTCGAAAGCAGTCTTTGACGGCGTTCGTTGACCCTCGTAAGGCTGCCATTTCGACGAAGTTTCCGTCTGGAGCAGACGATCTGCGCACAGGAGCTGCGGCGGCTGCAGCGCGGTTGAAAGTGGAATCTTCAAGTAGACGTTACACGAGAAAGGACGCCACTTCGAGATCTCGAGGCCAATAACTAACAGACAGGGTTGCCAAGGAAAGTATAAGGGATGTTATTACAAATTATTGTTATGAAATTCTTAAAAAAGAAAGCAACTTGGACGATAAGATAACTTGCCGCCTGCAGGGAGCGAACCCGCGACCTTCGAATAACGCGTCCCATGCACCACCGCTGAGCTCCAACAGCAGTAATCTCTTCGTCCCGGACTTTATAGGCTATGCATGTGTACTTAAACGGTATCCGTTGTGGGAGTGTCAGTCAGAGTCGGCCCTTTTAAACACTGGCCCACTTTTACTCAATACACTCACTATATACCACTATATATACGAGTTAGTGGAGGAGCACAACTTAGATAACATGGAATATCTTGTCTTACCAGGCTCGAATTTCGTAAACTTATTCTGCTTTTTCACGTGTTACGCTAATCCTGCTGCCGTCGACAAATGCTGAATCATCGTCGTACTATATAGCCGAGTCAGCTGCTCAGCTCGAATAGCTGCGTCGTAGTTGTTTGCGCGTAATGGACACCGCTTGCTTGTTTTCGCACCGAAAACACCTGTTTACCGCCTAGTTATGCGCGAGCTATGCGGCGAAGTGCGTAAATTATGGCAGTGCTTTGGCTGCGTAAGATACAATGCCACTGCTACAGGTATGTTACACGAAGCCTTCATCTTTCTGCTATCTCTCCACGCAACTAATAACTGTGCGGAATAGTATGGTGGTACTACTTTAGTGCTTGTATAATGTAAACTCGCAATATCTCTTTCGCTCTATATAGGTGTGAGTTGAAACATATTAGGAAATTACCTTTGACCGTCTTAAGTGAAATGATGTTTCTTTCTAGATTACGAATATTATGCGATATTGTATGTTCTGTGTATAGATGTAAAAGTGTTTAACAGGGAATATAGATAGAAGATGGCTCGACAAGTTTACACGTCTTCGTTAAGGCGATAACGGCTTCCTGAAATCGCTAGTTTGACCGAAACAAGTACATTTCAAAATACTAAATATCCTGAGAGAACTGCGTAGTTCTCCCCTCTCACCTAAAATTTTACCAGAATGCTCCTTGAAGCTTTAGCCGATAGTCGATTTTGATAACTAGATTTTTTTTCGTCAGATATATCATTTTACTTTGCTTTGTTTTTTACTCATTTGCGCCTGGTTGCCGTTGTCGAGAAATGGCGCCACTTACATAGGTGTCCCCAAACCCTGCTCATACTAGAAGTGAAAACATTGCACAGAACCAAATCATTGAATCAAGAAAGAATGATGATAATGCCGTTATGACGGCGCAAAACCAACAGGAACTAGTAGTTGGCCAGCACTTACTCACACCAGCCATCATAGGCAGACATTGACGAGCACGAGGCAAAGCAAGCTAGTGTAGGTAATTCGCGAGTAATTACGGTAGTTGAGCCCGAAAAGGAATTAACATCGCCGTGACACCCCGCTGCCTCATGCTGAATGTTTACATGCGGAAGTAAGGGGTGCTCGTCAACTACCTCTGCCTTGAATTTTCGTCAATGGTGAGCGCGGAGTTTTGTTACTGGAGATGCTAAAGTGCTGAATATGTTCTAGTGACCAACATTCTTCATCAACTGAACATGACCTGTTGCTGAATATGATGCTGTAATACTGAATTTGCTATAGTTCTGCACAGGCTGTTGTGATGAATATGTTGTAGTGCTAAGTATGAAATAATGGCGAATACTCTTGTTGAGCGGAATATGGCCTATTGCCGAACATGCTGTATAAGTCTGCAGGCTATGCTATAGTATTGAATATGCTCGAGTATCTAATATGCTCAAGTGTTAAATGTGTGGCGTATAGTCTTGATGAGCGCAGTATACCGTAGTGATGAATATGCTTTAGTGCTAAATATATGCTTCACTGCCGAACAGACTGTAGTGCTGAATATGCTCAAGTGCTGAATATGCTATAACAGGGAGTATTTTTACGAGCAGAATATGTCCTAGTGCTCAATATGTGGCAGCACTGAATATGCTATACTGCCGAATATGCTCGAGTACTGCATATACTCAAGTGCTAAATATGCTCCAGAGGCGAATATTCTTGATAAGCCCTAGGCCCGTACTATGCTGAATATGTTGTAATACTAACTATGCTGTAGTGCTGCACATTCTCCAGTAATAAAAAAGGCTCGTGTACTGAATATGCTTAAGTGAGGAGTATGTTCAAAGAACAGGATACGCTCAAGTGCTCAATATGCTCAAGTCAGACGTTATTGTTATATCTATTTACTAAAGCTATAGTTTTTCAATACCTTCAGTCAAGTTTCAATCCCCGCCATTCCTCTTTGCTGTCTTATCACGTGACATGCCCATCAGGTGCAACGGGTTTGCTTACACAGGTAATCTGGTGTCGATGGAACTATATCAGCTCGCGTTCTCTCTTGAATCGCACGCGAAAACTGTCTCAGCCTCTGCAACGCCGTGCACCGAACTCCGGCGCACACCGTTCCCGTCTCCGATAGCGTTATTACGTGAACGCGTGGGCTAGCCGGGTTGAGAGGAGGCGGCCGGCCTCTTGTAACGACGCTCAGCCAGATAATCCCCTCGCCTTCACTTCGTCGAACTGGCGGTGTAATTGCTGCTTCGCTAACGATCACGGTGCGCTTGAGCGAGTCGCCGCGGGCGCGACATCTTACCTCCCTTTCTGCCGTCTCCGTCTCTCTCTCTCTATCTCTCTAGATGTATACCCACGTCTGGTGTAACGTGCAGTGTGTGTACGTTGGGCGCGAGATAGTACGAGACCTGGCTCGACGCCGGCTTTCCTGTGGTCTTCATATCGACTGCTACCCCCTTCCTGACCTCTATTCGGTTGTTGCTCAGCGTTTTACACCTTGTGCACTACTGCCGAAAAGGGCAGTGCCAGAGGGGGGAGCATGGAAGGGCTGTAGCCACCCCCCCCCCAATTTCCGCCTGTTCATGTGCCCCCTTCCCCTAAAAGCAATCATCGCGAGAACAAAACGCATAAGTTACCTATCTTTCGCAGGATTTCGAACAGGCCACTGAACAATTGACCACATTCATACTATCAATCAGGTTATAAATAAATGCTCAGAATATAGCCAACCACTATACATAGCCTCCATAGATTACTAGAAAGCGTTTGATTCAGTAGAAATATCAGCCGTCATGCAGGCACTGCGGAATCAGGGCGTCGATGAAGCACATATAATTATCCTGGTAGTAATTTACAGGGGATCAACTGCCACCATATATTGTTCCATAAATAAAGTGATCAGAATACCAATCAAGAATGGTGTAAGGCAGGGGGACACAATCTCCCCAATGCTATTTACCTCGTGCTTACAGGAGGTTTTCAGAGGCCTAGAATGGGAACGGTTAGGGATAAGAGTTAATGGAGACTACCTTAGTAACCTGCGCTTCGCCGATGACATTGCATTGCTGAGTAACTCAAAGGACGAATTGCAACTCATGATTACGGAGTTAGACACAGAGAGCAGAAAGGTGGGTCTTGAAATTAATCTGCAGAAAACAAAAGTAATGTACAACAACCTCGGGACAGAGCAGCGCTTCGAAATAGGTAATAGTCCACTTTAAGTTGTAAATGACTATATCTACTTAGGGCAGGTAATAACCATGGTGCCGAACCACGAGATTGAAGTAACTAGAAGAATAAGAATGGGGCGGAGCACATTTGGCAAGCACTCTCAAATCACGACAGGAAGATTGCCACTATCCCTTTAGAGAAAGCTATATAACAGCTGTATCTTGCCGGTACTTAGCTACGGAGCAGAAACCTGCAGACTTACAAAGAGGCTTCAGCTTAAGTTGAGGACGGCGCAGCGAGCAATGGAAAGAAAAATGGTAGATGTAACCTTAAGAGAGAAGAAGAGATCAGAGTGGATTAGGGAACAAACGGGGGTCAATGATATAATAGTTGAAATCAAGAGAAGGAAATGGACATGGACCGAGCATGTAGCGCGTAGACAGAATAACCGCTGGTCATTAAATGTAACTAACTGGATTCCCAGAGAAGGCAAGCGGGTTAGGGGAGACAGAAGGTTAGGTGGGCTGATAAAATTAAGAAGTTTGCGGGTATAAATTGGCAGCAGCAAGCACAGGACCGAGTTAACTGGCGGAACATGGGAGAGGCCTTTTTGCTGCAGTGGACGTAGTCAGGCTGATGATGATGATGATGATGATGATGATGATGATGGTGACGATGACCTATCTTTCTGCACCCACTCCTTTAACACCCGAAAGCACTCGCTTGTCGTGAGTGCCTCCCCCCTCCTCCCCCCCACACCCAGTAATAGAAAGAAATCCTGGCGTCACCCTGGCACTGTCGAGATATCCTCCATAGAAAACACTCGGGGCACTACTCTCATTTGCGTTACCCATTAAAAAAAACACTGCAATGTGGACTATATGCCCTTAATCTCACTTACCTATACTCCGCTTCACCGATCACGTGCAACGCGGTTGAGGCCAGCGAGACTTCCTGGAATCAATGTGTTCACAGCGAGTATACATAGTTTAATGTCGTTCCTACTCAAAATACATTTTCTCTTTTGTTCTTTAGGCTCAATACTAAATAAACACGCCTCGTACCTTACAAGTAAACAAACCTCGTTGTACGGTTATTTCTACGTGGCTGCATCGATTAATGCGGTTATGCCTTCGTTCTTGTTTGTATTGTTTTGCATGTGGTCGCGACGCGTGTCATGCAGAGGCAGACGCTGGGCCCGCGCGAGCGTTTACAGCAAGAGACGATCGACCAAGATACACGCGGAGTGATACGCTTCTTTGACGGGATATTTGCATAACGTATAGGATATTTGCTACGTATAGACCCATTCCATGTTTGTAAACACAGGTAGGCTGATGTCGACACTATCGGTAAAGTTATAGCGACGTCCACACGTAACTTACGCCATAAGCGCTGAGGGCTGCGATGTGCGCAAAAAACAAAAAAAAAACTTAGTTGTGAGATGCGACTCGCAACCTACCGCGACGCAACTCATAGGTATACAGTTTTTTTTTTCTCTCGTTGGTTGACTGAGAACACTACATGCACCAGTGAAAACTTAGCAGAAACTGCGGTAGGCAGAGCGTCTTTTGCCTACCAAGACAGCGCCACCGCATTTTCGTGACGTAAGTCCGGTGGAATTTGTCTATAGAGCGGTCGAGCGCATAGCTGTACACGCTTGCGCCGTCCACAGATAGCTATACCTCGCGTTAGCTAAAAGCTTACCTTTATGCTCGATATATAACACAACAAGCTAGCATATGAAGCGGCTATGTTTGATACCACCATACTGCATCGGTCTATGCATATTTTTTTTTTCAAAATATGGCGGCTGTGGGAGTGGACTAGTTGATCTAGCCCTAATATCAACGACCGCCTTCGCTGCCCTTCTAACAATAAATCATCGTGCGGTGTTCGTTAAGGCGGGGTGAATCCGGTTATGGACTAGGTAGGAGGGTTAAGACACACACGCTCGTACTCCCGATTCCGGGAAGCTTGCAGCCGCGATGCTCCATCATGTCCGTGTGTGCTCGGTCATTCATACGGACGGCATGCGAGGAGGTGCAGAGACGGTCACATGGAATACCTATTTATAACACCCATAAATGGCAAAACATGGTAGAAACAATATCTTGAACATAGATTGGACACACCCTCGATAATGGTCATTCGGTTTGTTTATTCTAGGTTTTTGCGAACGGACTCCCCCACAGACCTAATGCTAGCTAATAATATTCCTTCCCTTCAGGATCGTAGAAAGAAGTCCCGCCTTGATTTTCTGTCTCTTTTATATAATCGCAAACTTTCCCTTGATCCAACCCCTTTTCTTTCTCCATTAAACACAAGACCGACAAGACATCGCCAACCAAATGCACTAACTCCGTACTTCGCGAGAACGGACACGTTCAAATTTTCTTTTTTTCCACGCACCATTTCAGACTGGAACCAGACAATCGAATATAGTACTTGCGATACTGAGTAACTGTGCACTGTTTTTTTTTGTTTTGCGTGTATTGTATTTCTCTTTGCATTACACCGTGCCCTCCTGCTTGGACCGAAGTGTGGTCCGCAGTATGTATTAAATAAAAATTAGCACCTTTTGGGGTGCATCTTTGCCTCGCAATAATATACCGTTCGTCTACCGGCTTGCGTTTCCATTCTAGAAAAGTCTGCTTTCGCCAATGGCTCGCTTAAAAAATCGCCGTGCCACACTGAAAGCTCGCGCGCATTTTGACCTGAAGGGACCGGGCGCTCGGCGTCAGAGTGGGGATAGGGACGCGCGACATATACGACAATAGCTGTAGTTGGAATGAAAGGGTGCTCTGGCGATGGTGACTGTTTTCAGAATGTAATCTGTAATCCATTCTTTCTTTGGAGCTTAAAAGGAAGAAGCTGTTGTTTTGACGCTTTTGATACTTTTATGCTGTGTTTGCGATCACTTAGTTACTTGACTCTCCCATCCTTGCACTCACCCTTCCTGCATTGATCTCGTGAGGTATTTACACAATGCCCAAACGAACAAACAAACAAACAAACGTAATAGTATAAAAAACTTTATTGATGTTTAGAATAAATACCTGGCTGCCACTTTGTGGGCCTGCTGGATGGCCCAATGCTGGGCCGGCGAGAAGTGAGCTTTTTAGAAAGCCCTCTCACCCATTTAATGAATAAATAAACAAATAAGTTAGTACTTATTTCATTGATTATTTATCATTAATTAATTAATGTAAGTATTGTGGTGATTGAGGGGCGCAGGCAGAAATATTTTTCTTGCGTAGTGGGGGGGGGGAGTCATATTTTTTATTTGAAGTGAGAGCTGGCCGGGCAGGCAGATGTGGTCAAGTGTCATCTTGTGCTCTGCAAACAACGGCAAAAATAAAAATTAATTAGAGGAAGAGGGAAGGGGAGGCACGGGTCTCGAGTGCCTCCCTCATCGCCATGCTACTGCGTTGATCTCAAGTAATTGCGTGTGAAATTTCTGTATTTCGTTCTCGTGGTAGAAGCTGAAAGTGTACGCAAGACGTGAGCATCGGGTTCGAATTCTTTCGAGTCAGTTTCTCTTAGTCGGATGAATGAAACACTCCAAAGTATAAAAAAATGGCCCCGTATCTGCATGTTACACTGCAAATGTCGTCGAAAGACGATAGTCTTGCGTCTAGAGAGAGTGAACAAAACGTTTATTTGATGTTCTGCGCAAGCAGTTCGGTGAATAGTATACTGGAGGCGCTGCGTTAGAGTACCTTGAGCGTGCAGCGGAGGCGAACGAGCGCATCAAGTGACGTCACACGTGACACATGAGAGCTGTCTGGCAGTTTTCTTGGAAAACGAAGCGCGCGCGCCCTGCGCGCCCGTCTCGGAGGTGATAAGGTGTAGAACGCAAGGCGACGGGCAGGTGCCGCCACCGTCTCGTCTTAGCAAACAGTTGGAAACACTTGCCTTTTCGTGCAAGCGTTGCCTGGTCAGCGCAACGTGATAAACGCTATGGTTTTTATAATTACATACATATGCCTTTTCTATTAAGAGACACACATGCAGAATGTTGACGTGCTGTTATGGTACCTCAGATATGCGCAATAATTGCTTTTTAATTGACAATTGCACAAGTGTGAACGCTGAATCTTGAGCAATATTGGTGGGCGCGGCGGATGGGATCGGCCGTTCGGAGTATCGTTTGGCCCCTTTGGTGCTGTTTAGGGCACCGTTAAGGGCGGACAAACATACAAATGTACAGACAGACAGACAGACAGACAGACAGACAGACAGACCAAAATTTTTGCGTCGAAGGTCCCCGAGAAAGGCTATCGTCTTTAAAACACCGAGGGAGAAGTCTAGCAAGAATAATACATGCGGCTATGCGTCGACGACCGTCCCACCTACGGCGTTCGCGCAGCAGGTGATTCTCTTCCAGTGTCCTCCTATCCCGTGTCGCTTCTTTCAAAACACAAGCGGAGGCGTGTTTATCGCGCGGCCTCGGCTCCACGCACTCCACCTGCCGTTGACAGTGCTACCGCGGTCTATAATACCCTCGCTATTCTTGGGCTCGATTTCGCCGAGATGCCCAAGTTCTGTCATGCGTGAAAACCCACGCGCACTGCAGAAAACGGCCATAGACGTCCGTCCGCACGTGGGCACTATATTACGCGCATGTTCTCGTCGCCTGTCCTTCGTCACTCGCCGCACGACAAAAAAGAAAAAAAAAACTTGGAAAGGTGTATCTGAGCTGCATATGCGTATTATAGGGTATAAAGCCGTGTTTCGCTACTACTCCGTGCCCCTTCCTTGACGGACAATCGACGCGTGACGTCACACGCAATGGGCTGTAGGGAGACGGGCCCTTTCATATATAGCGCTTCCAATACGATTTATTGCTTAACTTATCTAGCCTGTGCTGGTCATTCTCATTGAGGTTTCATTCTACCCCACGTGCGCTGCTTCCCGCGTGCGGTACAAATCGCGGCTCACGTTATAAATTGTGATAGCCCTATACAGTAAGCACCAATCGACCTATATATATATTGTCACGGTAATAAAATCAGTGCAAGTAACAGTGTAGCAAACAGCGGCACAGCTTCGATCAAGCGGCGCGAGCTTTTTTTTTGTTTTTTTTTTTGTCGTCATCTTTCTCCAGGCCAAATCCTTCGACCCGCACAAGTAATGATGACACCAGCCACGCAACAGCCAGAAACCCACTACATGCTCGTGTAAATATTATCCTGTGCCAGGCTGCAACTTACGTCGACTGCAAATAGAAGCTCACTGCTGTGTGCAATGAATCGTATGAATCGTAAGAGAAAACCGGTGTGGGTGAAATGGGCATCGAAAAAGAGAGAGAACGCAGGAATGAACTATCTAGAAAGAGAAAGGCATTCCGCGGGCCTTTGCCCCTCATTCTCTCTCTCTCTCATCAGACTCGCTCGTGCACTCAAGCAAGCAGCGGACGGCGCACGTAGGCGTGAAGCCGCCGCCAGCAAGGCGTGACCAGCGGGTGGTGGCCGAAGTGGGAAGGGGGGCCGTCACACTGGCCTGCAGTCCCGCGTGGAGCGAATTTCCGATGGACGCTGTGCGAGCGGCCGACACGTCACGAATTCGCCGTGGCCTCCCAGTCATCTTCTATACCTTCACTTCTTCAGCGCCATCCCGCGACGATTCCTGCAACGCAGGATGCGTTCGCCGCCTTTCCTCTACTCACTTCGACTGCTACCATCCTCACGCCGCGGGAGTTCGCCGTCGATGCAGCTTGGCCTCTTGGGAGAGATGCACGCAATTCGTGTTGTTTACTGCCTTCTCGGTCGTCGATTGATTTTGTTTTGTTTGCCGAACAGCGCCGACAACGAAACGGGACGATCACGTTGCTAGCGACGATGGCGCCCCGCCGCGGAGAGTACGAACGTGAACGGCATGCGTTAATAAATGCGGTCGCCCGTGGTAGTTCGCATGCGAGACGATTGGGAAGCATGTATCGACCGGTTTTTTTTTGCTTACTTTTCCTGTCGCTTTCTACGGGGGGGGGGGGGGGGGGGGGCGTCACTTTCATGGTCTTTGGCTACCGCTTCTGTTGTGGGATGTTGCTGCTTGTTTTGTTAATTTCGTGTGTTGGGTGTCGTTGCTACCGCGACATCTATATTTGAAACCGACACCACCTCATCAACCATGTCAGCAGGGTCGATTCTCGCGCTTATAGATGTGAACCCTGATTGGAGGTCAACACATACAGCGCGTCCTGTGTGTAAAAAAATATATTACACCAACGTGACATCGATACGTAAGGTGGCAGTGATCACTGATTGAAAAAAAAAAACTGAACAGGATGAATTATGCGATTCGGGTAACGGCTGGACAGATTGGGCGACTGCCACGTCACCAGGAGATCACCAGGTGCGTCGACTTGAATGGACTTGGGGCAACTGCTGCAGGCCTTATCTCTAGTGTACGATTGACCTGTAAAATATAGACGGTGGGGAGGAAGAGTTTACAAGACGCAGGTGACGTAGGTTTGCGGTGGCCCCTGACCTCCACAAGCTGTACGGCCAGATGTTGACCTTCCTGCATCTGAGGGGACGCGCTGACTTGTCGGAACACGCTTCACGCTTTATAAAAACCATGAAAATGGGCAGCAATGAGGTCGAGATTTCCAAAGTAAGCAATGAGATTTCTACCGCTTGATCATTGCTAAGCGCAGAACTTACATGACGGGACGGGACTGAAAGGAACGGACAAGGAAGGAACCACTAACTCTCAAGAATATTTAATTAGGGCGAAAGCCTAAGATGCCTGATCAAATGCGAAAGTTAACCGGCGTCGGATCCCGTGTCGGCGGCCTCAATATGAGGTATGCAAAAAAATCAACGTCTCGCGATGATGTCACAGATAGCCTGAACTTGAGGCTTCATCGTGACGTCATAATTTCGCGACTTTGACGTCATCACATGACGACACTGCTAATTCAAAGGTGGGACAATTCAAGAGGCGTCAAAAATGTATGCGTGTGTCTACACGCATGCGCGTATACGTTGAAACATCGAGGAATGACAGTTCGTTTCGAATATATACGATAATGATGGCGTGCTGACCCAGTCTTCGCCCATATTGTGTTTAGTGGCTGATTCAACATTTAGCCACGTAGTTTCTTCTGTGTGTTCAAAAGAGAACACTCGTGCAAACGAAGCGAACACCGGACATGTCACGATGTGCAAATAACAAGTCATCGCCACCCTACTTCTTAAAGGGCTACTGACACAAAAACTTTGGCCTGGCGTTTTTCTGCTCTAATGCGTTGATGGAAGCCTGTTTGTTAGTCATGGCGCATCGTTTGCTGCTGCACGCGACAGATAATTATTTACAGGCCCCTCATTATCAATAAGTTTCCGTTTTGGTTTGAGAAAGTTCCAAAAACTGGGTGCAACTGTCGCCACCTAGCGTGTGCAGCTCTTGAGCACGTCAACACGCAGAACTGTGACGAACTTCCGCATGGTCCGCATCAAGAATTACTTTCGAATAGGAAACGGGACAGCAATGTCGTCAAACACAAAACTTTCTAAGCGTGCGCCATGGCTACGCAATCGCAACCAGCCGCCGAGAAATATAGACTTCGGGAACTGACGCGGCAAAAGAAAAAGGGCGGCGATGACGTCATCATAACTTGTTTTATTGACCGCAGAGTGGTGACGTGAGGGAAGTGGGGGGTCCCCTCAGGGTCTCCTCCGAGGTTGTCCATGGCGCTATGGAGTCGGTCGCGCACGCAAACTTCAAAATTAATTTAAAATACCTTCCAAATACCTTCCAAGCTATATTCGCTGTTGATAACTTGCAGATGATACATGAATGTTCACGAGAATCGACCCGACAGGCTATCTCGGTCGTGAAATTTTCTGTCAGTACCCCTATAACTATAGTATGTGCCCTTGCAGCTGCGCTTGCTACGACACACAGCGATGCTAGCTACGGATGGTTTTGAATCGACTTCACCCCAGACCATTTTGTGTGCAGAAGATACTAGGACCTTGGGCATCTGCCTCAGTTGCGCAGAAAGCAACTAAAGCACTGCTACTTTACCTTCAGTCAACAAACCTGAGTGACCGCCTGTAAACTGTGTGTGCTCCCCGAGTGTGCTCGTGATTGTGTGTACCTTCTCATGTTTCTGCAACCTCTTTTCTCCCCTTTATCCCCTCCCCAGTGCAGGGTAGCAAACCGGATGTGCGTCTGGTTAACCTCCCTGCCTTTCCTTGCATCTTTATCTCTCTCCCTCCCTCTCTTCTCAGCTTCGCTCTCGTGAGTGTTGTAGTATACGTATAAGCACCATCAAGATGAAATCACGTGTGTCATCGTGTGGCCTAAATGTGTGTGCTCCTTCAATCCCGTGCCGTTATGTAAGTTCCGCAGCGCTCGACATTGAATATGTCGCATCAACAAGGTCAGGAAAGTGCTTACATATGTATGTACCCAGTGTTTCGTTATTGGATAAATGTGATACAGCAAATGTATCAAAGCATGACATCCTCATAAGCCTAGGCGTGAGCAGCCTTATGGAGACAGCGGATGAGTATTGCTGCTTACTGATCGTACTTTATGAAGTATCATGCAGGTTTACGTATTGAACGAATGAAGGGAAATTTTCTTCGGGGTACCCGTTCATTTGCTATGGGCACAACCGAATCTTTTCGACAACGTAATCAAAAGGTTGTGGGTTCTGGTGCCTCCGAAGTGCAGGATGATTATCCGTCCTCTTTAGTTTATCTCAGTTAACGTTATAATTACTTTACTGCAATTATTATAATCTCTTCTAAGATTCTTTGGCCTAACTTTTTGTTGATTTCATCTAGTTCTCGCTTTGTCACTTTGCACAATTCGAGAGAAGCGTTAATGATTCTGGCTGATGCTTTCTCTCCGTCTTTGTACTAATGTGCTTATTACAGCGAAAGCTGTTATGAGATCACAACTCTGGTCACGTGCAGTTGTCCACCGCCACCGACGGTGTCCGTAACACATCGCGCGAAATTAAAAAAAAAAAAATCTTGCACCAAAGACACAGTGGGGCTCGAACCCAGGATGGGTGCCAGCACAGTATACTAACATTGAGCTACACCTCTGCTTGTGACTTGTTGCCAAACTTGCCATAGGCTGGCTTGATGTCGGGATAACATTCACTTTAATACGACTTATAAAGCGTTTTAAAACATCGAAGGAACAACCAGTCGTCGCATAATGCGAATATCGTAACGAGAGAGCCGTCCAATGATATACCAATCACAAACGCTCGTTCTTGTTCCCCTATTGATGATGATGATGATGATTATGATCCTTGATACCCTGGCGCACACCCACAAAGGGGGATCGGCCAAGTTCCCCTATTAATTTTGGCGCATACCCACTTCAGCCATAATTCCTCATCGTCGTCAGCCACTGCATGAACAATTAGCGCAAAATTCCTTGAAAGTGTTTAGCGGATGCCACGCTTCTCAGAAGGATGACGAAAAATAGTATAACGAATGTCTGTCTACTACACAAATAAATTTATTAATAGTTACTTAGTGGGTATCAAGTAAAGTGTGCTTGCAGTAGTTACCCAATAAGTGTTTAGAAAAGGTTCTGAAAGGCCGCTCTTCTATATATAGCTTTCGCTGTGACTGTGCTGCGCCTTCCGCGCAGGCCTGGCGCTTTTCGGCCTTTTGGTACATCATCCCTCCCAACTTGTAAATGAGCAAACTCGACAGTAATTATCCTCCATACTTTTTTCACATGTGTGTATATGTCATGATTGCATATGCCATAGTCATCAAGTGACATCTGGAGTAGGAACTCAAGCGGCAAACCTTGCAGGCTGATGTCTAAGGGAATTTCACTAAACAATATTATCTCTTTGCCCTTCTTATCTCTTCTTCGAACAGAAGGGATAAACTGCATGAAAGCTGCATTTCACAACGTTAACCAAAAGTACGAACGAGAAAAGAAATATTAACCGCTGCGGTGATACTTCGGTATAAAGCTCGGATTGCGACTGGAAGCTCGCGGGTTCGGTCAGTGCAGCGACGGTCACATTTGTAGGGAGATTTCATGCTATTGGTTGGTGTACCAATATTTATGTGCACGTTAAAGGGTCACAGGTGGCCAAAATTTCTGGTGCCCTCCACTATGACATTCCTAATAATCATATTTGGTTTTTTGTTCGTAAAACTGCAGTAAGTATTCTTGTTAGTCCGGAAATACTAATTAAAAGCGGGCGCTCCCAGAGGGTCAATGTTTAGGCAAACTAGTTATCATTAGCATGAAGGCGCCTTGTGAAATCTTAGCTCTAAAATCTGGAAACGTTAAAGTCGTCTCTACTTGCAGGTAATTTATAATCAAAACCCAATATATGTCCGTATTGAAAAACGCACGTTGTCATTCTCCTTGAGAAACAGTTGGTACACACATAGAACTTATGCGCACGAGCTTCTTCAAGAATAACTGTTTCAACAATGTGATCAAGGGTACATTTCGATTCACATATAACTTCATTCGATTACCAGCTGTATGCTTTCGCAAGGGACGGTCGATTACGGACCCTTTGTAATTTGCACGATGCGCGCAAGTGGGCTATAAAAGGTCGGCTGTAGCAAAGCGCTGTCGCAATTCAGCTACTACGCGCGTAACCCGCGACAGTGGATACGGTGTTATAAAAACGAAGCGATCACTAACACCGACCTCCGTTTCGTAAGTTTTATTCCATTTACAAAACAGTGCCGGAGGCGTCTTGGATGTGACAAGCTCGAATTGCGAAAGTGTATAAGATGTGTCGTTGTGAAACTTGGTGCTGGGCGAAATAATTGTTTTTTCTTTCCTCTCACTAACACAAAGAAAGCTATAAAGAAGAACATATACAAGGGACGTTGTTAACAAATGACGCTTTCTACTTTTTTAGAAGCTTTTGGGAGGCCAACTGAAAATGTGCCACTCGTAAATGGAGAAAAGTGCAAGAAGAGCGGGGTGCATCTGTTCGACGATGTAGTAATAAGGAAGATGTTGCGCTGTAAATGAGTGAGTAGGCGAATCGCCTGCGGCGGGATTCATCGCGCGAGCACTGCTATAAAACAGCCCCGCCGCTATAGCGGCTACGGTATATACTGGGCTGCTGACACGCAGGTCGTGGGATCGAATCCCGGCTGCGGCGGCTGCATTTTCGATGGAGGCGGAAATGCTGTAGGCCCGTGGGCTCAGATTTGAGTGCACGTTACAGAACCCCAAGTGGTCTAAATTTCCGGAGCCGTCCAAAAGTTAGCGACAACAGAAAGAGGACGGAACGTGCGCCCTCTGTGGTCCTTGTCTGTTCAGCACCATGGCTCCAATGAACGTAACAAACTTACTAGCCAAAAAGCGTGTTTTCTATAGACTGGTCGCGAGGTTTTGTGTTGCTATTTTAGTAACCTTTTTCTCGCAACATCAAGCTGAGACTTATACGGCAGATGTATTGCATGCCCAGACAAGTGAGCGAAAACTTAACAGACAAACGAACAGAAAGTAAACTGACCACCAACATGTCCAATAATCCCGCGCGTAAAGTACAATTTCGTAATCTTCTACGCAATTAAAAAACGATTGTACACGCGTGCGCGATTATCATATGTACAGTTCAAGTCTAAGCTGGAGCAAGCACTTGTCTGAACGGGGCGGCCGGACGAAGTTTGTTCATGACGTCGTCTCCGAGGGAGCGACTGGACGAGCTGCGCACGCAGCGGAGCGCATCGTGAGGAGTAGATGAGACGCGTTTGCGGCGTTTTTAATGGGGTGCACCGTCCGACTAGGTCAGCCTTGGGAGGGTTCACTTTCGCCCACCGGCGCAGCTCTCGTTGATCACGCAAATGGTCGGGGGTACCGCGAAGTATGTATGTGTGTACGCGCGATGCATGCAAGGCTCTGACAAATCGTCCAGGCTCAGGCGAGCAGCAGCCGCCGCCGCCGCCGGGCAGGAAAAGTGCGGGGTTTATTCTGGCCATGTACTACATGTCCCTAAGTCACGCCAACCAATTCCCTGGATAAAAATATAAATTAAAATACGACTAGATTTGCTTCTGGATAAGTATGATGATATGCGCTTGAGTTCCCTGTAACCCGCCCTAGACAAGGCGTGCGCTGCAGTCTGTTCGTTCTCTGACGAGAACCAGGTCGTTTTAAATGACGAAAACAAATTATACTTGAAGCTTAAATTGTGGGCTTAACACCCTGACATAGGAAGACGGTTGAGAGAAGAGAGGGTGGGTGGTGGTGGGGAGGCTGAATGTTATGGCTAACTAGGATAGATACCATGCACAAGCCAGCTGCCTGTGAGGGTCAGGCGATCAGCAAGGTTATAAAAAATTCAGAACCCCTTGGCCTATTCTCAAAATGGGGTCAGACGAAGTTTATCTATCTATCTATCTATCTATCTATCTATCTATCTATCTATCTATCTATCTATCTATCTATCTATCTATCTATCTATCTATCTATCTATCTATCTATCTGTCTGTCTGTCTGTCTGTCTGTCTGTCTGTCTGTCTGTCTGTCTGTCTGTCTGTCTGTCTGTCTGTCTGTCTGTCTGTCTGTCTGTCTGTCTGTCTGTCTGTCTGTCTGTCTGTCTGTCTGTCTGTCTGTCTGTCTGTCTGTCTGTCTGTCTGTCTGTCTGTCTGTCTGTCTGTCTGTCTGTCTGTCTGTCTGTCTGTCTGTCTGTCTGTCTGTCTGTCTGTCTGTCTGTCTGTCTGTCTGTCTGTCTGTCTGTCTGTCTGTCTGTCTGTCTGTCTGTCTGTCTGTCTGTCTGTCTGTCTGTCTGTCTGTCTGTCTGTCTGTCTGTCTGTCTGTCTGTCTGTCTGTCTGTCTGTCTGTCTGTCTGTCTGTCTGTCTGTCTGTCTGTCTGTCTGTCTGTCTGTCTGTCTGTCTGTCTGTCTGTCTGTCTGTCTGTCTGTCTGTCTGTCTGTCTGTCTGTCTGTCTGTCTGTCTGTCTGTCTGTCTGTCTGTCTGTCTGTCTGTCTGTCCGCCCGCCCGCCCGCCCGCCCTGCCCGCCCGCTCGCCCGCCCGCCCGCCCGCCCGCCTTCCCTCCTTTCCTCCCTCCCTCTCTTTTTCTTTCTATCGCATCGCTCAATGCTTCCTCCTGTTTCCTTCATCCATGCCGGGAATCCATTCCTAGCAGTGCGAGCATCCAGTTCTGCAGCCAAGAATTTTATACCGGGTGAAATTTCAACGGTTAACTTTGGCACAGCTGGCACAGTTGGAGACTATTAATCGTGATGCTATGCGCATAATAACAAACAACAGCGTCACCTCGCATCACTCCCATACCATCTTTACAGTTGCACGCCCAGCTAAACACAATTGCAGAGTTAATTTCGCAATGAAAAAAAAAGCTGGTGAGATCTAAAAGCAACTTGTTCCAGTTGTTGCTGAGTTGCATGCTAGCTTTCAGCATGGCTCTCGCACTGACAACCAGCCCGAGTCTATGCCTCCCTGGGAATTCACCACCAGCACATCTAATAAGACGACACAGGTACGGCGCACTGGTACATCAGGTACAATTGAAAACGCTTCATCATCGAGGCCCCATGCGTTAATACCTGCAAACTATATACACATGCTGCTATCCTACAAGACGGTAGGATGACATCATTGCAGAGAAGTACGCATAATTTTGTCAGTAGTCACCAGCGTTATCTATCTATACGAAAGCCAGCCTTCTTGTGATGGAACTTCAAGCCGTCCATGACGCAATCTAGGATGCCACGTCTAAGCTGCCTACAATTAGTGAAATTGACGTATTCACTGATTCCTTAGGCGCTATTATTAAGGAGCTCAAGAAATTTCACAAGGCGATGGAAATCTGCGAGGTGATTCATAAGATGAACCACAGTACAGCTACTTGCGTCCTGGTACATTAGATTCAAGTTCATGCTGTGAACCCACATAAAATTGCTGCTGACCAGCAAGCGAACTGCCCTTCAGAAATAGAACTTCCAGCTATTCCCCTTCCACCTCAGCCCCTAAAGATGTGCTCAGATTTAGGTGCACGTTAAAGAACCCCAGGTGGTGGAAATTTCGGAGCCCTCCACTACGGCGTCTCTCATAATCATATTATGGTTGTTTTGGTACGTTAAACCCCATGAATCAGTCAATCAATCAGTCAATCAATCAATCAATCATTCAATCACCACTAAATCGTTCATACCCGGAAAAATGGGTGCCGAATTGTAGGCATCTGCTTTCAAGAACGAACTGACGGGGATTTCTGATGTTGTATACGGTTGTAGTATGAAAAAGAGTCAAAGCTCATAACACAACTGACCCATGTAGTAAATCAAAGAAAATTCTTGTCTAAGCCAATTGTCACGATAGTGGGCGATTATCCGGTCTATTACGCGCTGGTGAGACTAATGACAAACAGGAAGGCATCGCGACAATCACGAGACAAGATTCAAGTAGAGCTCAACGAAGGCATTGCGAAGCAGGTTTGATGAGGCGCTACTCGAGATCTCGACATTCGAGAGCCGGCGAAGTCCGGCCACCCCTACGTTCTCGGAAAAGTGCCTTACCCTGGCGCTGGATAGTATCTCCGGAAACACTTCGAGTTCGAAGCGTGTAATAATAGCTTAGCTGCTTACGACGTGTAAGGTTTTTCCACCACCTCCCATAGCACAACAAATTTACAGATAGGCAGGGATGAAAAAAAGCAAAAAAAAAAGCCGTAATGGGAACGCGAAGGTAAAGGCACGTTGAAGTAAAGAATAAATAAAGAGAAAGAAGGCTTCTAGATGCGAAAGAGGAACCCGTGTCATGCGTAACAAATTCGTGTACCCGAGGGCTCCCGATAACCCGTGGGGCGCACACCTTTCAAGTGCAGAGCGGAGTCCCTTTAATTGGCGTGGGAATCGCCGGGTGTCTCTGCAGTGTTGAGGAAAGGGGGGCTCGTATTGCACACGAAGTGGTGAGAGGGGGCAAGGGGGGTTCATCGCCTTCGGTGCCTCTCATTCTCACATCCCGCCGTGCAGGGCGAGGAGGGGAGGGGGGTTGCCATTGAGAGCGTAATGCACCGCACGGACCTGTTCCTTGAAAAAAAAAAGCGAAACAAGAAACGTGGAGGAAGAAATATATCAACGAGTCCAAAATAGAAAGAAAGACACCGCGTAACCCTTTCCGACCACTTTCCGGTCTCTCTCGAGTGTGTGCCTCGCGCTCATGCAGCCGTGGCTGCGCGAAACGAGATGATGATGAGGACTGCTCGTCCGCCGAGCGAAAGTCAATTGCCTGGTGGTTGAAACGGTCTGCCGCGTTTTCCGGCCTGTAGTGTGCGAAGAATGCATTTGGCGATTAAAATATGGAATATATTCATGCGGAATATGCTCCATATAATACCAGACGGACATCTCCGAGGAATATCATCGCTGTCTATCTATTTAGGCGAAGATTTTTTTGCGAGTACATATATTGTTTTCTAAAACTCGAGTTCGTTGAATTAAGCTGGCTTTCTCCTAACCACTTCGTTATATAACACCGTACCTTAAATAAGTAAGCTTAATAATATGACAGTGGAATATGCCACATATTGCACATGAATATATTTTGTGAAATGTAGTATTTCTCGTTAACTTGCTAAAGTCACTTATTGACTTAACATACGACGTTGTGTAGTGGAGTGGTTAGGTGAAAACCAGGTCAATTCAGTTAACTGGAATTATCAGTTAAGAAAACAAAACATGTATACAAAAACAAATGGCACGCCGATAGACAGACAGCAATTTTTTAGTGATATTCCCTGAGATGTCAGCCTGGTTTATCGTCTGGCGTGCTACTCCAGGTGAAATGACAAGTATAATATTTGCTATGATCGCATATATACCAGAGATCCGGAACTGACGACACCTGGTGGGTCGCCGGCATATTGAAATTTTTCGCCAAATAGGAAAATAAAAAAATAAACAAAAATGGGTAAACTTTCATAGCGATGAGATAGTATCGCCCTAAAATAAAGATGATTCACGAAATATTCTCTCGAAAGTGCTGGGGCATTGTGAGGAATGTTAAAATAGAAAATGGGGCGGGTGAGGGGGGTGTATGACACAAAATATCAAGTAAAGTTGCCATTTGAAAGAAGGCTATTAGCGTGCTTCACATATGACGATTAGGTTTGGCGTAAGGAATGAACAACATGTTGATGCTGGTCTCTCCAGAGTAATTGCCATCTGCACGCCGATTCTGATAGAGTTCTCAGCCTACGGTTGTGTTTCGTTAGATGGCGACATCATGAGATGCCTCATCAAAAAAAAGAAAAGAAAAAAAACGAAATACTTTAGACCAGTCACGACTTTGTACCCTTTATATACACATTTATTTTGAAATATATGTATCTGATGATGACAGACATGGTGCGGACTGCGTATTTGCGGCCCCTAACATATAAGGAAGTTTTAGCTTGTACGTATACTTCTTTACGTTACCGTGTTACCGGTTTACGTTTACCGTGTTACACGCATATATAGACAAAAGAGTCATTCATAAAATTTCGCTAAGGCGAGTAGTGCTCAAAAACGCCACCATCGCTTTTATGAGGCACTTTGCACAAACGCTGCTTTGCCACGGTTCGAGAATGTGCCGTAGTTCTAAGCTCAAGACGAATTTGAAAATTAAATTCGCTACCTTCAGAATCTGTCGTTCGGCGTCTAAGCGGTAACAGTCCCGCAGGACGTGTTTTAAATCTTCTAGCGTGTCGCGTGTGGTTCACGTAGCTTGGTCCGGCGATCTATCTAGTGCATAATGTAGTTCGCATAGACAACGTCGAGTCTAAGCCGGACAAATTCTCGATTCATTTACCCTTGTTGTCCTTTGAAAAAAAAATATAAACAGGGATTTCGCTGGAGTGGACGTTTCTATATACAAGCAGACTTGTCTTCAAGGCTGTAACCTTTTTTTTCTGGTTATTTCTTGTGGCACATAAACCGCAACTAGATATACAACAACGTTAGCGATGGTGCCCATCGTTATAGGTTGAGTAATGTGCCGAAAAAGATCCCAATAGTTACGCAATGTTCGCTATGATGTCTTCGACTAACTCACTGGTGAACGGCAATGGTGAACGTCTGTAGGCAGGAAGGCGATCCCACTGATTGGAATTGCGTGGTACAAATGACCGCAACAAAGTGTTGGATCCGTGTGATGAAAATTCCGACCGTATGAATATGATCTAGTCTGAGTGATACACTCAGTGATGTGCGTGAGTGATGCGGTGATACTCGCGGTGATACTGATGTGCGAATGTAGTCTGTGTATTATATTAAAGGGAAAACTATTTAATAGGCCTTGAAGGACGTCCTTGTATTCCATGACGTCTTGACAGATTGATCCGAGGATTTCAAGATCACTTAAGCAGTAATGCCTTGCTTGCGACGTAGTTGATCACTTACACTGATTAATCACTCAAACACCATCTGTCTGAAGGGAAATTTCGAGCGTGAGGCCAATACAATCCACTGAGAAGAAAAAAAGTGGCTTCTGCCTTCGAGTCACCTTAGACAAATGCATATGGAACCACGTGATTTTTCTTTGTATTCTCGTTAGCGTCACGCCTGTAACTGTCAGTTTCAAATGCAAAACTGAGTTGCGCTGCCTCACGTTAACAACGCGCACAGACGGTACACCATGGAGTAGGTGTATTCCGGCCAAGTGCGAGTGAGGGCGAGAGGGATGAGGGAGGATTACACGGAGGCACAGATTAGAGAGAGAGGAAGAGGGAGGGGCAGTGAAAGAAGTGGTGAATGTGAAGAGGAGGATAGAATGAGCAGGCGGAAAAATAAATAAATAAGTAAATAAAAGGCAAGCGGGCATGCGGTGATCGCCCCGGCGATCGTCGATCCCTCGCCGCACCGGGCCAGGCCATTGTTTTTGGGCAGATGAGGAACGAGAGTTCGAAAAGTAAGCAAGTAACAACCACAAGCGGTTGAAACAGAGAGCGTGAATACAGATGCCGCTAAGGGGAAGAAGGCCCCAGCCGAAAACAACCACTGTTCCCGCACTTATCTTTTTTTATTTCGTTTTCGTTTTGGTGGTTGCCTACCGGGACCTGCTTGAGTGTTCGCAATGCTGCGGCGACCACATATTCCGGCTGGGTGGTTTGCTGCTGTTGCCGCGGCCCTTCAGCGCTGCAGGATCGCCTCTGCGTTGCCGGGCAGCCCGCTGCGGCCCGACTTCGCGGAGGTTCCAGTCGGACGAGATTCGCCGACGAGCCTGATGCACGCGAGATGCGAGCAAGCACCGGATGGGCTGTTTAGGGGCGTCGCTCAAGTAGAGGGGAATGGTTAAAGGAAGGTGGTCCGGCGCCTGCGGTGGTGGTGCCCATAACCGATGGCAACCGGACGCCTTGCCCTCGTCTTGTTTAATGAAAGCGGAGTACACTGTCCTCTCGTTTCTTGATTGCTGTTGTAGTTCTTGTTAGGTCACCTTTCGTGTATCCTTTATACAGCAGAGCGAACAAAGTTAAACAGACAGCTCATTACATTGCATTAGATTTGATTTCCATTGACCATTAATAAGTCGCCGACGCATATTTCCATTTACGTTTCCTTCGCCGGTCCAACCTTCAAGGCGTTGTTCAGTTAAATCGGTATTGCCTGTTAGTTGCTCACCGAAACAGGTTATGATTTTTGTAGCGCAAATTGTTAACGCACATACACAAGTGAAGACACGAAGGCAAGTCGAGCGCTGGACATCAATAGTGAGTCAGTTTTGCGATACCTATTACTTCAAGGACACAACCAGAAATGTTCTTCCGAGTTGTTGGGCGGGGCAGTTTTCAACTTACCTTTATGTGTGTACGCGAATGCGTTTATATGTCCTATGTACGCATCTGCATCTAAAATATGAAGATTTAGAGAGGGCTGACCGTATACCCGCCTCCTCCCAAATGAGATATCTAGATATGCCCATGAAGAGAAGTGGTGAGTGAGTGAGGGAGGGAGGGAGGGAGGGAGGGAGTGATCGAGCATGCTCAGGTAGATGTCTTCGCCCCGTAGCTTCAGATATAAGACATGCACGGTGAAATTCAATCATAGGATACAAGATTCGCCTTGCATTTGGCGGTTGAAGCTGTAGTATTCTACCAGAGCACGCATAGTCACTCACTAACTTACTCACTAACTCCCTCACTCATGCTCGCACACAAAGGCTTAAAATGATAAGACCTTAAAAGGAGCTTCGTTTGACGGCGTCGTCCGGTTTTGTACGTCCAAACTCCGGCACCCAAATTTTATATTTAATTTTATTAATTCTCTTCTAGGTTTTTTTTAGAAGAGATGCTACTCTAAACAGAAAATAGCTTCCTTAATTTGCAGCGTCGGGTAAATAAATTTTCGATTTGTACATAGGTTTTAGGCTAATTTGAAGTTTGGAATAACTCTTGTATTATGTTGCATAGTTTTCGTTCTGTACCGTGAGAATGGCTAAAATAAAGCTTTTTTGAACACTGTCTTTCTATCCCTAGGTATTTATAGTTAGGATCAATTAATCACTCTTAATTATTCACCTAACTGTAAGAATAGTACCGTGAGAATGGCTAAAATAAAGCTTTTTTAAACACTGTCTTTTTATCCCTAGGTATTTATAGTTAAGATCAATTAATCGCTCTTAATTCTTCGCATAACTGTAAGAATAATTAAAGCAGAAATGTTGTAGGTTCGTGTGCTCAGATTTGGGTGCACGTTAAAGAACCCAGGTGGTCGTAATTTCTGGAGTCCTCCACTACGGCGTCTCTCATATTCATATGGTGGTTTTGGGACGTTAAACCCCCACATATGAATCGAATCAATGTAAGAATAATTAACAAGGAAATGTGTAAGAGAATTTTAATAAAAAAAATTGAGTAGTTATGATGGGGGGGTTTAACGTTCCAAAACCACCATATGGTTATGAGAGATGCCGTAGTGGAGGGCTGCAGAAATTTCAACCACATAGGTTTCTTTAACATGCAATCAAATCTGAGCACACGGGCCTACAACACTCCTCCATTGAAAATGCAGCCGCCGCAGCCGGGATTCCATCCCGCGACCCGAGGGTCAGCAGCCGAGTACCTTAGTCACTAGACCACCGCGGTGGGGTGATGTGAGTACTTTTAAATGCTCAGCCCATACTAATTGCTTACGTTAAGTTTATAATACTAACAGAAATGATATGAGGTTTAAAGGTGATAATTGAACTCTTCGTATATGTTAATAAATATGTGGAAAAATTTTCATCCAGATCTGAATATAACAAAAACAAGATTTATTTGATTGATTTGTATGTGGGGTTTAACGTCCAAAAACCACCATAATGATTATGAGAGACGCCGTAGACGCCATAATTTCGACCACGTGAGGTTGTTTAACATGCACCTAAATCTGAGCACACGGGCATACAGCACTTTCAGCTCCATCGAAATTGCAGCCGCCAGAGCCGGGATTTGATCCGGCGACATGTAGGACCAAAAAAACATAACCAAACTAAAAAAAATTGACCAAAATTGCATCTTGAGAAAAACACATTTCAAGCGTAGACATGACAGTTCACATGGCAGATATGTTTCAGTATGATTTTTTCCATTATGGCAGCTTGGAAATTAGTTATTTCGAGCATGGGGCTTTGGCGAACTCCTCATTAGTTTTTAATCTTAGTTGATGGATTTATATGTGTGGTTTAACGTCCCAAAACCAACGATATAATTATGAGAGACGCCGTAGTGGAGGGCTCCGGAAGTTTCGACCACCTGGGGTTTTTTAACGTGCACCCAAATCTGAGCACACGGGCCTGCGACATTTCCGCCTCCATTGGAAATGCAGCCGCCGCAGCCGGGATTCGAACCCGCGACCTGCGGGTCAGCAGCCGAGTACCTTAGCCACTAGACCACCGCGGCGGGGCTTTCAATTTTAGCTTTAAATTGGTTTTATACGTTAGTTTTTAAGCTCTCGTTTGTTTTTAATAGCCACATTATACTCTTTAAAAGCTATTTCAACCTACTTTCAATTTAACTACAATCTTGATTTTTTTTTCTTCATGAAAGTAGAGAAACCTAGCTTGCGAGAGCAAGTAAATGCAAAAAAAATACGTAATTTTGAAAAAAAAATATCTCGTTTTTTTCATCCTTCCTTAATCCTTCCTTAATCATCCTTCCTTAATCACTGCATCCTTCCTTAAGCATCCTTCCTTAAGCATCCTTCCTTAATCACTGCAAATGCACAAGTGCACTCCAGGACTACGGCCATGCACAGCGCGATCCTTCCTGTGGTACTGGCGTGAGGCAGCCGATCCCTATACGTTGTTTTCCGTGGTTCGTCCTTGACCCCGAGTCAAAAGCGCCGCCGCCGCCGCCGAAAGAGAGCCGTGCTCGCAGGACCGAGAGATGCTCGCCGTATACGCCACGGAGGAGGAGCATCGAGCCGATGGGAACTCTGGCGTCTATTCCGTCCGTATGCACGTGTGCCTGGCGTACTTCTTTTCACGGCCGAGGCTGTTCAGTACGTACGAACGCTTCTCGCCGGGCTTATCCGGCCGTATACGCACACACACGCGCCGTGCAGCGGCCATCACGTTCAGCATCGCCTTCGCAGCTCCGCGGACACATATGGAGAGGCCAGGATCCCGGGCATATGCCGATTGTATCTACAGGCGCACCCCGTATGAGGTGTGTGTGGTGCACGCCGGGACCTTTAAACTCGGAATGCGAGCACCGTTGATGAGCCGTGCCTGGTCTTTAGGCGCATGTGCAGTTGCGTGCAGTGCACTTGTAAGCCGATGGCGGGACGTTCGTCGTTGATGTTCCGTGTGTTCAAGACTTGGCACTACGTGGCGCTGGCCTGCGATTGGTTTGTGTCTTTTTGGGGTTATAGGACGTGAAACTATCGAAAGTAAGAAGCCGACACAAAAAAAAAAGGATTCTAAAGAAGAGAACTGCGTAGAGCGTAGGCAACCAAAATGCAAACCATGTTAAGCTAGACATAAGCTGAGGGTTCCCTAGCCAGCTGCAATAAAAAAAATAAAATAAAGAAGCAAAATGTCACCCTATAGATAAACAGACTGCCTGACTTCATGTACCTTTGAACGTCGCTTCTCTGTGAAAAAATCTAATTTCACCGAATGAAGCTGTATCTTTTTCCCTCTCAGTCGTCCCCTCTCAAGACGTCTGTAAAGACCGTGGCTGTTTTTAACGTTATACACGTACATTTTATGTTGGCCCGCCGCGGTGGTCTCGTAACTAAGGTACTCGGCTGCTGTCCCGCAGGCCGCGGGATCAAATCACGGCTGCGGCGGCTGCATTTTCGTTGGGGGCGAAAATGCTTATGTGTATGGCTTAACTTCAACGTCCTTATCGTCATCTACTTCGGTGCTGTTGATTATTGCTGACTTCGCAATGCGTGCACGAGTTTTCCAAAGAGAGCGCTATTATCGTCACCACCAGCGTTGTTGAGCAGGCCTTTGCTTCGGTTCATGGCTTTTCTTCAACGCACTAATCATCGGTGCTCTCAAAATCACAACATTTTCTGAGCTCTAAAATTATGGCGTACATGTCTTCACCTTTTTAACTATATACAGTTATATTTGACTATATAACAAAAAATTTCTTTGCGCAGGCCAACAAAGGGGGTTCTACTAGCATGCAGGGTTCCATCAGCTTCACACACGAACTCGGTTTGCCTCGCGTCTGCAAAGTGGACGCCACAGCGACAACTTAACGTACAATTGTTTGGCCGCTCACCACGCAATAAAAAGTCCCCGAAAAAACAAAATAGACTCTTCATTGTTTCTGAATAAAGCCAAATAATTTAGTCTATTACGCATTTTAAGTGAACTTATAGAAAAACACGTATGCGTACACTTCTGCTGGTGACTTTACATGAAAGTCGTTCTCCTGTGCGTCCTTGCTGCTGTTGCTTCAACTAAGTTGGTCCATATTGATGTTTCTTTTTTTATGAAATAGAGAAGGAGATCCATCATTTGGAATCCGTTTTTAAGGGGCAATACATTGGCTAGCCTAACCACACTTCACTGATATGTTTTGTCCACATTACGTGAACGCTGGGGTGCAAAGGGTTGAACACGGAATTTCGGATAATTCGAGACGCGAAATAAACTCCGATAAACACCGAGTTTCCTAAAAAAGAAAAGATAGTGATAAACTCCGAAAAGCATCGTCTGAATTTTTAGGAAGAAAAGAAGAAACACTGAACACACGGAGCCCTTCTTACTCGCAATCCGGTTCCCTAAAAGCAGGCAACGACTATCCCAACAAATAGTCGAATAGTCGACAACGTGGTGCTGGTATTGGTTGGAATAGGAGAAAGACACTCAATTTCTGCAACCCGGTCTCCGGGAGCACGGCGCAGTGCCTGACTCGACGACGTTAGAGGAGCTGAAACAACATTTCCCTACATGATTCGCTCCTCTCCACTTTTCAAGGCTCTCTCTTTCGATACAAGTTTTCTAACCCGTGCGATTTGAATCGTATCACTTATTTCGTGTAGGTCGTGATGGGTTCCACGTATCTTCAAGGGCCGCGCTTCGCCGTTTCTTGTTGGTCACGCATCTTTCGGTTCTCCAGAGCCACTGACCAGTCAGGCGTGGACGGACAAGGTCGAGGCTTTGACCAGGCTCTTCCTTTGTGACCGCGACTGCTTTCCACGAAGTGACCAGCGCACGACGCGCGCTGAATAGGCTAGCCTTGACGAGGTGCGCTACCGTGACGCGCCGTGCGTGAGACGCTTTCTTTTTGATGGCGCAGCGTTACCAGAGAGCGGGTCGTCGTCTTATTTGCTCTGCTGGCAGGTGGCGTTCGGGGTGGACGTCCCCCGATCGCGGCCTCAGAGATGGCACGCCGCCTCACCCGGTCTCGATTTCTACGAGTTGTATGTTTTAGGTGCGAACTGTACTACACTCGAGGGCTCGTTTTCTTTGTTAGACGCGTTATACTTCCACGGCACGATTGTTTGTTAGATCTCATTAATTGTGTTTTAGGTGCAAAGCTCATTAGGGGCCCGGGCTGTCGTCTGCTATCGTATGCTGTGATCGTATGCTGTCATCGTTTCTTGGCGTAACGCAGGCAGAACCTCATATAGCATAGCCAACTGTAGTAGCGTATTTTGGCTCGCCCCAATAAGAAGTCTTCCTCTTGTTTGTCGAGCGCCTTGGTGATGAATAAGTGCGCACAGTACTTTTATGCCTAACGAAACACGATAACACAAAATACGGGTAAAAATCAGAAGGAGAAAGCAAGCGAGAAATAAAAAGAGAGAAATAAAGAAAAAAACAAGAATAAAAATGTGAATAAGAAATCGAAATAATTATATAAATTGAAAAAGAAAAACAGCAAAACAGAACAAGAAAGAAAGAGTCGGAAAAAAAGAGAAAACCGAAGAGAAGCAAAGAAAGCTACCCAGCTCCACATTGCTTTCAGGCTTGGCCTAACAAAGAGGGGGTGGGGGGGGTGCCCTATGCGATAACGACCATCGTTGTTGTCACTCAACCTCGTCCAAGTTGGCGCGTACTAGAAGTCACGCACTCTAACGGTGCACGAGAACGCAATAAGGACAAAAAGCTAGAAAAAAATGAGCGCTCGTAGCAATCATTTTTGAAATTCTTACAATACACATACCTACACACGCCTAACAGCAGCGGAAATACAAAGTATACTGACAGTATGAAGCGGAATCGAACCATTCATAGAACAGTTGTCTCAAATGTCGGCAACTTAGGGGCTGGTTGAATTTAGAAGTTGCGGTATAGTTAGTATTTTCGCCACGTTTTACCAGGCTCCGCCATTGGATTGCTATCGCTTGGTTTCGGGAATTCTCGACAATTAGTTTAGCGCTAGCCTTGGCATGTCGTGTTTCGTGGTTATTCCGTGTAGAAATGTGTACGCTTTATGATGTTGAGTTGCTAGCAGTCGCGCTTATAAACGTGTTCTGTAACGAAAAAAAAAAAGGAAGCTTCGCACTTGTGGCGTCAAGCCTGAAACAATTGAGGACTGTTTCTCTTTACTTTTCCTTCCTTTTTCTTTTCCTTGCTTTTTTTTTCTCTCGTTTCTCCGTTTTTTTTTCATTCCTGTTATGTCTCTTTTTATTTGTGTTTGTTTCTTCCTTTTTCCATATTTCTCTTTCCTACCAGTCTTTTTCAACGTCTCTCCATGTTCCTCGCATCTTTTTTTTTTCTCTTTGTCTCATTCCCTCTTCATTTTATTTTCTGTTTATCTCGTTTTCTTTCACTTCTTTTTGTCGCTCGATTTTCTACGCTATCCGTCACTCTTTCGCCTTGTCTTTCCCCTCAATTTGGTGTCCCACCAATTTGATATATACTATACAATATTTACTCAAATCTAACGCGAGGTTTTCTTCTCGAGATTTTTTTCCCTCTTCTCTATTTTACTAGCTATTTCTTTCACTCTCTCACGCCTTTTTTTTCCACTTTTTTCGAATATCTCCCCTGGCTTTCTCGGCCATCCGAATTATCGCATTCCACGCAGAACAAATCGACGCACGTGTTTCCGAAGCGAAGCAGAACTTGTATGAACACTACGAGGAAGAAAGGAACAAAAAGAGCGCGAACCATATCATGGTGATGCCCCTTTTTCTATCAACGGTTAACAATGCAACGCCAAGCTTAACATGTCCGCTGTAAAAAAAAAAAAATGCTGTGCTTAACGTGCCTGCCCCCCCCCCTCTTTTTTTCTATTTTAGGGCACCTTCTGGGCGTGATCTGCCGGGCCAGCCTTCTGTAAGTACGAAACTTTCATAAGTGTATACATTGGGTGCTGGGAATGACGAACGTTGCGTCGTGTTAATTTCCGCGTATTCGTATAGCGTGCACTAGAGTTACTGTATATGCTACCTTTAGGTAGCATATACAGTAATACGGTATGTACAGTAGAGTTACTGTATATGCTACCTAAAGGTAGCATGTACAGCAACTCTAGCGTGCACGGCCGCGCCACGCCGTCCTCGAGTAACCCGTTTCTACGGATATCTCGCGCGCTGCGTTTGCACTGGCGCCAGGTGCGTTCGAAGCCGGCCTTTCGGTGGTCGGGCGGCCGTGAAAGGGACTCGGGGCGGTGTTTGTCCGGCGACAGGCATGACGTCGGCCGAGGGGACGGTGATCTGCACGCTTCGCTGCCGTACAACATCCTCCGACAGGATGCCACACCGCACCGCTGGCTCGCGTGCGATGCCACCGACCGACAAACTAACCGGGCGCCCGCCAGGCGGCGAGAGCGGCGGTGCCTTTTCAACGCTTGGCCGGTGCGCAAGGCAATGCTCTGCGGAGGAAGCAGCTTGCAGGCCGGTTATGTAACCGTGCTTGCTCGGAATATCTTCGGCCGTTATAAATGACTCGGTCTAGCAGAGCTGGCAATTAGGAGTGTGGCGTTTTGGGCTAGTTGGTATGACATGACGATAGAACTAACCGGGCGCCCGTCAGGCGGCGAGACCGGCGGTGCCTTTTCAACGCTTGGCCGGTGCGCAAGGCAATGCTCTGCGGAGGAAGCAGCTTGCAGGCCGGTTGTGTAACCGTGCTCGCTCGGAATATCTTCGGTCGTTATAAATGACTCGGTCCAGCAGAGCTGGCAATTAGGAGTGTGGCGGTTTGGGCTAGTTGGTATGACATGACGATAGAACTAACCGGGCGCCCGTCAGGCGGCGAGACCGGCGGTGCCTTTTCAACGCTTGGCCGGTGCGCAAGGCAATGCTCTGCGGAGGAAGCAGCTTGCAGGCCGGTTGTGTAACCGTGCTCGCTCGGAATATCTTCGGTCGTTATAAATGACTCGGTCCAGCAGAGCTGGCAATTAGGAGTGTGGCGGTTTGGGCTAGTTGGTATGACGTCACGATAGTTAGAGCGCGAGAGCAGATCGTCTCCTTCTTGTCCCTTTGTCGTCGTTCTGTTCTCGCGCTATAACTATCGTCATGGCAATTAGCGTTTGACTTGCAGGCCGCTTATGTAACCGTGCTTGCTCGGAATATCTTCGGTCGTTATAAATGGCTCGGTCCAGCAGAGCTGGCAATTAGGAGTGTGGTGGTTTGGGCTAGTTGGTATGACGGGACGATAGTTGTGGCGCGAGAACAGATCGTCTCCGTCTTGTCCCATTATCGTCGTTCTGTTCTCGCGCTATCACTATCGCCATGGCAATTAGGGTTTGAATTCGCGACTTTCACAGCGATTTGTCCACCCGGCACTATTGTCGGGGTCGTCGTCGTAGCAGAAATAGCAAGAATAGTAGTAGTAGTAGTAGCAGTGCAGTGCTGTGCAGTGCACTGCTACTACTACTATACTACTATTCGGCAGTAGCAGTGCTCCTGCTCCTGCCGCAGCAGCAGCAGGAGCAGTAGTAGTTAATACCACGTACCATCTGTAGTAGTAGTAGTAGTAGTAGTAGTAGTAAGGAAAGTTGCAATGGTAGGCTTCACGCAGGTCCCGTGACCAGAGGGGGGTGAATAAAGAAGTGAGGTTATGATAGAATGACATGGCATGCTGACACGGACGTAAGAGAGAAGTCAGAAAACCTCAAACGCCAACGACCAACTCAGAAAGGTGCGTAGCGGTTGAAAAGCATGCAAACGCATAAATATGTATCATACGCATGCCCAAGCGAGAGGCGATACCTATCAATCCGACACGCGTGATGAACCCGCTATAGCTCATCGCCCGTCATTCTGAGAAAATGACGTCATTACGTAAATAAATAAAACAAAATAATGACGGTGATATTTATGGCTTTTCGTGCAGAAAGTAATCACCATCGTCCACATTACAGATTTGTTGGTTGATGGTTCTCACGGAATTGAAATGGCTGAATTTTCCTGGTTGTTTCGAAATAACGCAAGTTTCGTAACATCACGCCGAAGGACAGCTATGTCGATTTAAACACCTGCGAATGTGTAACTCTGAAAGCGAGAGAAAATTTTCAAGGAAAAGAAATATCCAGTCAACGAACAAAAGATCTTCATAAAAGAAACTTCGTCTGTTGTACGAAGGTATAAAGGAAATCCTTACTAATTTATCGCTCGAGTGGGAAGCTAACGAAAACGTAGATTGGACAACCGTGTTTCACTGTACTGACCCTGATAGATCGTATAACATGTTCCTACACATTTTGAATGGTGTCTATGAGAAGTGTTTTAAGTTTAAAATCATACAAAACTGAACGCACGAAAACTCACCAACCTTGAGTTAATAATGTGTTCAGTCATGATAAGCAAAAAGAACTTACTATATAAATTTTGTCATAACAAGGAACCCAAGTGAGTTTGTGGCATTCAAGAAATACCGCAACTAGGTAACAAAGCTCTTATGGCATAATAAAAAAGTTTATTTTGAAAACCTTTTCAGTTAAAGACGGAGTCGGAGTGACTTGCCTTTGCGCTAAACTAACCAGTTGTTAAACCGCAACAACAGCTACTGCTGTGCTTGAAATCATATATAATTACAGGGTCGTAAAAGGTGTAGAACTTGCAGATCAGTTTAACGATAATTTTACTAGTTTGAAAAAAAAAGCGATTTTAATATTGCCACGACTGAATTTCTACGTCCGCGCAATGCACACAGATCTTTTTTTTTTTTTTGCGCCCATACAACTTCAGACGAAGTCTTTAAAACTTTTATGTCCTTAAAAATAGCAAAGCACGTGACATGAACAGGTTACAGACAAGACCGATAAAGTTTGTGGTTGACAACTTATCACCGGCGCTTACTCACATTTTAAACCTTCCAATATGTGCCGGAATCTTTCCTCACGAAATGCAATGCGCGAAAGTTTGCGTCATTTTCAAATCTGGTGACAGAAATGTAATCGCGAATTGTCGGGCAGTGTCTGTTCTTCTCCCTGTTCTCCCATTTCAAGAAAATGGTTGTAGTCGCTCGTATTCGTTAATACAGTGACGTCAGTGGCAAACCATCCACACAAGTGGCATTCCGTCCAAGATGGGACATCTTTCTTATGTATACCCACTCATTACCACACAAGTCTATTGAAGGAGTGTCTTGAAAAGAATGGCAATGATTGTAAATAGAATGCACGTAAAATCGCGCTAACAGCTTCTAACCCTTCCAGTACTCTAACATGGCTGCCATGGTGCCGTCAGTGGTGAAACAAGTGGCATTCCGTCGAACATCGGACGTCCTTTTTACATACCACCTGATTGCCACGCAGGTCTCTTACAGGAGCGGATTGGGAGGCGGATTGGGAGTTGTGCTGACGTCTCTTAACGCGTGGCGCGCCCATCGAGTTATCAGCGCATGCTTGAACGTGCCGCTTTTTTTTTTTTTTTCTTGGGAAGCGATCCGCCGAGCTGCGCGCCGGTCCTGCTCGGGGATGCAAGGACCGTGTCGGTCTCTGCCGGTGCCAGCGACCGACAAAACTTTTCTCAACGATCCTTCTCTGCTCGCTCGGCTTGGCTGCGGCCGCTCCGCGCCCACTCCTCTCGGCTTTTAACTTTTATATCATCTTGCTTGGGTGCATTCGCCTTCCCCGCTTTTGCACCGCTCAGCGCTGTCAGCGCCCGCGCAGACAGGTCGGTCTAAAGCAGCAACAGGTACATACGAAATTCACACTACAGGGAAGAAAAAACACTTTCGTAGTATTAGTAAATTATGATTTCACAATATCGATAGAACCACTCCTTACCTCGAGAAAACGCTTGACAAGAGAAAAAAAAATGGCAGCATATCCACGGAGTGAATGATGGAGAGTGGGTCGAAGAATTCGTCCGTCCATTCGTTCTTGCTTCGTCCGTCCATGCGTCCGTCATTGTGACCACCCATGCGTCCATCAGCCCGTCCGTGCGTGCGTCTGTTCGTGCTTCCGTCCCTGCGTTCGTCCATGGAGCCGCCCCTGCGTCGTCCGTTCATGCGTCCATCCATGCATCTGTCTATATGTCCGTTCGTCCATCTATTCAACACTCCAAGTACCACCATCTCGCATCTTTTCGTCATATATTCCCCATATAGAAGCACCGCCATCCAGCGGACATTCCAAGGACTAAACGAGAGGTGGCACACGCACACTTTCTTACGGCTTGCGCTTTGGGTCCACTTCCCACCTTTAACCACCTAGAGTTCATGGTATATACTAGTTCACTGTATTCATGGCACTGCGGCCGAACGCTCGCTAAACCTTTCGAAAACCAAGGAGGTTACGCCCAGCGAGTATGACGTAGCAAACTTTTTCAGTCAGATAGTGCTCAATGTACATGCCAATGGCTGCTAATGGGAAATGAGAGGCGGAGAATTCGGCTTTTACTTTCTTACGGCTTGCGTTTCGTATCTACTTTCCATTTTTAACCACCTCGAGTTCATTCATGGTATATACAAGTTCATTGTATTCATGGCACTGCGGCTCAACGCTCGCTAAACTTTTCTAAAGCTAAGGAGGTTACACCCAGCGAGTATAACGTAGCAACCCTCTCTTGTCAGATAGTGCTCAGTGTACATGCCAATGGCTGCTAATCGTGATCGCAGCCTGCGCGTTAGCTAAAAGCCGAATGCTCCTGTCTCTCATTCCCCATTATCAGCCATTGACATGTACATTGAGCACTATTTTTTATTGTTCAACAACGCACAGAAGTCTCTCACCGGCACCACCTCGGAGGTCAAAATGTTATACTTGTTACATACTACGGGGGACGAACGGGTGCCGCTATAAGGAGTTTCGCCCCTAAAGAAACGCACGGAAAGAGAACGTAGGTGGCGACGCCGGCTTGAGGGCACCAGCCTACCTTGAGAACATAGATTTGTACGTCGTCAGTTCGGTCGTACGCAGTTTCTAATCAGGAAAAAAGAAAGTACATCGTCCTCTGAGAGCCAGAGGTTTAATACCCAAATTTCTAGGACATTCGATCAAGTCAATGTCACTAAAGTAGGAAAAGGACACCTTAAAATTCGTGACGTCACGTGGGGAGATTTCAGAGCGAAATTTAAATATCATACTTTTACTTTGATTCGCTCCTCTCCTAATCAGGATATCAAGGCGAAAATTAAAGGACGTCAGAGTTCTCAGATCACAATTTATTAACTCAAGTGAATTCGTTGTTCAGTTTATCATCTATTTATGCGGGACATGAGAAGTGGAATGTGGCCGTACGGTAGTGCACACGATCAGCTACAATACATCTGTCGTCTTAAACGTAGAGACAGCGAAGAAAACGAAGTTGGGTAGGATTTAGGATTTTATTGAGGTTGTTTTGATTACATTTCATGAAATGCACCACACTGATTAGACCCATAGCCATAGGCTAGTGGGGGTCTAACGGGAAAAAGTATACAAGCAGAATACAATTTGTATATAAAAAAATCAGACCACACAAAAAACTTTGTTTTCAAGAAAACGAACAAAAATACACGAGAGATTTCATTGGGATTTAAGGTGACGTAAATGCTTGATAGAACGTACAGAAATGTATAGAGAACGCATAGTTGCACTTTGTTCATAAACAATCAAATAAACAAGTACAGACGAAACATCAAACTATGCGTAAGGTTTTTGTACATGGTCAATATTATTGTTCTACGTGTTGCAAATATTTTTATAGTGTGCTCGAGAAAGCCCTAGAGAATGACAAACACACGCGTTTTTCCTAGAAACGTGGTTGATTATACAAGCTTTTGATAGATTCTGTTGGGCCTAGCCGGTGATTGAAGTCGCTAGCCATGACCACAAACACATCGACAATGTGGATTTGAGATTCACATTTGACTATTCTTGACCTGGTGCCTCGAATAGACGTACCCAGGAGACGCAAAATTTATGTATGTAGCTTTAAAATTTTGTTAGTGTGTTACTGACTCCACAACAGTCACCCTTGCGTGAAGGCTAGCCGCTTCAATAATAAGACACTGCGTCGAAGTTGCCGCAGTAGGACACTAACAATTGGCGACTAGAGTATAATGCTACCGTGTTTTGTGGTTACGTGGTACACCATGTCTTGGTATGCCCTTCGGCATTGTTGTTTTCAAGAGGCTATGCCAAAGTTGGTGTTTTGGAAGAACGTTCAAGTGAAACTGTAAGATTGCGATAATTTGTCTACTGCCTGGATACTTTCATGATACCCTTAATTATGCATGTAGCCTCATCTTCTGAGAGTACACAACATGCTTCTACTTCTTGAATTGAATGATTCGGGCTTGAATAACCTTAAAAATGATATGCCTTACCTCAGATCACAATGCATTTACTATACCAGCCTCTCTTACAGACAGTATCGCTTTCGTTTCAGATCGCTTAACATGACCACCTTCAGAAGCATAACGCCACGATACTGTATTACCCGTGGGGTCAAAACCGAAGCTTGTTGTGACAGTGTTTTATCGTTCAAGAAGAAGGTGCTTTGGCGTTTGGTGATTTTGTTCTTTTAGGTTGCGGAGGCTTCATTTAACACACAAACGGAACAGTCAAAAAATGTCGTTAGTACCCTCAAGCCATGAAAATGAAATCTTCACAGCCGAGCCATTGTGTTTGGTCGTGGACAAAGAGTCTAAACACATACGTAGTGGGTGCACTACCGCAAAGCAAGACCCCTCTTTCTGCGGGAACATCGACGGCCGAGCCATTGCCTCCAGCAGCAAGAGCCGCTGCGTGCGGCCGCAGCATCAGCTCAACGGAGCGGAGACGAAGAGGAGGAGACACGTGAGAAAGGAAGGAAGGAGAGAGCGAAAGCGCCCGGCATGTACACATCCGCTTTTTCTTTTCCAAAAGGGAACGTGGAGGTCTAGAAGCCAGGGCCGACCTACCATCCGGCGGGCGGCGGCAACGGAGCGCTGCTTGTGCCTCTGCTGACCTTGATTCTCGCTCGAAGGAGAGTGAGCGCCACGCCAGGGCGCTCCTTCTTCTACTTCTTCCATCGCCTCCTTCTCTACTTCCCATTGGGATGAAGAAGAACGCCCTCCCCGCTTCCTCCCCTCGGCCGAGCGTTTTGACGACGACCCCCCGGCAGCATGGCCCGAAAGCAAAGATTTTCCTCCGCGCCCTCTGGCTCTCACAGCATCGATGCAGCAGCCAGCTTCACGAAGGAACTGCTCCGTAGGCAGCAGCTTTGACGTTCGGTCCAGTTCGGTCCCGGGATTGTCTTGCGCCGACACCTATGGCATAGCCCGTACTGAAGAAAGAAAGAAAGAAAGAAAGAAAGAAAGAAAGGAAGAAAGGAAGAAAGAAAGAAAGAAGGAAAGAAAGAAAGAAGGAAAGAAAGAAAGAGAGAAAGAAAGAAAGAAGGAAAGAAGGAAGGAAGGAAGGAAGTAAGGAAGGAAGGAAAAGAACATTGATGACCTTTAAAAGAAACACTGAAGCACGACACTGCTGAACAGCTTTAGGCAGGAAATGAGAACACTGAGAAGTCGACCACCAGCCACGGTGCTCTTGTTATGGTACTCGACTGCTGTTCCACAGGTCGCAGAGTTGAATCCCGGCCGCATTTTTAGATGGGGGCGGAATGCCCGTGTACTTAGATTTAGGTGCACGTTAAAGATCCCCAGATGGTCGAAATATCCAGAGCTTTCCATTACGGAGTCTCTCATAATCATATCATGGTTTTGGGACGTTGAAAATGAGCAGTTATAATATCTGAGTAGTCACCGAACAGGGATTGTCACTCGAGTCAATGTTTCAACAGTGGCTTTGTCAACGCGGTGTGCTGTGACTACTGTTGTCCGCCCAGCAGTAATCCTAAGAGGGCGGTGCTGGGCCTCTCGATGCACAGGTTGAAAAATCGACGAGCCCAGCCTTGAAGGAGCCTTGAAATTTCTCGAACACCCTCAAGGGTGTGCGTGTTTGTGAAACTTTCTCATCTTGTCTACGTGTTCTCCAAGACTACGTCGTTCAGTATTCATTGTTCGATGTGATTTCTTATTAGCTGTAGCTCTGTATTACACTAAACTTGTTTGGATGTTGCTACATGTCATAGTATAAGCCCTCTAGGTTGGCATGTTCACGGGGATGCGGAAGGGGGGGGGGCGCGAAAATTCTCAGGCTGCTATCGCATGTATTCCTAAGGAAGTGCGGCCTGAGAACTTTTGAACGTCCCTGTACATGACTATAGTACAGGTACAGAGGTGCCGGACCTGTTTCAGGAAAGGAGTGACACGTGTTTACGTCTTTAGCTGCCTCTAAAGTGCGAGGTGTGACGCGACGGCTGAAACTTAGCAACGAACATGACCCTACTAAATAACTTCAAAATGCCGGGTCGAATGAAAGAGGCGGACCAGTAAGGTTTTCTTCATTTCACTCCAGGCGTGTACTGCACGTCATCGCGAATGACTCAAATATCCCGTGTGGCAATATAGCGTACTTAGGTTCTAAAACGTTCATTTCTTTTTACCATTTCCGTTAGTTTGATCGGACTAGGTTAGCTCACTATGTACGATATAAAAATCAAGAAATTGTAGTGTGCGCCACATCTTTATCAGTGCTCTGCGAGCTTGACACCAATGATATACCCGTCGCAATGTTATAATTTATGGTGTTTGGGCCATTTTATAGTAGATGATGTGTCAGAAAGGGCTAAACGTATATTTTGATTGTTTGTACAAAGCCTTCGCAGATGGGTAATCGATACCATTTCCCTCTGCCACAGTGACGATGATCATGCCGAGTATTTATTTGGGGGGCGAGGTAGGAAGGGAGGGAAAGAGGTGAATCATGTCTCTTTTCGAAGCACTCTCCTAGCGCAATTGGGTGGGTGATGTTCTATTTGCTTATGTAGGCTATTCGTTAGGAACTTGTCTAATGACCACCTTTTGCTGTGAGTGTATTGGTTGTTCTTGTACGAGTTAACACATTTGTTTAGTATGCTCGTACATTCTACTATACGACAGATTCCTCTGCTAAGTGGCAGACCACTTGCTCGTGTCACGATGTCTTCCGAACGAAGTGCACAGCGTATATGTAGACCGTTCGGCATGACATAATTCTTCAGCATTCCGTGCATCCTAATCCCGGTGCCTTGCACATTGATTCTGGCATACAGCGGCGGTTATCTCTTCAGACGCACCCATTGGACAGCGTGCCCGGCCGTCGTCTCTGAAAGCTGCCAGAAGCATGGCGCCACACTTCGAGCGGGTGCCCCATCGTAACTTCGTTTCATAATTAGTCGCCGCTGAGCTCCGTTTTTTTCGAAGCCTAGCTCGGTCATCGACTGCAAAAAGACCACGTGGTCTCTGACATGTCGGCTCCAGAGGGGAGTCGGCGACGAGTTGAAGAGTGTCGTCTCTTGTCAGCTCCAAAGCCAAGATGAACATCTCCCGGCAAGGTCACGAGTTGTAGTCGTGCGTCGAGGCTTTATGACCTGACACGAGGCGCGCTTGTGGTTAGTAGCCTGAGCTGCGAGCCAAGTGTATACTGGCGTGTAAATATATGGGTGGGCTGAAAGATACAGTGTGCATATTGCTTTGAGTGTCCCAGTCGAACGTTCGTTATCTGGCCCTGCCTCTGCGTTCTTGAGTGTCTTTGTCACGCGGAGAATAAATGCTGCATAAACAGAGACCTCAAACAAGCTGGCACTATAGTCCCTATTTGTGCAGTTCTTATTGCACAATGGATGTTTATATCTGCGGGCCCCCATCTCCATGCCGGATTTGTCAGACAGAAGCATTGGCGCTACTCTAAACGTTGCACCGGTTTGTTATATACCAAGCTAATGCACTTTTGCCATTGTTTGCTTTTAGCCGTGCCACAGTCCCTTAATTGAAGGACTCTGGCCGTGCTATCAGCGTGGGGCGACGAATGCATGCCGAAAGGCCTGCCACAGCTGTGAAGTTGTGGAGGAACTGACTTTCATGGTGTAGTGCAGTTTGCTGGGTGAATTGCTGAATCATGATCGTAGGAACAGCGCGAACATAAAGCACAGGACAAAGTGCCGTCGTATGTATTCCTTCGTACCGCGGTTTAAGTTCACGCTGTTTCTACCATCATATTATCCATATTGTCCACGTAATCTTCTCAAATCTCGTTGTGGGGGAGGAACAATATTTTAGAAAGGGATTAATAGCTTTTGACATATGAATGGCCAGCCTTTAGGATAGCACATCCAAGCGACACGGCGTTGTACGGTTTCTACATTACTTGGCTTAAAAGCTGCCTAACAGTTCGAGTTTAGCGCAGTGCTTTGAAGTTCACTTACAACGTTCCAGATTTTGAACGACGTTTTTTCATCATACCAGTGTTAAGTATTTACCTGTGTTAAGTATTTGGTTCTGCACTGTTTTTTTACGGCACAGCAGTGGACGTCAGAAGAGGTGTTTATTTAATTAAATGCAGACTGACTTGACCGTATATAACTTGAGAACCTTCCGAGTGTACATTCACCTGTTCTGGTTTACTCTGATTCTTCTACTCACTTTAACCGAGCCTAACGCTTGCTGCAGAAGAAATCATCATTTGCAAATGCAGTTTCTAATGTATTGATTCACCCTGAAGTGGTAATTGGGACCCCTCGATTGGTCGGTCGGGCCCAGGTCCCACAAGCCGAGATCACTGGAAAACATGAATCTTCAACTGCTGGAACGAATAGACGATTGTTCTACGCAGCACGCGGAGGCGCGTCGTAGGCCTTGTGGTTTTTGATATTGCGTGTGTAGTGCAGTGAAGATGACGACGACTTGGGAGCAAGTAACATCAACGTCGCAATTTTCAACTCTCTGCTTAACCTTACGGTACATATAAATTGTCCCGAAATTGGTAATAACCATAGAGTACGCGGGTAAACAACATAGTGCAAAACCTTCAACATCGTTTGCGAATCGTTCTGCCAATATATTAAAGCGCCCCTAAACCACTCCCAGTTCGAAGGAGAGACACTAGTTTCTCTCTCGCCATCGCTACTCTTCCTACAACCGCTGTCTCCTCCTCGCCACTTATTCATAATACACGGAGAATGCCAGCACAAACGTATTCACAAACGCTCCTCGACTCGACTTTCACCCTTCACTTGACAAAGTTGAGCACTACGCCGCTGCTGGGCTGAAAATGACGCTGCGCTGCTCGAGAATCGCACCATATTATCGCAGATATGCAATGACTTGCCATGCCTAGAGAGGGCGCTTCCATCGGCCTTCTCTAGTGAAGGTGAAGCGTTGAGTGAAGGAACGTTCTAAAATACTGGGGTAAGTGTTGAGCGAGTCAGGATTTCGCGGTTTCTGACTGCTATCTGCGCCTACGCTGTCGCAGACGCGGATAAAGGAGTGAAATCAGTTTTATCGCGCTCGATGGTCATACGAGACAAGGCGGAACGGGTATGAGGCGGCACGGCTACACAGGGGGAGGGGGGGGCAAATTTACAACCGTTATCTATCGGACATCGACCAATCGGGAACTTATTACATCGTGAAGTCGTGTGAACAAATTATGGCGTCACGAATGTTGCCGCAAAGACGGGAATTCCCGAGAGATGGTAAAGCGCTCGTTCTCCGTATTTTGAGAAGTTGTTTAAGAGTCTTAAAGGGAATCATGATCGTCGGGCTATTGATGATAATGATGAATATTAGAGTCTCAGTTGCGTCGTCAAACTAGAAAAAAAATGACCATCGTAGTCCCACGGCATTTGTATCAACACGAGCGATGCGAAAAAGTGATCGCCTCACTTGATTAGATCACAGATATATAACATTTGTGACGTCACCATAGCTTGATCACGTGACATAGTCACTTGCTTTAAGACGGGCTGATCTCGGGCCCAGTGCAAAATCAGGTGACGAGCAGAAAGCGTGATGTGCCTCCGGTCCTCGTGACAATTGAAGATCAGGTTATGACATCCGGGTCTTTACTTTCAAAAACCACGATATGAACATGACGCACGCCTAAACGGGGGGTCTCCAGAAATTTCGACCGTGCGGTGTTTTTAGAGGCGAAGCTCCTTAGGGCGTGGGCTGTGCGTCCCCTGTAGCCTGTATGTAGCCACCTCTAGTTTAGTTCTTGCAGTGTTCACTAGATGGCGGTACCGTCCCCTGTATGTAGCCACCTCTAGTTTAGTTCTTGCAGTGATCACTAGATGGCGGTACCGTCTCCTGTATGTAGCCACCTCTCGTTTAGTTCTTGTAGTGTTTACTAGATGGTGGTACTTGTAGCTGATGATGAAAAGATGCAAGATGATATAAACTAGAAAGCGGTACTTGTAGTTGATGAAAGACGCGAGATCTTATAAAATAGGAATGATGACACATATGACGCGTGTCATTGGTTGAAGGCAATCGTTCGATTTAGTGCGGCGACGTATGCTAGGGGGAGCGATGTAATAAAATCGAGTGGGCAAAATGTACAGAGGATTCATGGTTTACCAGGTTTACCTCCGGAGCTTCGCCCACTCATCATCATTCACTTCGTGGATATGGCGGAATTTTTTAACACTGACATCGCACAGGGCGTCTAGCGTTTCGCCTGCATTGATATGCGACCGCCTCAGCCAGGATCGAGCCGACGATTCTCACGTCAGCATCGCCATGGTGGACATGCACTTGAAAGGCATAAATCTTTTCGGAGTTTGGCATAGGGCAATCAAACGCGCCGACTGAAAAGATGATTTTTGCCTTCGAGATGTTTTGGCGAAAGAGGCCCTGTGAGTTCTCTCTCTCTCTCTCTCTCTCTCTATTGCTCGTGCAACATCGCCTTTTAGTACGATGTATTATACATTGAACGACTTGAGCTGGTTTACGGCAGCCGTATGATGCTGTCGGACCCGTTTTCAGATAAGCATAGATTTACGTGTTTGTCGCGTCACATTTTCACCTAGATATTATTTTTCCTCTATCATTGCCTCACAGCATTGCCGGGAACGGCGCTAACAGTATGTAGGTACCGCATCAAGGCGCGCCCAGTGCTGCCACCACCGTTCCCGGAGGCAGACGTGAAAGGGGGGGGGGGGGGGGGTGTCTACAACCTCGACTGGTGAGTAAAGAGAGGGAGGGGGAAGGGGGAGGTGACGTCCCGTCCCCAGCCCGTCGCTCGTTCCCAGTTCTGCTGGTGGCAGCCAGTCTCGCTCTAAAGAGCGGGCGACTTGCATGCCACGCGGCGCCGTTCGCTGACACAGCGCCGGCCCAGCGGGCTGACGAGGCCTGTATTTCGAGCGCGGTCTCCGTAGATGTGTGCAGTGCTGACGCTAGTGCAGGTGCCGTCAGACGTCGTGGAAAGAGAGAGTGAAAGACAGTTTGAAACACGACCGCACGCTATCCAGAATACGTGTCCCGCTGGCAACCTCGAGATAAAACGACGGACAACCACCTAGCATGCATGCAATACATGGGCTGTACTGCGCATGTGCTGCATGCACAAGGAAACATTTGCTTCTTTGAAGGTTCTAAGACGCACGCGACCAGAAACTTTAAATAAACGTTGTTTTTATTCGCTCTTGGCGAAGGGATATCGTTTCAAGAATCAAGTTGCAACGCAGCAAGTTGTCCGGTTAAAAATAAGAACATTTCAGGTAGCTAGCTCTTTTATCGTTCCAGATCTTACCATGCGGCCAACTTGCTCGAATCCGTGCATAAGCTTAGTTCGGTGGAAGTGCTACCTTCAAACAGCTACGACTGTTGTAAGATATGGTATGCAGGAACAGGCCTCTCATGTTTCACAAGCCGCGGCACTAGTTTGAAGTCGTGGTAATTTCCAGATGGATCGATGTATGCAGTCAATCAGCGGCAGCTTGCACCGCTATACTGCTTTCAGCTCTGATCGGAATCGGCTAGTATGTTAACCTGTGTGTTGCCTGTAGTCGCATTCATTAGAGCCCAGCTATACTGCTTTCAGCTCTGATCGGAATCGGCTGTATATTAACCTGTGTGTTGCCTGTAGTCGCATCCATTATAGCGCTGTGTTAATCACTGCGCTACTTCTGTTACTTCGCAGTGTCACTAAACTTACTGGTCTATTGCTTGGCGTTTGCAGGGTGCTCTATCAAGGGTCAGGCGGGGGTGGGGTTGGGTTCAGGTGGGGGGGGGGGGGTGAACTATTACTTCAGCTCCACCTAATTCTTTCTAAGACTCTCCCACTGAGACTTCTAAAATCAGCAGCTGATATGCCAGCCCTGTGCGCACACCTATGGTGTGTTGTATATCTCCACCATGTGGCCTATTGGGCCTCATGTTCTCGCCAAATCGCTACCACATGAACACGATGCCGCTGGCCAGTGCATGGGACCACCAGCAAAGTATATTGGCCTACTGTCAACAGATGTGCTCAGTGACATGGGGGAGTAGTTAAGCACATAAACAAGCAAAAAAAAAAGCCATAAAGGTAAGTCCATAAGCTTAAGTATGCTTATCGAACTCTAAAGGTGAGTGCAGCCTGAAAATCACCTGTTAGGCTTCGTGGGAACTGTACCCCGCAGAAGTCATAAGCGCTGGTCAGAAAAATCGCAGGGGCAGGCCAATAGCCGGGGAAGTGGAGGCTAGGGGTTCGCTTTTTTCTTTTAACTGAAATTTGGATGGAAGGGCATCGGGAGTGTTTATCAAGGACAAAAGAATGGGTGTTTTTCAAGGCCTTCAACAAGTGCCCCCCCCCCCCCCCACCTCTTGAAACAAATCTCTTGCTACGGCCTGCGCAGAGGAATGAACAACTTGCGTCAATATTCCCGCCACCACACCTTGCGTACTTTTGCTATAGTACTCCCATTGCCTGTCTCGTTTAACCCAGCGAAACACTATTTAAACCGCCCAATTAATACCATAAATTCAATTGAAGAAAAATGCAAAGTGAATGATAGTACAGAGCATTTTTGTTCGCCAAGGCTGGTTACGTGACGTAATGCTTTTCTTTTGCCGTAGTATACACAGATAAGTTTGCTGTGATAAGGTTTCTTTTTTATGCCTATTTATGTGGGCGTTTGTACGTACACTTAAAAATTGTACTCATTTAAAGGGGGATATGGCGAAATCTCCAAATCACTTTTACTAGCACGCCCCCGTATTGCTCTGAGCATCTTAGACTTGTGACGTCACGAGCAGGATCCACTCCCACTGCACCGTACTACACCCAACAAAATAATTTCTCCACCGTACACACGCAAACACACCGGATGCGCAGGCAGATGTCGGTGCCGACGCTCACGATCTAATGACACGCCTGACTGAAAGACGGGGGAGAGGGAGATAGCGCTCCCACATGTTACGAGACGAGCTACTGTCAGCTGGGCCCTTGCCGGGGGGTCCCTCGTATAACAGCGCGATGATCAGCCAACTTTGTGACGCGTGGAATTCCGACCAATAATCTATAAGTCGGCATGCCGCGCCGTCCGTAAGACTCCGCTGCCCCCGTCGGTTGCTAATACCCCCCCCCCCCCAAAAAAAAAGGGGGGGGGGGGCGATAATGGCCGCTGTCACAATCGACTTGACATGCGACGACGCGGCATCACGATGACTCGTCTGAAGGTGTGTGGGCTAAGGCTTCAAGATTGTAGAATGCGATAGACACTTGCGCTGGTCTATATAAGAGCCGAGGTTGTATAGAAGTACAAGTAGAGCTGACAGGGAAGTTTGAGCTGCTCATTCAATGATTCCACGCGTCATAAACAAGGTAGACGTCCAGGGGAAGGCAGAGGCCTCGTGTAACGAAAAGCCTCAATGATCGTCTGTTGGGGAGGGGCGAACTAGTTGGTATGACGTCATCTTGAGAACTTAAACGGCGCTGGGAACGAGACACCAGTGCCGAAGACAGGCAGATCACAGTCATCCGTCCTGCCTCGTGTCTTGCTCGTAGTGCCGTGCACAGTATCGTCTCGTCCCCGGTGGTTCAGGCTATGTATGATGCCGGGACGTGCTTACCAAAGGTGTACTCTGCTCGTGCCAGCACTCGTATCTGGATATCTGGGTCTGTGCTGAAAAGAAGGGCTTCCTATTGCTCCTTGGTGTATGTAGGCTGGCGAGACAAGTTCGGTAGGCGGGAGATCCTCCGGGCAAGCCTGGTGGATGCGGTGACCGTCCGCCTCTTTATTGCCAGCGTGATGCCATGCATTTCAATCTTTTCGCATATTTTGGCCACGTTGGTTCAACGAAGGTTTCTGAAATAGATTTGTGAGCACTTTCAGTCCTTTAAAACGCAATATAAATTATTTCTTATGAATAAACACTTACGTAGGCCCTGGCAGACACCGTCACAATTTATGACTTCGCAGTGAGTCGGGGGATCTTCAAGACGGCGTCGCCGTATATGCGTCTCGTTCTTGCACGTCTTATCGCGTTAAAGTTTGTTCTTTGCGTATTGCGAAGTTGTAATTTACCAATACGAAAAAAAAATTCATTAGAATGGTTTGCACTGGGCTCGTTTATCTTTCATGCCGGGTGGTTGCAGCAGTATTTAAACGCACGGACGAAGGAAATAAACGCCAAGGCAGTGCTGACTCTTAACTGTTTTTTTTTTTGTGGAAACCTCCTGCAGAAGATTAGGTGCTGCGATCTTTCCCTTTTGTTTATTCTTTTTAATTTTCAACCACCAGCTTCTAACTGTACATTGCCGCACCTACATATTCTGCAAAGGGGTTCAATAAAACGTCATCTGTTAGTCAGCAGTGTATTTTTGTCTCTTACCTTCATTCATCCATGCGTGTTAACTAGTGCTGCAACCACTCGATATGAAATAAAAATATTTGTTTTTCTTTTTTCACCTCAGTGTCTCAGCACCGCGCGACTACAAAACCAGCAGAGCCGGGCGTTCGATAGTGGCCTTTTATCTCTCCGAATTTCGTCACCCGAGAGCTGCACCGTTCAATTCGAACGCGTTCGAAATCGGCCGTCAGGTCGTTGAGGGGCGCACGTCCAGCTGCTCGCTGGAGGCTGCGAAAGGGCATGGACACGTGCGCAGTGTAACGAGCTTTCGAGGTGGCGACCCCGGGGAAGAGAGAATGGCCGACGTTTCCAAAAGCAGGGTGTACACGTTGAAGCGGGGCCGGGAGGCGCACACAGGACCGGTCCTTTAACTCCCGGCATCGCGGGGCAAACAGCGCCGACGACGAGGGGCCACCTGCCTTTCTTTCTCGCTGCGCTCGAACACAAGAGGCGTGTGTGCCTACGCGAATGTACGGCGGCGGCGGCGTCCGGTCGTACGGTGGATGCCCCCATCTTCGCACCAGCGGGCAGGCTTGTTTATGTGCTGCAGCTCCGAATGTTCGCAGTGCTGTTTGGTGCACCGGTCGCCGCATAGTCGTAGCGTGCGAATAACCCCATTAGCAGCAGCAGCACTAACAGCCCAAAGAGCCGCTGTATCCGAAACACTAGCATAAGCACGCAGGACTTGGTATTGGAAGTACTGACGTTAGATAGCAAAACATTTTTTCCCTGTGAGCATCAACTCGGCATGGGGGTTCCAACGTGGCACTAGCCAGGTAACGCGGTGTCTTCCTCGCGTGTTCTCTGAACCAGAATAAAGTTAACTCACAATCATCATAAAGAACTGTCGGGGTCGCATTCCTACAAGTAATGGAAGATCTAGTGGGAGCAGTTGAATATTAGCAATGATAGTGTCGGGAGGAGCGAAAATAGCAGCATCAATATCAGTAGTAGTAGTAGTAGTAGTAGCAATAAAGGTAGACGTCAAGGCGGCTTTTCCTGTCTAGTAATTAGTCGCTGTAGGAGTGTAACATCAACATCCGGAGCAGTTTTGTAACTATAGAAGGGCTAGTAGGATCATTAGTAAAAATATCAGTAGCACTAGTGGTTTTGGGATGAGTAAAAACGGCAGCACCTGAAGGAGTAACATAGAAATAGTAGTTAGTAGTAACAGTAGTAGCAATTGCAGCAGTGGTAGTAGTGGTGCCACTGGTACTGATAGTCGCCAGGATTAGTAATCAGCGTGCTAAATGGAGCCAGCAGTATAGCAGTAGCAAGAGTAGGGCCAATAACAGCGCGGACATTGGCTGAAACAGCAATCGCAGTGTAGAATTTGTCGTACTGGTTCATGGTCACCTTACGGATTGGCCAGACCAGGCACAGATACAAACTAAATAAATAAGAATCTGTGTTGAAGAAAAGAAGGGATATCAAATGCGTTACGCATTAATTGGCCGGCTGAAGTCGGATGTAGTTGCAGTGGAAAATTCACGTTTAGATAAAACAACCTTCAAGGAAACGAAAGAGGAGGGTGTTATTGTAACACGCAATGTACACTTATATGAAAAAAGAAATCAGAATCAGAACTTTATTAATAAAAATTGCGTACAATAACAAGCATTTAGTATACAGAAGGAGGTATTTGGAATAAAGCTGTTAGGGAGAGCTTGTGCTTGAGAACCAAACAATTCAAGAAAATTCTGTGTGGCCACTTCAGACGACAGTCTTTTCTTATTCTACACCTCCTCTTCTTGCCATGTTTTTCTTGTCTCACATGTGGCGCGCAGCTGCTGCTGCCTGGTTCACGTATAGGCCCGCGCCACTTGCCGCATTTCTGATGTTTCCCAAGTACGCCGTCCGCAGTCTAGAGGGCGTAAAAATCGGACACCGCGCGTAGTTTGAAGGTGGCTTGTGTCGACATTCCTGGTACTAAAGTGCTGAAATATGAAGTGCATGTATAGCTCAGACCTACTACACGATAATGAATTGACGTCTGAGCAGTGACTTGCACGTTCCAGTTCTTAACGCTAGGGCACCACGTCGTATGGGGGCAGTTTTTCTCTCAAACCTTTGTGAGCCAAACTACGTGAAGTCCTACGGTTACAGCTGTGGCTCTAAACTTCTAGGGAGAAGCTGAAAATGCTTGAGCCTCGCCTTCAAGAATAGAACGTGACAGAGTGGTCGGGCCCCGTTCGCATTGACTTCTCATTCGCATCCAAGATTTTACTCCTCCGGCCACCTCAACCGTTCCGCAAGGAAAGAATATTCTGTGCACGCAAAACTGGCCACTTGAAACTCTTCTGGTATGCACGCTTACTGCAAGTACAGTTGCGAAGTATCCACAAGCACTTAATTCAGAATATTCCGAATCAGTCGAATACCACTACGCGTTAGTAAGACAATAAGCGCACTTGCATAAGCTTTGGTTATGCCGCTGCTGCTGATTATGATTAGTTATGCCTGAGTACTTTTGTAATGAAAGCCTTGATATCACTTTAGTTTAACGTGGCCATATATGAGTAGAAAGAGCGATATCTCTTTGAGAGTTATCCTCAGTGCTTCGGGAATGATTATCTGTTGCAAACACGAATCTATTCAAATATATCATGTATGAAGATTATCTAGCAGTCTTCTTCTCGACGACTAAGTTTTGGCACGACCACATGTGTTCTCCATTCTATACACAGCGTTGAGGTTTTATGTCCAGCTTCTACGAGCCAAAAGCCTCCTAGCTGTCTGGCCCACTCTTTGCTGGACCCTGTGTAACGTTTCGACATACCTTCGGCTTCGCTGCACCAAACTGGCGCGTGGCGCTGCTAAAGTTGGTCACTTCACTCGGTCGATCACTTTGCTTTTTATTGTTTTCGTTATCCTCCTCCCCCCCCTCGCGTCTGTCTTACCCTCTACGTGCACGCCGGAGATGCCCCCAGCCTGAAACGAACAACAGGGTCCCCTCGTTGCCCCATAACCGAGCCTTGCCTCTCCTCCCTGTGATTATGAAAACGCCGCGCACAGCGAGTCGACAGGATGGATGCCCCCCTCCCTCCCCCATCCCTGCAACGTCGCGGGGCATTCCTCCAGTGTGGGCATCGCGCTGAAGAAGCTGTTCTTTGCACACCACCCGTAGATTGCCCCCCCCCCCCCTTGCCACAACCATCTTTACATCTTCGCCTAATGCAACCAGCCCCCTTACCCCCCGTACTACTCGCCAGTTTGGTTCCGCGAGATGCCTGCAGCACCCCTGCTGCGAATGGCCCTGCATCGATGAGGTGAAAACGCCTAGGCAAGGAAGGCGCGTTACAAGGAGAATCTCAGGAGGAGGAGGTCATAAAAAGGGGAGGGGGGGCTGTAAAACAAGAAAGCGGGTAGGGGCACGGGGGGGGGCAGTTGGAATTTCGGGCAAAGCATTTTCCGATTACCGGTCGGATTTCCGGTATCCGTCGTCGTCGTCGTAGCTTCTTCAGAAGAGTGCGCCGTCCTCTCCGGAAGGCGAGAGGGGAGACGTCTGGAACAGCGGCGCGCCGTCGTTCTCGTCGTCGTCAGTGATCCAGGATGAGGCGTCGGTGGCGGTGGTGGTTGTTCACCGCCTGCACCCGGGCGGCCATCGGGGCAAGGGCCACGTCGCTATGCGCGGCCGTTTCTCAGGCGGACGTTGCAACCCGAGTAGGCAGCGCACGTCGCGCGGTTGTTTCCTGTGAGGAGAGGTCTTTAAACGGCCGAGCCCTTTCGAGCAGCTGGGGAGCAGTGTCTCTTGAGACACGCGGGGAGGCTGGAAAAACGAAAGCCCGGCGTGGTTCGGGCATCTTGCGGCTCCCTTCTGGACACTTGCGAGGAAACGCTCTTGTGCGTCAGCGCACGTCTAGGCGTTTCCGCTGTTTGATGAACGCGCGTCTCGTTTCATTTGCGGCGCCACGCGTTTGTTTTCGTTGCACCGCTCGGTGTGTTCCTACTTAACGTCAACCACGGCATCTTATCAGGATGGACAAAACCGCATAATAAAATGATTGCTGAAGTCTTTACGTCCTAAATCCACGATATGATTACGACGCCATTGTGAAGGGCCTGGAAGTTCTGACCACCAGGAGTTGTTAACGTTTATCTAAGTCTATAGATAGAGAGGGTCACTCGCATTTCGGCTCCGTTGCAATAGAAACGCCGGGGCAGGGATTCGATTCCGTTACCTCTCGGTCAGCACTGGAGCACGTCAGCCACTATAGACCATGGCGGGTGCACGAAACTGCAGAAGTACCCTTTTTTAATTATTATCTGGATTTTTCATTTTCATTTGCATATGAAACTTCTGTGTGAATGCAGCAGTTATTTTTCTAACATTTTAATTGCTCAGTTGGAATTCATTACTTCCGTTCCTTGCAACTCTACTGACTTTCGGACCGGCTCTTGGCAGTCTACATCAGGCGTGCAGAAACACAAACTTATGATACGGCGCGCTAAGAATGTGCTTATTCTTTAACACTAAATCCAAACTCTTTAGAGAAAATGAAGAGCCGTTTGGTAGTAGTTACACGGTGGTTTTGATTCGTGTGGCAAGCTTTGCCTGGAGTCGATGCCGGTTTGTGACGTAGAAAAAAAAAAAACTCCACTGTCTGTCGCGTACGCAAATAAGCAGGGTGGCTTTAGCAACCTCTCACTTTGTACTGTTGGGCTAAAACCACTCGTTGAAATGATCTCGCCTGATGAAAGACCCCGCTGCTGCAACATCTCAGTCAACATCCAATTGAACTCGGAATAGCACGGCCCCTGCGTTAAGCCCTTGACGTCGCTAACTAATTACTTGCATAAGCGCAGGTTTTTCGCCCGTGCTTACGAGGTTTCCTACAGCTATCGACCACTCATTAGGGCTTTATGTAAAGCGGAGAAGCCTTAGTGAGCATGCACGCTGTCACTTACACAAATGAACTTATTAGTTTGTGGAAAGTGATTGCTGCAATGTCAGAGTTGCAGACTGTGTTTTTTTTTATTATTTGGAACATAACCCGCAGCGCCATATTAGGCACTATTGCAGGGGGCACCGGGCCTCATAAAATAAATCCGCAGTCTTGCGACCCACTAAATCAGCTGGTATCATATTCCATTCGACAATGGCTTCCGAAAAAAAAAAAGAATGCTTAAACAGATCCGTTCTGGGGTCGTATGGCCGTACTTTAAATTTGTGGTCATGACGAGAGGATGGATAATGTGTTGGTTTTAAATATTCTAAAGGATTAATGCCAGTTTTCTTGTTATAGATGGTTTCAATCATAGATTACGTAATCGATTTCAATAAAATGGTTTCAATCATAGATTACGTAATCGATCTTGTAAGTATTTCCAATTAAGTTCCCTTTTGATACATTGGGAGCTGCATCATTACCCACTCGCAACCTGCAACCTGCATCATCACCACCTCAGAAAACGGAGGAGTATTCTGTGTCGGGTACCTGTCTCGAATCGTAACCGTGTGCAACAAAATGTACTACGTCCAGAGTAAACCCGCATGAAGGGATATCCCCTTACTGATCAAGCAGTGAGGATGTCATGTTAGATCAAAGGTTGCTTGGCTGTGCGCTTTGATGGACAGTTTGGTTCTTGAAGCGTGTCGCCAGGCATATCTCAGCGTCGTTGTACCACGATCTGACTATGGGAATTGTTGCATATATGACGACTGCCGGAGCACGTCGTACAGCTTCAGTGGAAAAACAAAAACATTTGCACCAATGTCCATGTTTTTATAGGACCATTCTTTGATGAATGCTGAGTTTTATGTACCAATGCAGGTATATCGGAGGGCATGCTCTGATTACCAGGGTTCGAAAAAATTAGCGTCAAGAATGCCAGTGAAGTTCGACGTACACTAGTTATTAGTGTGAGTTGACAAAGCTTATGTAAGCGAAATGATGCATAAAGGCACAGTGTGCTATTCGTTTTGTACAATGACATGGGGACAGGTTCACAAAAGCTTTTCCATCATAAATATTAATTGCCACTGGCCAACACACTAATGATACGTCGAACATCGCGACTGGTTGAAAATTTGACTTGGAAAGATAACCAATAAGTAATTTTTTGCGATTACAAGTCCAAGGGCTTGCATAATGTGTGGTCTATAAGTCGCCGTCCACACACGACAGGTTGGTCAGCTTGCGAGCCTTAGGCGTGGTCTTTTATCTTAAGAGAAAGCCTTACTCCACGGAATTTTGAGCCATTTGGCATACGAAGCGGATTCTTCGCATGTATAGAAATAACACACTTGGAATATTAGTTTTCAAATGGTGGACACCGAGCCCAAGTGAATTAAAGGTGCAAAGGCCGTCAAAGCATGAGGTTTCCAAGAGAATGTTTTCTGCCCCCGACAAATAGTACTTATAAAATTACAGAAATCAATGAATAGATCATGATAGGTCTGCATAAAAGAGAGAGATCGCAAATGAAATAGTGTTAACTGTACGATGTAAAATAGATGTTTCCTGCAGGTCATGGGATCGAATCCCGGCTGCGGCGGCTACATTTCCGATGGAGGCGGAAATGTTGTAGGCCCGTGTGCTCAGATTTGGGTGCACGTTAAAGAACCCCAGGTGGTCGAAATTTTCGGAGCCCTCCACTGCGGCGTCTATCATAATCATATGGTGGTTTTGGGACGTTAAACACCACAAATCATTAATAGGTGTTTGCTGCTAATACAAATCAGCGAATGTACGTATACGTGCATAACTCTGAATGATGACCTTTTTGTGGGGTTTTCTTTTTTTTTGTTTTCAACAAGCGTGTTTACCATTCATAAGGTCTAAACACGTTACAGATGCTTCAAGTCTGCATCGGGCTGCTCATTTCAACGTCCCCAAGCAACACACCGCCAATGGGTCCTCGATACAATGTAGAGGGCATCCAGCGTTATTTACATATCTCAGTCAACTATGATTTCGCCCTAACCTCTACTGTGACCGAGTACAGGTCATTGCTGTCGTCTCGCTGCATACGTTACATTGATGAATTATGAGTGCCGCGAATCGGGCTCGCCAGACGGTGCCCCTCGAGAGACGGCTAAACGAAATGGTTTGCGAGGGTCGAAGACGGCAGCTATGACCTCAGCTGCTCGATCATCTGGTTCATCAAGAAAAGTGGACGCGCGGATTCCCGTTGCAGAGCTAGGACCTTGTTTATTACGAAGACGACTTTGTAGAGAAAGAATAAACTGTTAATGAAACAAAAACCAAATGTGCTTGTAATGAAAAAGAGTTCAACAGTAATTAAGGCTCGGCAAACAAGTTCACACGTTGAACAACCATAGAAGTTGTGGGTATGCCATTTAATTTTTTGTCGTCTGTTTTTTTTTTACTGACACTCATTTGGATTATTGCATCTGGCTGTACAAACAAATTGAAAAAAAAGCGGTAAAAGTGAATTATAAATCTTGCCGAGTTCACAACTTAAGGAGAAGATCTAGCAAGAGCATGCGTATTGACCAGAAGGCGAGGACATCCCCTGTTGCTACGTCTGCTACCACTGCAGCTTTATGTTCTTCGTATGCTTAGTAGCATTGAACACATGTTAAATAGTAACTTAACTACTGAATATGCGCAGAGATTATCTTGAAATGCGACAAACCGGACGCATGTCCCGCGTTCAGTGAACCATGCATTGAAAAACTTTTGCAGCAGCTGACGGTTAGGACATCGCAGTTTGTACGAGAGATTAAGCATCTTATAACACCACGTTAGCGGCGTCAAGTGAAAGACAGTGTTGGGCAACTAAAATAAATTCTAGTGAGGTTAACTCATTGCAGTTCTTGCTATTCTCTTTGGAGTTTTCTGGCTAATCTGTCCCAAAAACAGGTTCCCCAGAGTTGTCGCCTGTTTCCATGGGTTACGCTTTCATTTTTATTTCTTCAGTGCTCGATATAATATCTTTCGCCATCTGTCAAGGTACTCGCGTTGATCCTTCGTTATACGGTTGTGCAATGAAGAACAAACAGAGTTCTAGCTTGTGAGCTCCGGCACAGCGGCTGAAGGGATTGGGGATGGGGTAAGCCGAGCATGTCTATACTCAACGCGCCCGAATCGAATGCCAGCACCTAACCGTGTTCTAGCCCAATCCCACACCATGTAGGAAGAGAGACAGGTAAAAAAAAATGTCTTGGGGAGGACTAGAGTGAGATGTATAAGCCGAGTTTTTTTCTTTGTTCACTCTGCAATGACCGACGTTGACGTCGCATCACTCTGCGCGGATCAAGAGAAGCAGTCGCATGTCCGCCCTTCGGAGTGAGGGTATCCCAGAGTGCTGTGCGTGGTACCACCGCGCCTTTCGCAACGGTCTATGTGACGGCCCGTCTCCTTATTTCGCAACCTCATTATCGGAGATCTCATAACCCTCGGGAAAAAGAGCAGCGAGACTCGGTTTTTTGACGCATTGGATGGGGAAAGCATGAGCATTGCATCCGGCTATATAGCTCCCACTGCAGTTGTGCTCGGGTATTCGTATATACTTAAGAGATCCCTATCGAGGAGTTGTCCTTGCCGTCTTTCTATTCGTATATCAAGTACCATTGTAAAGCCACCTTTTTTTTACTGTGCCCCTTTGCATGCATTTTGAAGCAGGCTTATCGGGATTACCTTAATTACGTGAACTTTATTCCTCGTTCGTTCGTTCACACGCGCTTTTTGTTGGACTCTTACTATATATATATATATATATATATATATATATATATATATATATATATATATATATATAGTGGGAGTAATAATTCGATGGGCCAGTTAGTCTTCGTGAAGGTATGGGATATGGCACAACTGGAGCGTTGTCAACAAGGATAAATATATTTATTTCCCAACAGCTTCGGGAGGGGTCCTCCCTTCATCAGGGGATGAGTTATCTCATCCCCTGATGAAGGAAGGACCCCTCCCGAAACTGTTGGGAAATAAATATATTTATCCTTGCTGACGACGCTCCAGTTGTGCCATATCCCATATCCCATATATATATATATATATATATATATATATATATATATATATATATATATATATATATATATATATATATATATATATTCATTAATTTTACGTAATGGCGTACTGTCATAGCCACCTCTAGGAGAACGGCTGAAGCGAAACAGTACGCTTGATACCGTAGAAAAAAAAAACAATGCCTTTTATTTCCTACGCACTCATCTTTTATAGCAAACTGGTGATGATTTAACACGATGCACATTAGATATCACACATCGCATATCAGGGCTTATTGCGGTGGCTATTATGTTACACATAACTTTCTTTTTTTTTTTACAGGCGTGTTCTTTGTAAGTTAAGCAATATCATGCTCCGAAAAATCCACAGTGACATCTCATTCGCCTAATGAGGTGTTTGACGTCTGAATAAATCAGTTCATTCGTGAATACTCTGCTCGCAGTTGATACCGTCTTGCTCGATCCTGAATCGAATATTTGAAGGACTGGAAGTAGCTCGGCGCTTTCGTTGAGTGTTACCAACACCCTTCACTTAAAAATAATAAAGTTAAGAAAAGATTCGAGTACAGTTGCAAGTGTATCTAGCTCATTTATTGGTTTCCAGTAAACAGCCCAAGGTGGACCTGTTATTAGCAGATGAATGACTATTAAACAGCGCAGCTGTTTAAGCTAATAATAATTAGGGAGTGTGGCCCATCAGCAAAATATCGTCACCATAAGCTTGTATGTCCACAGTAATTGCGTAAGATCGACTACTCATTGCTAGTCCACTGAAAATAACGAAGGCAACAGTTATTGCAACAATGCGTAGCGACAGTGGTGAGCCATAGGCCTAGCGTACATACGAGAGAATACTAGGGGAAAGCAATGTCAACGGCGGCTGCCAGAATAGCCCGAAGTTCTGGAAGGCCTGCGCTGACAACGACTTGCCTGTATATCTATCAGAGATGAGAACTCTTGGTTTCAGTGCGAGGCTATGTCCCTGCAGATGGGCCATCTATGTCGTGCCTGTGACTGTCCGTGGCAGCTTGGGCTAGTTGGTATGACACGACGATAGTTATAGCGCGAAAACAAAACGACGACACAGAGACAAGAAGGACACGAGACTTGTCTTTCGTGTCCTTCTTGTCTCTGTGTCGTCGTTTTGTTTTCGCGCTATGACTGTCCGTGGCTTGAGGGGTTATGGTAGGGTAAACCCTTCAAAAAAATCGAATGTGCAATTTTCACACTAAAAAAATCACCACACTCCGAGCAACGCACCTACGCAAGCACGGCTTCTAGCGGCCGCTCCAAACGGTTTAAATGGCGTGCCGAAGTGCGCCGCTCGCCCCCTGGCGAAAACAGTATGCGCACGTGAAGCTTCGTTTTTCTCAAGTCGCGTTTTTTAAAATAAAATTTTCAAGTTCAATGTGCTTTTTTTTAAAACATATTGGATCGATTTTCATGAAGCTTTGCATGCGTGAGCTACATCAAGTTAGAAACAATATGAACTAAAAAAATGCTTATTTCGTAAAAACTGAAGCTGAACAAAAATTACACAATACGCATTTTCTGTGACTTTATTTCTGTGTAATAAATTTAGTTCACATGCAACCTATGGATCTCTACAATAACATGGCTGAATATCATTACACAATTTTCAGTATTTGTAGAGGAAAGGTGCATTGTATAAATGAAGCCCCTTTAAAATTTGGCAGTGGGCCATAGGAAGAATAGGCAACCTAGGCATAAAAAAAACAGGATGTCACTTGATACCCAGATGCATGTTTTGTGTGTGGGAGCACGTTAAGTTTTATGGGAATACTTGCAGCCGTTTCTAACATATTACGCTAAAACTTACACAAAATTTACCCTACCATACCGTCCTTAATTCGAACCTCTCCATGCTCAGAATCAACGTAGAAAAAACCTAGCATCACCTAGCTAAAGCCTATAGCAACAGCCCAGAAGCAACCTTAAAGGGGTGGTGACACCAAATTTGTGAAATGCTTGTTCTTTGCTGTAAGCGTTTCCTTCAGCTCCAGGCAGCATTGATACACGGCGCACCAAGATTCCGGTGTTTTCGCTAAATAGTTTAATATTGCTCTAATTGTGTGGACCATTTTCGGTTTCCGTTTCGCGGCGCCCAGTTGGCCAGTGACGTCATAGGTGGCTTGGTCATGTGACCACATAAAGCTGTGACGCACATCGTTCTGAGTTTCGTCTGCTCTCCTACGCACGTGCCACACAAGCGCCTGCAAAACAAACGCGCTGACTGTCGCCATGGCCAGCTGCAGTAGCATCCAGGCAGTTGCAAGGCACGAGGCAGCCAGAAGGAAACGAAGCGTTTACATTTACAACGTATGTACAGAACGTGGACGAGGAAGCCGGCCGACGCTATAGATGCGCCGGCCGATACGCTGAAGGAGCACGGGGCAACCCCGATGTTGGACGCGCACGACGTCTCTGACAGACAAGGACGCACGCCGAGTGTCTCTTCAAAAAGCATCCAGTGTCTTGACGGACGCAAACAGTTTCTCTGAAAGTGACGTCATCACACTCGTCACTGCGGATCTGGTGTGACGTCACGACAACCGCCGTTGCTTCTCCTATTCTGAAACGTCAGTGTTGCTGCGCAAGCGATGGGTCTAGATCGTGAGAGTGGGCACTCACTGCACTTTTGAAAGTGAATTAAAATATATTCTACGAGTTTGTATTGTCCGACCCTTCGTTTGGAGAGTCCTTGCATACAGGGGAAACCCACGGCAGGCTTGGAATGGCCTCGAAATTTGGAGGCACCACCCCTTTAGCGACATTGGTGTTGAGAATCGTTCCGTTTCCCAATTTCAAGCCGTGCAGGGCTTATTGCAGGCATTGCCATTCTTTTTCTTGAAGTCACCACCATATGTCATGAAAATACTTCGTCTTAATTGTATAGAATATACCATGAATATTCTGGAACCAGAGAGAGAGAGAGAGAAATAATTATTTTAATGCAAAGCTGGAGAAGTTTGCCTGGCTTTTCGCGTGGCATGCTACTCCAGGTACCGGGTAATGACTATGATATGTGCAGTGATAAACGCTTAACACATACAGTCACACACACGCACTACACTACTTACAACGCTTCGTTCAGGCTTGTGGCGTATCAGTGGCGCTTTTGTAGCGTGTAAAGCACTGGATCTGTTCTGCCATGGGCCTATAATATCGGTCAACTCCAAGTTTGAGTCACTTTGTAATTTTAAGACCATCTTCAGGGGCTGTCTTTCTGATGCGTATGTCGTGCACGCGGATAGGACGGGATTGGTGTCTTCTACGACGTTACATTGGACACAAAATGTTGTGTCGGACAGTCCGAATTCATTCCTGAAGTTCTTGAACCCAGTGCGTGAATGGAACCAACGTTTCTACAAGTGGTATTGTTTCCCTCAAGTGTCAGCAAATTAAAGTTGCTGCATTTTAAGAAGACAAAACTATATCTCGAGAACGTTCGCTCTAGTGACATGTCTTATTCAAGAATATCCATCCTATTAATCCTCCGTCACCTCTGTATCTTCTGTCTTCGTTGGCGTAATATGTCAGTGATTTGTACGCAAGATTACTCCCCGGTGTAGAGTAGCAGGCTAGAGCGAACTAGCTCAGGCCGACCTCTCTGCCTTCTAATAAATTCTCACTCTCTACTTTCTTGCTGGAAGTAACTCACTGTTGTTTTTCTTTACTACTTTGCCCCTCATCGGTGGTCTAGTGGCTAAGGTACTCGGCTGCTGACCCGCAGGTCGCGGGATTGAATCCCAGCTGCGGCGACCTGCACTTCCGATGGAGGCGAAAATGTTGTAGGTCCGTGTGCTCAGATTTGGGTGCACGTTAAAGAACCCCAGGTGGTCGAAATTTCCGGAGCCCTCTACTACGGCGTCTGTCATAATCGTATGGTGGTTTTGGGACGTTAAACCCCACATATCAATCAATCAGTTCTTTACTACTTTACCTAACACTCTTTCTTTCTGTTGTCAGATTCACCTTTCCCTAAGCAGTTTACCAAATTTCATTGGTACAGCCACCTAAATATTTAACTGTCGTGTGAAACGGCTACTTTTATGTCTGACAGCGTCACGCGATGTAACAAAGTTGAAAAAAAAAGTTGCACTTGTCCCATTTTTTTTTAGAATTCAGTAATACGGCGAAGCTACGCATAAAGAGCTCTGGCTCGTGTACAATGAGTCATGGGTGTCTGGACATCATTAATTCACTTACTTCGACAAGCCTCAGACGCTGTGATGCTTTCATGACGCAACACCAAAGTTCCTCGTAATGCATCTTGGGTGTCACACTTCATTCACGAAAATCGAGACCTAGCGTCTGCAGTGCAGCCATTATCACTGCATTTTTGGGCGTTTAATGCATCCGTTCATTGCGATATCCCATTATAGTAACGTCTTTTGTTGCAACATTCCTGCAATTACGTCGCATTCTTCAGCTTGCGTGCGCCCCGAACAGCCGTACTGTACATTGCGGGCACGACGCCTCTGCCTCTGACCAAATGGCAAGGTGCTTGGCAAGTATCGGTCTTGTATAGTTTTATTTGCCACGCTTCTTCAACAGTTGATAGTTTATGTCATCATCCGTCACACCCGTATGCCTTCGGATGAAATGTGGCAATATTGAACCCAGAAGAAAAAAAAGCATCCACGCTTGCGGTATTATTATACAGCTTTCAGCGCCGTTGACGAGTTTTGTTGGAAGTTTATTTTTTAAATGAAACGCCATGAAATGGTGGTGGTGTTCCCTTAGAAATAAAAACAAATTTTGGAGTAAACGAGCTTTGGAGTAAGAGGGAAGGGGGAACGTTCGACAGCCATCTCACTTCCTTTGCTGCAAGGTTCTTAAGAGCTCTAAGGTTACCCTAATTTAGTAGCACATCTTCTATTGTCGTTTTTCGAAGAAAATACGTGGCGAATTTCACTGTGGTGTGCAGCAAAATTTGTGGAATACTTTGTGCGTTATATACCACAAAAATGCATGACGAAAATCGCACGCATCTGGACAAGTAAGCTGAAACAACGCGGTTTGAAGGGAGCTCTTGAAACAATGAAATCAGTATTTTATTTTATTAATGATGCAGGTGGCATGATAGTCGTCAATGGACGTCTCATAGGTAATGATTTCATTCAAACGATTTTTTTTCGCATATTTCCAGCCGTTACTCCAGTTTTTATTCTTTATAGGGCTTCAACGAACTGGGTAATGAACGTTTCTCCGCCTTCAAACGTAAAAACACTTAGGGCTAATAAATGCACATACGTCACCAAATATTGTTAGCGCATACAATACACTAACAATATTTAGTGACGAAGTCGTGATAAAGTCTGCAACCAAGATTATTGACGAGCACCATCTTCCAAGCACTGAAGTGGCAGGATGCGACTGGCACTGACGGCACCGAATAGCAGCCATCAAATTAGTCGATAGACATGTCGGATTTTCAGTGGTCGGACAGAAAGAGACTGTCGACAACTTCATCAATACAGTGGTTATTCACAGAAAAACTGGACTACGTTTTCTGTGAGTGCTGTGTCGTGTAACTACATCGATGCTGCAATCATTTCTTTAGTTAATCTTGCTATATTTCCAGCGCACTTGTCCGAAAGCATCCACTACTTTAAAAAAACACGCACAAAACAACATGTTCCCAGATATCGCTGCAACTCAGATGAAACAACACTTTAAAAATCTTTTGCACCAACTTTATTTGAAGAGACAACTCAGCCGATTTTTATAAGTGGCACCAAAGGAAACAAATGCGGGCGATGCCTCAGCGTTCCGAGAAAACCGTCTGAGAGCAGTATGGCCGCCTGTTTTCCCGTTCGGAAGCCGAGCAGACAGGTCGATAATACGAGACGACGTTTCGGCCCCCGCCATGTGTCCTGCACCCGCACAACCGAGCCTCGCCGCCAGGGCGGCGCCATTGGCTTCAGTTCAAAATCATAAGGCCAGCGCATGCGCACAGCCCGGCAGTCGCATAAATGATGCTGCAGAGGACCCTGCAGCGTTGCCAGGGGCAACCCGAAAAGGTGGGCTTCACGGCCTAGCAACAGCGTGACCGGCGAGATTGGGGAGCGCGGTGCCAAGTTTCGAAACAGCGGCGGCGATGCAGGCGCCGCGCAGCGGGAGTAGCGGCAACGCGAGAGACGAGAAGGGGGAGCGCTTCCTGTAGAAAGGGGGTGTTCGGGAACTCCTAGTGCAGAAACTCTCATCTTACTCCCTTTTTGGGGAGGAGAAATACTCCTCAGAAGAGGTGGCGCGGGCGTTCCTCGTTTCCCTCCGCTTCCTGGCGCTTTGAGGAAGGAAAACCAGACAAAGCAAATAGACGTAGCGCGAGAAACGAGAGGAATCGGAGAGCGAGCGAACGGGGAAGCCAGCGGGAGAGATGGTGCTGGGTGCTACGTGCCCCGCGCTTCGCCTCCTTTTGCGGGGTTGCGCTATCGGCTGCCGTTGCCGGCTGCTGCTTCCCAACGCTGGCCACGGAGGGGGTCCTTTTCGAGGTCACCGCCGACGAGCTCGACGGCAGAGTCACATCCATGCTCATTACTCGATCGGTTGGCGCGTAAAACTTAATTAAATTTGCAGTAAATTTTGGTTCGATTTGAGCACCACCTACTAGACTTAGATATTGCTACGCTTTTGGTGAATACTAGAGCTCATCGAAATAAGAAACATCATTCTTACCGTGTTAAAGGATGTTAAAGCAACCTACACAACATTTACTTGCTTGTTACTGGCATTAGAATATGTGATAATGTTGAATTATGGACGCTGTCTTGTTTCGCTGTGTTCCACTGAAAGACTAGAGCTTAATTAGCAATGCCTATCAAGTTACTTACGTTTTTTTTTTTGCAAACACAAGAAACTTCTAGGCATAGATTCTGGCGCAGTGTTGATTGCGGAAATGTGCCATGGCGCTCAGACTATGTTTGGGGCAAACATCCTGAATTACATCCGAAAAAAAAGAAAAACGAGTGATTTGTCGACAATGTTGCCATAGGTGCATCTAATTTTCCCGGTGGCAACAACAATGTAATTACAAAACTGTGATCTGCATGCAAGCCGCTTCACCATGAGTAAGAAGCCGTTCTTCTTGTTTCCGCTAGAGTGTAAATTACAGGCCACTAGCTAATAAGCCAAAGTTGGTTTCACAACGGGGAATTATTAGTAGAGAATTGTTTGTGGCAGTTTTCTAAAGCCTTTCACCCACAGAACATACAGAGGCATGACTGCCAACACAGGGAGGCTCAGATTCGCACGGAATATTGATGGACTTTATTTTCAGTCGACGTGCCTACGTTTGCAAAAAAGTTACACATGAATCAAGCCATTCGACAGATGCGAAAGTGGACAGACAAAAATGAGGAGGCCACGAAAGCACACCACGCCATCACTCCAGCTCATACTATTTTATCTAAAAAAAATGCTCACTCAAAGTGACATTACGAGATTTCTCTCTACTGGATGCAGTGTCAACGGAAGGACGGATCCCAACATGATAAATGCAACGACTGTTTATTCAACTAGCATCATTAATGGGCAAGCATTCTGACAATATGCGGTCATCTGAGGTATAGCGGAGCAATAATCTCCCATGCTGGGCAGCCTGTTTTTCCAGGCACAGCTGGCATGGAAGAAAAAAAAACTCGCGCCTGTGAGCATTTGCTAACTTTGAAAAAAAAAAGGCGTTTACTCGAATAAGTCGTGGATTAAATAGCGTTGGCAGTGGCGTATATCAGTGCATTTGGAGATACAGAAGACTAAGGAGAAACTGGTGCAATGCTCTGTTGTGGCGCACAGGCGTCCCTTCCATCGATCGCATAAGCTATAGTCCTATCTTGCAAGTGCTCGTAGAAGCTTGAGTGAGCTTTGGACCCCTAAAGACATTTTAAAACATCTTCTGCAATTTCTGTAATAACTTCGATTTTACATTTGGTTATCATCCGTTTGAGCGCTCCGAAGGACTGGGGATCCGAAAATGAACAGCATTTGCACAAATTACTCTTACGAAAAAGACTCGTGTGCGCAAATAAAATACATATTTCTACCTGCCCAATTTATAAGACGCACAAGTGACGCCTCCTTCCACCGGGGAAACGCAAGAAAGAGGCTGCCTGCACTCCGCAGTATGATATGAAGCCGATCGATCGGAGCGTTGCCGGAGAAGCAGTTGATTACGAGTAGTGCGTCGCTTGAAACGGCTCACTAACCCCGCCTGGCTGGCGGGAAAGCGATGAAGCGGGGAACGTTCGTTGTAACGGGCTCCCCCAGTACGTCCTTGCCTCTTTCTTTTGCACTTCAAGACCTCACAGTGAGACCATGCACCGTTCCATCTTTTCTCTACGCTTATACGCCAGCTTCTGCCCCTCACTCACCGAAACTGGCAGGCTCTTCAATTTCAGCAGGAAAGCGTTCTCAGCTTCTGTACTCTCCACGATCCGCGCTCCTTGTCTTCCATTAAACTGGAAGGGGATTAGAAGGAAATTGGGAAGGAGTTGGGTGAGGTGGGAAAAGTCCAGGATTATTGGGGACTAAGGCCTTCTTTTCCGTGTATCCATCCCATCCCCACCTCAATTTCCGACGGTATTCACTACTCCTCACATCCCCTTTTCCTCCAAAGTTGAACGTGATAAACGACAATATAAAGGGCCTCCGAGTGCCTCAGAGGCGGCTTTTGAGACCTGCTTCCACGTCTATATCTGCATGTGCTTCAGATAAACGGAGAATGAGGAGGCACGTCATTCCACAGGCCAGTTCAAATTGATCGTTGATAACAGAATTGCTACACGCTGAATCATAAACAGGCAACGTGGATTCGAGGATGTTAGTGTGCCTGCTAACTTCGTGTTAATGTTGTAAGTTGTGACGGATGTCGTACATCCCCTAAATTTTGGGACATCTCTCCGTGGTGCCATCACTCCAAGGCAGCAATGGCGTTCCGTGATAACTGGATGGGATATGTGCAAAAGAAGTCATATTTGACGAAAGCAAGCTAGTCACCAAAAACGACTCTCAGTTATATGCAACAAAGACCCATTGTAACATTTTGTCAAAATTTCAGTACCGTACTACAATGCATGTGGGTTACCAAGACCAACCATTATAAACACACGGAGTCCATTCTAAAACACTAAACACTCTGGGAATCTACGTTTTTCTTTATTGTAACACTATATACCATGAAATTTTAATGCGTCTATGCTCTATATACGTGGGAGTAGTTTTTGGTTACTAGATTTCGTCCTGTGGGTATGATTTTTTACGTCTATTTTTCATTCCGTTGTGGTAGGCCACCACTGTCACAGACGACAGATGGCGCTACCTGCGCATGTCCTCAAATCCTGATCATTAACGTGAAATGCTGTATAGGTGGTGCCATCTGGTGGGGTCGAGACGAACCAGGCAAGTATCAAAGTTATTTCAGGAATCTAGCGCACTCTATTTCTGTGCAAGCGTCAACAGCAGCCTGATGCGGAATGAGTATTCGCTCCTTCCTTCCCTCTTTTTGACTCTACCACTGGAACAGTACACAACGAAGTGGTCTGTTTCACTACCAAGAGGTTTCATTTAAGAGGTCTATAACGCACCAACGTAAACGACTAGTTCGTCTCTCTATCGCAAATAAAAAACTCGGGGGTATCCGATACGCAAAACGACCAATATATAGGTACATAAAACACTTGCAAAGCCCTGGATCGAATCACTTGCAGGTAGGTGCACACGTTCACGTTAGTAAAGAGTCGTCGATAGCAAGTAATCAATGCACACCGTGACACGTATCAAAATATCTTCTGCTCATCGTGACCTGTGAGCCCGTGCTCTTTCAAAATATCCCAGCGCACTCGAACAACGTGCGCCACCAGAAGTACTTATGTTGCAAACCGGTATAAGGTGGCATGGCAGAGACGAAATGCAAGCTTTGGATTGGGCTTTCTGATGAGTAAAAGAAAAAAAATGCGAAGGAGCGAAGTCATTTCGAGGTGTCATCAAAAAGCGATTCATAGATATCTATCATGACGTTTACACCTCGACGAATTGAGCTTTTACCTTCTAGGACCCAAAATGCTGACCACGTAATGTACGCCTACGGGACGGCCAATACTCTCCCATAGTGGAGTACATATAGTACTCTAAATTGTTACTCACTCGCTGGATTTCGTGCCGACCGGTTGTGCCCTCACGATCTCCGACGGCAGCGTAGCTCTGGCCGACTGGGCTCGCCCTACGTCATCTCCTGACGCCGACCTCCGACGACAGTGTAGCTCTGACCGACTGGACTCGCTCTACGCCATCTCCTGACGCCGACAAGAGCTCTCGCAAGTGCATGGTGCCCCGTCCTCGGACTCCTGTGACCCTGTTTCCACCTCTCCTATCTCTTCTATCCCCTCGATATGTCGTCGCTCTCTAGCTTACCTCATCTCTCTTTCTCTCTCTCTACACCTTTATTCCTATCCTTTTAATCCCTCCTCACCCCGTCCCTTGTGAGCTACTGTTGATGTGTCGCTCCCTGAAGCAGACAGTTACGGGGCTCGCTTTTCTTTTCTTTTCCTTCTTACAACATAACCACTCCCCCCCCCCCCCCCTCTAAATCGTTACCCACTTTTTCTAAACACACACCATTCTCTTGAAGATCCTGTCCGTACGGCTTTCTGCTCTCCCAGAGTAGAGTACCAAGTACTCTAAATCGTAAAGCACTTTTTTCTAAACACACTTCTAGCCCCTACCAGTATTGTAGTGGGGACGGCTCACTGCTCTCCCATAGTTGAGTTCGAAGAACTGCAAATCGTTTAACAGTTTTTTTTTTTTAACACGAAACACGCACTCCATAAACCCGACGTATGCCCTACCTTTTCCAGCGAATAAAAGTAAATGAGTGATTAGACAGATTTTGTTGCGCGTCCGCAGCAGCCGTTATACGGACGCGACTTCCCATTGCGAATTTGCTGGCAGGCTGCATCCGTACTGCTCCTGCGAACGTGCGACTAAATCTGTCTATAATATTGTGCCCTGATAGCTCAGAGCCTAATATCGGCGATTATTACTTGAGAAAAATGCCCTACGCAGAGCTTCCTTTTCCAGGGGCAAATATTCCCATAACGGAATTGAATAAAACATGTACGACTCGAGATTCGATGCCTGAAAAGTTCAAAGAAGTAACGTGCTACTTAATTTATGCTGAGCCCTTTAGTAAAATTCAAATCACCTTCTATAATAAGTGCTTAGCGAAGCCATTTCGTTCAATTTGGATGTGCCCGCGCGGCGCATTTCGTAACGAAGTCGAAGAAGGGTTGCACAACGCGATGTATAGCTGTTGCTTCCCAGCGCACGAATGCATGGCCGTCCTCGGCGCCTGTACGGCTAAGGAAACGGCAGCGTTCACCTTGAGCCTTGTATCAAATATCGGGTAAATCTACTGCTAAGGTGCGCGTAACATTACATAGTGTACATCACCACTTTAGTCATTGTTGTGCCCCGCCGCAGTGGTCTAGTGGCTAAGGTACTCGGCTGCTCACCCGCAGGGCGCGGGTTCGAATCCCGGCTGTGGCGGCTGCATTTCCGGTGGAGGCGGAAATGTTGTAGGCCCGTGTGCTCAGATTTGGGTGCACGTTAAAGAACCCCAGGTGTTCTAAATTTCTGGAGCCCTCCACTACGGCGTCTCTCATAATCATATAGTGGTTTTGGGACGTTCAACGCCGCATATCAATCATCAATCATTAGTCATTGTTGTTCTGTTCTGTTCTGTATTGTTGTTCAAATATGGATTGCGTAATTTTGATGTGGGCGTTGATATTCTAAGGCTTCGGCACTTTTGTGTAACAAAAGCATGGCATTATTAAGGTACGGGGCTGTCACTGTGGGCTTTCACAAATAATAATAATAATAATAATAATAATAATAATAATAATAATTCGGCACCTACCACGCCGAATAGTTTAATTTGAAGCAATCTGGGAGCCAATGCTGCATTTTTTTTTTGGCTTTGAAGCACTGATTACGATGTTGATTGATGTGTTTTTTTTTTAAGTATATAAAGCTGTATGCACATCTTGTGTTTACCAAGAACGCCTATTACAATAGCGTATAAAAGGTAACTTATCGTATGTAGCATCAGCACTCACATTAGAGTACATACACATACGTAAGTATTATCGAAATTAAGTGCACCTCACGGTGCGGCGACGTGAATATCATATATGTAACTTCCGTAATCGTATTCCTCCGGTGTCGAGCAACGCTTGAATATATGGCTTACTGAATCATAGAAACACAGTTGTAATGTTTATTAGAGGCGGCTATAAAAGGGGGTGGAACACTAGAACCATAACTGATTTAGCCTGAGATGACGACTGTGTTATAGGAGTACGTATGCCATGTTTAACGCTTTGTTATAAAATTAGGTAGCAAGCATTGCAACTACGATTGATGTTGCACCGACATTACGTATGGGGATTTTTTTTTTCTCAAAGCAGTTTGAAGACCTGACGTATACGTATGGCTCTGTGGTAGAATACCTGACAGCCACGCAAAACGCTTGCGTACGGTTCCTGCTGAGATCCTGTTTTTTCATTCTTTGCATTCGCCGTGTCAACCCTTCTGATGTTGCTTTTGCTTAACGCTTCTGCATTTGAATTGCCAATGTCAGTTCTCACCATCCCTGGGTCGGTGTGAACGGTCGGTCACCTGTGGTGCATACTCGCATATCTGGGATGTTCGGGAATGTGCCACACGGGTCTGGAGGAGAGGATTTGAGGACGTATGCGAAACATATTTCACGTTATTCATGGCATGACCACACAATCGTATTCGTCAAACCCTTTGACCATCTCATGCCGGTTTTAGTCGAAACCTATATAGTTAGGTCTTCCAGCTTTTGTAACCAATTGGATCTCTTCCTACTTGTCGAACCGCTTCCAATATGTTTGCATCGATGATCATTCCTCTACTCGGCTTCCTGTCCTTTCGGGTGTTCCAAAAGGCAGCGTATTAGGCCCATTATTATTTCTAATTTATATTAACGATCTTGTATCCCTTATTAGAGATCCCGTGAAAATTAAATTATTTGCCGATGACTGTATTCTATACAACAAAATAACATGCCCTGAAGACCAACAAATGCTAAACACAAACCTTAATTATGTTCAGGCGTGGTGCGAAAAATGGGGAATGCTCAATGCCGAAAAATACGTTTTTATGAACATAACTAACAAAAAGAATAAGCTGTCCTTCCCTTACAATCTTCCGTCACAATCGTTAGAACAAGTATCAGAATATAAATATCTTGGCGTCACTATAACAAATAACTTGAGCTTGAACAAACACGTAACAAACACATGTGCAGCTTCATTCCGAAAACTTTGCTTCCTTAGACATAAGCTTAGAAAGGCCCCAACAAACGTTAAGCTACTCGCCTCTACATCCATAATTAGACCGCGACTGGAATACGCCTGTACTGTCTGGGATCCTCACACAAAAAGTAATATTAATGCTCTTGAAATGATACAGCGTAAATCCGTTCGATTCATTTTTTCAAGCTATCTTCCCAGTGACTCGCCGACAAGATTAATGGAAGAGCATGGCATTCCAACACTTCAATCACGCCGTCAAATTCAAAGGTTAAAATTTCTATTCTTGCTTAAAAATAACAAACTTTCACTTAAACCCGAGGAATTCCTTCAGCCACTCACTTCCCGACAAACACGGCATAGACACCCCGAATCTCTGACTCCGTACAGCGCTCGAACTAATATTTTTAAGTTTTCCTTTTTTCCGCGTACTATTACAGATTGGAATAAACTAACTAAATCGGCTGTGACCAATATTCACTCCTTTGAACATTTGGCATTCTGATTGCTTTGTTTTGCAACTTCGATGTACTCTTGTGTATGTGTACAATATATTTCCAACAGTGTACCACGTGTATTGCAGACTTTTGTAACTTTGATGCATTCCTGTATTTGTTCAAACTATTTAATCAGTGCATCATGCGTATTGTGCCTAAATTTTGTTTTCTCGTGATGCCCCTCCTGCTTGGGCCCTTCAATGGGCTTGCAGTATTCTTAAATAAAAAAATAAAATAAAATAAAAAAAGAATTAAGAACGTGATCATGCGAGCACCGAGACGTAGATAGATAGATAGATAGATAGATAGATAGATAGATAGATAGACAGATAGATAGATAGATAGATAGATAGATAGATAGATAGATAGATAGATAGATAGATAGATAGATAGATAGATAGATAGATAGATAGATAGATAGATAGATAGATAGATAGATAGATAGATAGATAGATAGATAGATAGATAGATAGATAGATAGATAGATAGATACGAACTCCAAATTCTTCAAGCATAAGAGACACTGTTACGTATCACTACCTCGTACTGAACTACATACTGACTGCGTTTCGCAAGCGCACTCTATATACACTAGACCAGTGCGTAATGTGGTACAACGTGTGCCTCTTTGAGCCATCCCTAAAAGGAAAAAAAAAAGAAACACGTAGTTTAGCCTGACCGTATTCTGCGATTCCCCGCGACAATATCGCAGCATTCCGCTCGACAGAAGACGTTAAATTCATTAGTGTTCAACTTTCAATATACGGGTGCTCAGCTTCGCAATTGCGCACGTGGCTTCGTACGCATTCGTCGATCGATCTAGTCGTTGCGCAAGTACATCTATCAAACGCGGCCAAAAGGCTTCTCGGGAATTAGATTGCGTTGAAGCTCTGCTCGGGGAGCAGCTCAATCCTGACTCGCGATGCTCGAAATAGGCTTCATCAAGAGGGGCTGCGCAGTAACCGTTTACTCGGTGGGAGCCTGTCCGAGGTACGAACATCTTTGAGTAAGAGATTTTGGGTATATATTTGTTGACCCGTCATAGACAGCGCGGATAAAATGTATCATCGGCAACAACATTTACAGGTATAGCAGCTTGCACGAAGGACGCGGATTTTGCCGCAAATTGAGACGTAAAGAGAGAACGTAATAAACTAAACCAAGAAGAGAAATGCCGAAAAGATGGCTTCACGGTTGCTATTGGGTGGAATTTAAAGGGCGCCAGAACAGAAGCCGAATGTAGCCAAAGTCTATAGCCGTGCCATTTAATGTTATCATGAAATTTGTATCCAGGCCGAACAGGAGGGGTATTATGCGCGGGATAGTTACACATGAAAAATAAATAAAATTATTCTCAACAAGTAAAACTGAAATTTGAATGTATCCAGTAAATAGCCTAGGTGCCATCAGAAAATTTCCGTCACCAAACGGGTCCAAAAGTAGCCAACTCGGCGCGAAGTAGCCACCAATGGCTACCTTCACCTTTGACTTCGAGTGGTCTCACGCTAATGCGTGAGTGACCGTGTGGACTCCTAAAGTTCCTAAACTACAAAGGTGGACGCTGCTCCACGTTTCCGAGTGTTACAAACCTGTAGGCATAGTTATACAATGATGGTTAAAAGCAAGGTTCCCACAGAATAACGGGCCGCTATCGTACCTAAAGGATGTACGTATGAGGAAGCGCCTATCCATGAAGATTTCTCGTCAGACTTTCTTTGTGTCAACGAGTGTACACTTAGATTTTCCGAGTTATCTTCGGATAATGGGTATAGCCTAAATGGGTAGTGCACAGTCCATATGATGGTTCTACACGATAAGAAGAAAATGCGAGGTAAAGACGTAAAAAAAGGTCAACGCCTCAGTTAGAACCCGTCTCGCGAACGCCATAATGCTTCCCGATTATCGCTTATGGCTCGCTACTCGTTAACAGCCCTATTTACCGGTTGTTCGCAGCGCGTGATCGCAGCTCGATAACACGTCTGGAGGGGGGGAGGCGTGTTAAAAACAGAACCGGATGCTGACGCCCTACGGGGTGAGGCCCACGTATGCAGTGTGAACTCACAGACCCGCCAGTTCACTGTCATCGTGTAGTCGTCGTGAGCGGCTCTTTTAAATTCATTCGCCCCTTTCGGGACCCTCTCGGACGTGTTTGCTGATCGTTGTCTGCGCGGCGGGCTGTGCTCGCTTTTCCGAAGCGACCTATTATCCCACCGGGCATTGCGGCGTTTACCCTGGGCAGAGGCGCGATCGTTTCTTGCGAGGCGTTTCGATGATACAACGGAGCTGCGTCTCCGTACGACCTTTCTGGTGCAGCGAGGGCACGACGAGGTCGCCGGGTTCGCGTTCCGCCATCTGTGCCCCCGTCTGTGTCCCCGTCTGTGTCCGTCTGTGGAAACACTTGCACTGTGGCCTCTAAGTGTTCTAATACCTTTATAAAATCTTACGTTTAGGCCGGTTCTCTAGGACTTTTTGTTGTTGTTTGAAGTAATTTTCTCCAAAACTACGCTTCAGCTGACGTTATGCACTGTGGGCGACTACAGGAGCCGAAAAAGCATTGCTGACACCTGAAGCCCTTGTCTCAGAGCTACCCTGTTTACAACACCACCTGCGGAGATTTATACGTAGCAGCGGCATTCGGTTTATTCTTCGGCGCCTCTGGTGACGAACGCCTGTCATCTGAATGATAAACTTTGGCTGCAGAGCAAATAGGCAGGCTTGCGTTGTGCCCTCGTGTCTTCTGTCATCCTCTGTCGGCTCCTTAAACTTAGGAATATTCTACGTGTATGTAGAGGAGGGTTATGAATGTGTTACAGCAGTTTTTTTGCGAACAAGCCTGTACGAATGTCTGTAATGCTTTGGTTGTGGGTTGCATTCGCAAATTCATATACAATCCTCATAGGAGTGGCCGACACAGCGGAATGCGAGGCTAGCGGCACCTAAGAAGACATCGACCATCTGCTATGCCGTTGCCCTCGATTTCTCTCTCAGAGACAAAAACTTTCAGACGCGTTGCGACAATTGGAAGATCGGCCACTGTCTGTGCAGATGCTGCTGGAGTAGCGTCGTCGTCTTTCGTCGGTTCGCAAGGCAGCCCGAGCCCTCTCGCGCTTTCTTGGGACTGCGGGCCTATGTAAACGCCTTTGACATCTGCATAGTGCCACCGCTGGGTACGCGTCAGCCCATGTACTGACAATTTTCTCCTCTATTTCCATTCTCTTTCCTCTCTCTCATTTTTATACTCCCCTTTCCCATTTCGCTGCGTAAGGTAGCAAGCCGGGCATGTGCCTGGTTAACCTCGGTGTCTCCTCTCCTGTTGTCATTCCTTCCTTTCTTCCTTATAAGTGTTATAGTTTGCTGAGAACTGCAGCACATCGTGTGTCATCAGTTTCTCCTCTATCTATCTATCTATCTATCTATCTATCTATCTATCTATCTATCTATCTATCTATCTATCTATCTATCTATCTATCTATCTATCTATCTATCTATCTATCTATCTATCTATCTATCTATCTGTCTGTCTGTCTGTCTGTCTGCCTGCCTGTCTATCTATCTATCTATCTATCTATCTATCTATCTATCTATCTATCTATCTATCTATCTATCTATCTATCTATCTATCTATCTATCTATCTATCTATCTATCTATCTATCTATCTGTCTGTCTGTCTGTCTGTCTATCTATCTATCTATCTATCTATCTATCTATCTATCTATCTATCTATCTATCTATCTATCTATCTATCTATCTATCTATCTATCTATCTATCTATCTATCTATCTATCTATCTATCTATCTATCTATCTATCTATCTATCTATCTATCTGTCTGTCTGTCTGTCTGTCTGTCTGTCTGTCTGTCTGTCTGTCTGTCTGTCTGTCTGTCTGTCTGTCTGTCTGTCTGTCTGTCTGTCTGTCTGTCTGTCTGTCTGTCTGTCTGTCTGTCTGTCTGTCTGTCTATCTATCTATCCTTCTGTCTGTCTGTCTATCTATCCTTCTGTCTGTCTGTCTGTCTGTCTGTCTGTCTGTCTGTCTGTCTGTCTGTCTGTCTGTCTACAGACCTAGACAGAAAGTGAAGGGTAGCAAATCATATCATATTTCTGGTTTGCTTTTCACGTTTCCTTTCTTTTAGTCTGTCTAAGATGGGCAAGCTCATGAAGCATCGCTTGTAATAAGAGGAGGCCCCCGAATCAACATAGACGGATGAAGCATATACAAGAGGCACATCACTGCATGCGGGTGTTAATGCGCGCCTACGCTGGTAGATAGGTAATAATACCCATGATCGTTTCGGCGGCTTCCGCTCCGGAAGCCAGAGGTGTGCTTCTCCTTCTTATTCATCATCCTTCGCTCCGTGCACCTGCTCGCCGTTCGAGCAAACGGCGCGAAGCTCCTCCCGACCGAGGCGTCGTCGTCATCGACTGTATATGCATGCAGTTGGCCTCCCTGATGCCTCTCTCGCCGCTGCCGTTCACGAGGAACGGTGCTCGATGATGGATGGCGGCGCCTCCGAATGGGCTGGCCGGTGATAAGGCTCATTGTACGCCTTTTAGGGAGGGCGAGACGTGGCCCTTCTCGGCCGCGGTCTTGTTTATGTCCAGCGAAGCGCGTCACTGGCCCTTTTGCTACGCCACGTTACCCGCTCCACAATCTACTAGATGACGCCTCACGGCCGATCACGTGCATGCTGGCCGATGAACTGTGTCCGCCACGGATGACACTTAGCGGCGTTTGGTGTTTTTTTTTTCTTTTTTGATGTAGCTGACGGTCAGTCGGGGTAACGTAGCCAAAGTTACTTGAAAGTGGAAGACACAGTAATAATGACAACTAACACATTGTGATGCTAAAGAAAATATAGACTATATTACCTGAGACATTTGGGCGCCGCCATATTGGACAGTTCGGTTAACGTTTTCTTGTTTTTCTTTTGCATATTGCGTTGTGAATTAATAACGCCATGAAACATCGTTTGCACCAACTCAATCGTTTTCATGTGCGTGCGTCAAACGTAACACTGTTCGTTTAGTTGTGAAAGATCCAAATCAAGAAGGTTGAGATACCATTACGGCGGCACTGAAACCCCCTTTGTAAAATAGTATATAGGGGGTGTTGTTATATATAATCCTTATGTGAATCTCAATAGAAAAAAAATTGACGAAAAAGCGTGGGCTTGTTTTCGGCGCACATAGACATTCACACAGTGACTATATTATGTCTCTCGGCCTCCTCGGATATGATCTAGTGGTTATTGGGGCTCGACCATTGACACGAAGTTCTCGAGATTGAATCCCGGTCACATTTCGCAAGAGGCTGAACGCTGTGGGCCCATGTGCTTAGATTTCGGTGCGCGTTAAAGAATATCAGGTGGTGGAAATTTTCCGAGCACTCCGCTACGTCGCCCTTCGTATTCATGTCTTGGGTTTTGGTGGTAATACTTGAAGGTTTATTATTATTATTATTATTATTATTATTATTATTATTATTATTATTATTATTATTATTATTATTATTATTATTATTATTATTATTATTATTATTATTATTATTATTATTATTCGTTTGTCAGCGCCGTTGATTGACGAGAGGACGAAAGGGACACGTTGAATGACATTGATTCACTTTCTGCCATGCTACAGTGAATATAGAAAATCAAGATTGGCGCCGACAGATGGAAACAACGTAGTGGGATAATCAGGGTATTGAACAGTGGAAGTGCCTCAGACAGGCTGGTCAACGTTTCGATAGGAAGACCTATATTTCTCAAAGTGCCGTGTCATCCTTGGCGTGTTAGTTTTAAAGGGGTTAGTTCTCAAAAACGTTAAAACCTTTACAACTAAATCACCAAGGATGACACGGCGTGTTTATGAAAGATAGGTCTTCCTATAGAAATGTCAGCCAGCCTGTCTGAGGCACTTACACTGTTCACCTTGATTATCCCACTATAGTGTGAATATGAGAGAGAGAGAGAGAGAGAGAGAGAGAGAGAGACAGAGAGGGAGGGAAGGACGGAGGAAGCTTGCATTATCGGCACCTTCGCTTTCATTCAAATAAACGAATAGAATCGATGAAGTGATGTCACACACTCCAGTAGTGATAAACACCACGTGACACATCGGTACGCCAATATGCTCGAGAGCTCGCAAGCATTGATTTCTTTTGAAATTGGAAATTTAAAGTATGCATTGAAAAAATTGTAAAACAAGCCGCCGATGGTCTGCCTGTAACGTACAGACTGTTTCATTTTCTCTCCTTCTCTAGAACTCACCACCGTCCACCTTTCGACGCCATATTCGGTTACCGCATCATACTGCATTGGATGAGATTCATCCCGGTTCTGCACGAAGAGCGTGTGCTGCTGGAGCCTTCGCACCGCGTAGGAAAATAATGGAATGGCTACCACGCGAAACAGTATTAGCATAGAAATGGCTGCACACGACCCGCGCCCACGCTGTCAGCCTCGTGGACGAATCATCCTGATCATCGCAAAAGTAAGTATCATACTTGCTGCTTCTTTCCTTTTTTTTTTCTCTTACACGACACCTTTGTTTTCTAGCTTACTTCTTTTCTGCCTGTTTGGTTTCTTTCCTCGATTCTCATTTATTTCTTTCTTTCTTTCTTTCTTTCTTTCTTTCTTTCTTTCTTTCTTTCTTTCTTTCTTTCTTTCTTTCTTTCTTTCTTTCTTTCTTTCTTTCTTTCTTTCTTTCTTTCTGAAGAGAGGAGTGCTTCCATTCTGTCTTCGGTGTTATTCCCAAGTTCTGACTCTATCAACATTACCATTCGTCGAGATGACCGACACCGGCGCTACCTGCATGACAACTCCTCCCGTGTCCCGCTATTAAAGGCAAGCAGTGAATCGTATTTAGTTTTTTTTTTCGCTAAGATGTTGCTGTTGATTCTGTGTGTTTCCTTCAGTCGGCACCGTACCGAGAAACACGAAACGCATGTGTCGGCTCTCCAGTCAACTGGCCACTCCTCCTATTCATTGGCCCGCCTGCCGTTTCTAACCAAGTCCAGAGAGGTTCTCAATCTGAGACGGACGTTAACAGATTGCACATTTCTCGTAGCCTGCACCACTACCTCCACTGCACACGGTTCATGCCTATGTACGAAGCAAGGACAATCACGGTTAAAACGAGCCAGTCAACTTCGGAAGGAACCTGCAGGTCAACGGTGGACAGTTATGGCAAAGGCCACGAACAAAGCGGGCTTCGGATTGATGGATCGGCTACGACTTCGGCTGCCGCTATTGCCATCCTGGGTGGAGGGCACTGCGCGTTATAACTAAACTCGACACACCCGCATGCTTCCTTTGCTTTTTCGTTTTGTAAACAGAATGGCTTAGTTTTTTTTTTGTCCGCCTTATTTCCTGCCTCGACAGTTAGAAGCGTCGCAATAGTTTATTGTTTATTATGTATTACTCCTCGAAGGCTCAGGAATCACGCCTTGTGTCTTCAGTTTAATTTTCTCGTGCAAGTCGGAGTGGTACGAATGGAATGGAATGAAAAAACTTTATTTCGGTCCTGCAGGACGCGCTTAGCGCGTAGCGGGCGTCTCCCACGTAGGGACCGACAGGGAGTACCTGGCGGCCGCTTCGTGGGCCTGCTGGACGGCCCATCGCTGGTCGGCGAGAAGTGAGCTCCTGAGGGACCTCTCCCACTTGCTTGAGGTAGAGTCGGGAGGAGTTGTTCTACACTCCCAGAGCATGTGTTCGAGTGTCGCTGTGTGTCCACATGATGGGCATGTGTCGCTGGGGTATGCATCGGGATAATAAACGTGAAGCGTGGCAAGGTTTGGGTACGTGTGTGTCTGTAATAGGCGTAGGGTTAATGCCTGCGGTCGGTTAAGTTTCGGATGTGGGGGTGGAAAAATGCGGCGTTCCAAGTAAAAGTGCTTTGTAATTTCATTGTACGTAATTGGTGCATCCCGATTGGTATCCAACCCAGCAAGATGAGGTTGCCCTGTGGCAGTGCGGTCGGTAAGTGCGCGCGCTGCATCATGGGCGATCTCGTTGAGGTTGGATAGGGCACCCGGCACCTGGCCGAGATGGGCGGGGAACCAGATGACAGTGTGGTGCTTCAGGGCACTCGGGTCCGCATTGCGCAGGATACGTAATGCCTGGTCGGAGATGACTCCGCGTTCGAAGGCTTTGATGGCCGGCCTGGAGTCGCTGTAGATGAATTCCCGTTTGCTGTCGAGCATAGCTATAGCTATAGCTACTTGCTCCGCTACTTCGGGGTTTCGGGTGAGGATTGTGGCTGAGTTAAGAGTCTGCTGCGCGGATGATACCGCGACCGCGGCGAAGGCTTGGTTGTTGCGATAGGCAGCGGCGTCCACGAACGAGACGTTGTCCGCTTCCATGTCTATGCGCTTGAGAATGGCGGTCGCCCGCGCAAGGCGCCTGCCTCTGTTGTATTCGGGGTGTACATTTCGTGGTATGGGAGCGATCGTAATAAGGTCGCGGATTTCACGAGGAATTAGAGTCAACTCTGGGGGGTCCCTGGCCCTCGAGGAGAAGAAGCCGAGCTCGCGCAGAATATGGCGGCCCGCCTTGGTTGTAGTGAGTCGGGTCAATTGCACACGTTCCTGAGCTTCGGCGATCTCTTCTAGCGTGTTATGTACGCCAAGCTCGAGGAGTTTGTACGTTGGAGTGGTGATAGGGAGGCCAAGGGCTCGTTTGACCACCTTGCGAATAAGCGCATTGAGTTGATCGCGCTCAGCACGTAGCCACTTGTGTATAGCGGCAACGTACGTAAAATGGCACAAAACAAACGCGTGTACGAGACGCAGCAGGTTGTCTTCTTTGAGGCCATGGTGCCTGTTGGCTACTCTACGTACGAGTCGTATGGCATTCTCAGTCTTAGTCCTGAGCTTGTGTACTGTTTGGGTGTTGGTTCCGCGGGACTCGACGATCATGCCGAGGACCTTGATGGTGTCTACCCTGGGTATAGTACGACCATCTCTGGTGTGGAGGGTGATATTGCGTTCCGCCGGAGGTTTCCACCCTTTGGGCTTGGCACCCCGGCGTTTGGGCAAATATATCAACAGCTCCGACTTCGCAGGTGAGCACCTGAGACCGGTGTGGTCGAGGTAAGACTCGGTGGTGTCGATAGCCTCTTGCAGGGCGGACTCAATGACGCCATCCGACCCTGTGGAGCACCATATGGTTACATCATCCGCATAGATAGTGTGATTTAGCCCGTCTATTTTTGAAAGTCGTTCGGAAAGGCCGATCATCACGAGGTTGAAGAGCGTGGGTGAGAGGACGGATCCCTGAGGAGTGCCCCGCTGTCCGAGCTCCACTTCTTCCGACACTAGGTCTCCTACGCGGAGGACGGCTCTGCGCCGAGTGAGAAAAGAGCGGATAAAGTAGTAAAATCGATGACCTAGGCCGAGGGCTGCGATCGCTTTCAAGATTGACGAGTGCGTTATGGTATCGAAGGCCTTTTCTAAATCGAGACCGAGTATTGCACGAGTGTCCCGAGTGTTTCCGCCATCTAGAATTTGATGCTTTAGGAGTAACATGGCGTCTTGAGTGGATAACCCTGGTCGGAAGCCAATCATGTGGTGCGGGATGTAGTCGTTATCTTCGAGGTATCGACCAACCCTGTTGAGGACGACGTGCTCAGCCACTTTGCCCACGCACGACGTGAGAGATATGGGGCGTAGGTTATCTAGGCTCGGCGCCTTTCCCGGTTTGGGTATGAGAACCGTGTGAGCTAGTTTCCAAGCATCGGGTATCTCACCCTTTTTCCATATCTCGTTGATAGTGTCAGTGAGGTAAGTGACGGAAGAATCGTCCAGGTTGCGTAGGAGCTTGTTGGTGATGCCATCGGGGCCAGGGGCTGAGCGGCCATTGAGCTCATGGAGAGCTCGGCGCACATCTTCAATAGAGAACTCGGCGTCTAAGTTAGTGTTGTCGCTGCCAGAGTAATCAGGGTGAGGGGTCACAGGGCCCGTGGGGAGCGGGAGATATTTTTCCACGAGGTTCTTGACAACATCTTCCGGTGACACTGTTCGTTTAGCCTGATGAAGTATCTTCACGATCGAATGACGCTGATTTGTGCGGGTGTTGGTTTCATTGAGGAGGTGTTTGAGTAAGTTCCACGTTTTGCCATTTCGAACCTGACCATCAATCGAATTACAAATTTCGTCCCACTGCTGTTTCGAAAGGATGCGGTAGTGATCCATCATGGTCTTGTTCAGCTGAGATATGCGTTTGCGTAACCTCCGATTAAGGCGCTGGCCCTTCCACCGGGCCAATAGAGACTGTTTGGCCTCTAGTAGGTGGGCGAGACGACTGTCCATCCTTTCGGTTGGAAGGTCTGTGCTGATAGTTTTCGTTGCCTTGTTTACATCAGCTTTGAGCTGGGCCGTCCACGTCTCGAGGCTCGGTGGGGAATCGGGAGGAGGTCGTTCTGCGCGGGTCTTACGAAGGAGGTCCCAGTCGACCCACGTGTACGACTTGGTCTTCCTGCTTACTGTGGGGAGGTGTACAGCCAATATGAAGTGGTCACTACCGAGATCTACCGCGAGGTTGGACCAGTGGGCGTCGGAGATATTCTTGACGAAGCATAGATCCGGCGTAGTATCTCTTTGCGTGGACGTACCAGTGCGAGTGGGGAAGGCCTTGTCCGTAATGAGAATAAGGCCCATGTCATTCGCACTCTTCCAAAGCTCGTTACCTTTGGGTGTATCGTACGTGTAGCCCCAGGCGCTATGCGCAGCGTTAAAATCGCCTGCAATCACTAGCGGGTTAGGCCCCGCGAGGCGGACAGCTTTCTGGAACAAGCGTGTGAATCTTTGTCTATGGTGGCTGGGACTACTGTATACATTGAGCATGTATACGCTTTGTTGTGATATGTTTCCAGGGAGAATTTCGACCATAACGTGCTCAATTTTGGGCACATTGAGACTGTGCGCTGTGCAGGTAATCTTGTTAGCGACCAAGGTGGCGATACCGCGTCCTCCCGAGGGGCCGGGCAACCACTGGTATCCGGAAAACGTGGCGGTTGGTACTACAGTCTCTTGTAATAGCATGATGTGAGGTTTGGCTTCGTGGCTACGGAGGTATTGCTGCAGGAAAGCTTTCTTGTGGGTGAAGCTCCTGCAGTTCCATTGCCAGATTCGCAACTCGTCAATTGGCCTGGCCATCTTGAAGCATTTAGGAGTTGGCCTGAGCACCCGGCGGGTGCATAAGGGCCGCGTGATGCGGTGGACTGGGCACGGCTGTACGTTGCGACAACGGCTTATCCGCGGCAACGGCAGGGGCGACGACGTGATCAAGATATTGCTCCACTTGGCCCAAACGATTACCGTGTACCGCGAGAGTAGACTGCACGAGAGCCATGCTTTCGCCAAGAAAGCGAAGGCTTTCCTTTATCGCCGATAGCGTGCTCTTAATGTCGTCTAACTCTTCCTTTAAAGCTGGCTGGTCGTGGGCGACCGCGCGTTTCTTGGGTGCGCTCTCGCCGTCGTCGTTACCAACGCCTACGGGTTGCGGCTGCAACGGAGTGACTGCATTGTCGTCGTTGTCGGTTGGGGGCATAGCAGCGCGTGCGTTTCTGTCAGTTTTTAGTTCGGCAATTGCGACTGTGAGTTTGCGTATTGTTTCTTTCATCATCGCATTTTCGTGCTTTAAGATCGCTATCTCAGATGTGGTGTGTGTATCATGCTCTGGGAGTGAACCTGACCCTACCTGTGATGTAGTGTTTCCTTTTCTCCGGACGGCGTCCGCCCAAGTGAGAGGTCCCCGCTTATTCTTGCTGACGTTGCCTGGCGATGGTGGTGCCGATGGGCTAGGCGATCGTTGACGCGAGACCCCGGTGAGACTGGGGTGAGGCCTGGAACCGGCATGAGGCCCGGAACCTGAGCGGGAGCCGGAGCGTGACCCGTGCCGGGAACCTGAACGGGAACCGTGACGTGAACCAGAACGAGACCTGGAGTAGCCTCGCGATATAGATCTGGTTGGGGTCCCACTTCGCGCGCTGCGGGAGTGGGTCCGAGGGCGGCTCCGGGACCTCGATACACGCATTGTGCGGTTCCTGGGACGACTCCGGGATCGGGACCGGGATCGGCTGCCATCGGATCGACCATCTGTAAAAAGCTTCGAGGCCTGGTCGTCGTCAGTGGTTGCGTTGAACTCGTTCATTGCATCGTAACTGTTGTGTCGCGTCGAGTGTGCTCGCTCCCATCGTCGTCGGCGCACCACGTATGGAATGTGGTAGCGTTCTTTACATTCCCTGTCGGCAGTGAGGTGGGTTCCTCCGCAAAGCTTGCATGTTGGTGTGCAGCGGTGTTCCTTTTCGGGGTTCGGCACGCTGCAGCCTCTGCAGATAACGTCTCCAGGGTTCGGGCACACGTCCGCTCGATGGCCGAGCCGACCACAGGTGTAGCAAATATCTATCTGTCTACGGTATAGTGTACATTGAAGTAGCACCGATCCGTATCGCACAAAATTGGGCACACGATGTCCATCGAAGGCCACGATCACTGCAGTGGTACTTCCGATGCGCTTGGCAGCCAAAGCTAGTGGATTGCGGTCGTTGACAATCTTCGCATCAATGTCCGCCGAACCGTCTTGCACGGGAATCCCTCGAATGACACCTTTGCATGTAGAATGTGGTGCCGCTTCGTAGGCACTAACTTCATAGGTCTTGTCAGCGATGCGGATTTCTTTAACGCGCACGTAGCGATTAGCATTTTCTCTCTTCGGCGTGCTTGCTACTAAGATATTCTGTTTAATATTGGGGCAGAGCGTGTCTGCTTGCTGTTCCGTTGGGCTGATACTTGCCGAAGTCGAAATGGCTCCAGCGATTGTCGTTGGGCCAACCCTAGCGATGTTAAGACCCCCTCTGGGCCTAATGATAATGCGGATGTCATTCTTTGGTAGGTGAGGCATTCGGCTTTCTCGAATAATCTTGTTCTTCACATTTTCTCTGTTGCGGGGCTTGTGCTCGTTGCGTTTCAAAGCGCTATATGACGGCACACGTTTGGAGCCTTCATTTTTTGCTCGGCGACACGAGGCGGTCTGCCAGCCTTGGTCTGGCGTGATTTCTTCAGGGTCAATGTCTTCCCCTGTCACTTGGTACTCCATCGCTCAGCGAGACAGTGCGGCTACGGGGCGCGCGAGCAAGCACGCGCCACGTTAGAGCTTGGTATTAAATGCGAGCTGTGGTAACCAAATGCCGGCTTATAATTTTTAATCATATAGTTCTAACTTTCATGCGTCATACCAAATCGAAGACACAGCTTAAATGGGTGCCTTTTTAGAATGTCCAAGTGCTAAACATAAAAAGCAAGCGAAATAGCTGGAAACAAAGATTAGCCGTACGTAGGCGCTTCGCTTCCCCCGTTCAGTAAAAAGGTTCTACCATTTTTCTCCCAGTACATCAAAAAATAAACAGGAAAAGAAACAAGACACTGCGCTAAAAATCCTATTTTTCGTTTAAAACATGTCTCTGTCAGAGTGCAGATAAGCACAGCGCTTTATAGACCGGGTCACTCTGCACCTTGACGAGGCGCATTCGAGGGGAGAGGGGGGTGCGTGCACCACGGTTAGTCAGCAAAGCGGAACACTAAGCTGTGCTCATCAGGGTCCCCTGCTCCCCCCGCCCTCCCGCCCGCAACACCTAGCTGACACACATGTGGCTGGTTCTCATAATGTGAGAGTCGCCTCATTTCCGTCCCTCCCTGAGCGTTCGTAGCTGGTTGTAGCACATAGTAGAACAGATTAGTTCGTTTTTGCTTCTATGTGGTGGTGGTAGTGGTTAGAAGATGAGAAAAGGCACCTAATTTCTGCAACCCGGTCGGGAGCACGGCTAGGCACTGCGCCGTGCTCCCGACCGGGTTGCAGAAATTAGGTGCCTTTTCTCATCTTCTAACCACTACCACCACCACATAGAAGCAAAAACGAACTAATCAGATTATTCCGAAGCGGTTAAATAAAAAATGTCTTCTCATTTTAGACCGCCGAGGCAAAATGTGCGATATAATGAAGACCACATGGTGACGGTAGTTGCGGAGCTTCATTTTCTCTATTGAAAATGGTGCGTGTGTGTGTGCGAGAAACACACACAGATAGCCTGATTTGAAAATTGAGCAAAAAAAAAAAAAAACTGCAAACACACGTCGAGATAAAGAGACACATTAAGCCGAATAATAAGTTCACGTGGATTGTTGAAATTGTGCTCCATATACCTCGTACTGCTTGTTTCGTGGAATGGAAAAGCTTAATTAGAGAGAAAATTGTGTTTTAGCTGTCCGCACACCGCCCGAACATTTAGAACCAGCCGTCTGCGAGATCGGCCTCCTGACGTAACACAGGCCCACCTTTTACTCACTTTACTGAGTCACAGCCGGCGCAGCTGCGCTACTGAGCGGGGGGGTTGGGGGGGGGGGGGCAGTAGTGGATCATAGCCTGGCAAAAACGGAACTTACGCCGTTTAGAGTAACATCAAGAAGCTTTCCAATGCGTAGCACATCAAGGGCCCGGCTTGGCCTTTATCCGTAGCTCTGGAAATGAGCTCTGCGGAATTCCGTAAGGTGGCGGAAGTGTGGCGATATTCACCCAGATATACGTGTGGGTACGAGCCTACATGAGGACTTGGGTTTCAGGGACAACCGTGGCTAGCTGAACCACGTCCGCAATATAAGCAGGTAAAATACGGTTAGAATAATAGTGGTAGAAAAGTAGAGATTAACGACAGAAATGGAAGGAAAATGAGGTCATTCTGCCTGAATATATATATATATATATATATATATATATATATATATATATATATATATATATATATATATATATATATATATATATATATATATATATATATATATATATATATATATATAATAAAATTAGATCAATTTTGTCGAAGTAGATAAGGCATTAGGGCAACATAAAAAGAGTTTTCTTTTCGTTTTTTTTTTCTTTCGAACCTAGGGCCACACATGTCGCCACCCCGTTATAAAGGGGACGCTCATAGCATCCGTCCATCTATCCTGAAAATAGACCTGTCCTAACCTTTCCACCTTGCGGAATTCTGCAGAAGTCTTTTATTACTTGTGTCCATCTGCTCTACGTTATCGATGAATTCGCCCTCGCGCTGCGAATTACTAACTTGTTGATTCGCTCAATTGGTTGAGTGACTGCTGCGGAAAGGCCTTGGTCACTTGTTTGAACCCCGGACCAGGACGAATTTCTCGGCAACTAAGAAGCTTTCCTTTCTGACAAATCCGCGCGGATTTCCTTGTGGCTTCGTGGTACCCACTGGTGGTTGTGTATTTTCCTTTATCCATACTTATGATCATAGTTTACGGAACTTAACTAGAGGGAACTCTGGCGTGGTGATCGTTCAGCGGCCATGGATATGATGGGCAGTACATGAATTCTTCTAGTCTTCGTGCTTGCGGGCTTCGAACGCAGTTGTGGCTTTGTTTAAACAATGTGTTGGTTTTGAATTCGAATAAACGAATTGACTGTTTCAACTTCGTCAATGGATTTGAAGTGGCGAGCCTAAAAAGTGCATGATGATGAACCCTAACATCTGAACTTTTGCTGATGATCGTTTCGTGACAAAGCAGCTCCAAGCCACGCGAAGATAAACGGAACCGAAAGTATGAAGATTAGGCAAATCCATACACTACCTATCATATTCATGCTGGCTGAAGCGCCGTGCGGTGCCGCTCCCATCGACACTAGCGCCAGAGTGCCCTCTAGTGTACCAACTGAAAACTCCATGGGTCTTACTAGGGCCTCCGAGATGGCAGTCGCGTGGTCGCGTGTTTATTATCTCGGAGACCACGTTCTAATGAGGCGTGATCACACTCAAAATTAAGTCAACAATAGAGGTCTAAAAGAAGGCTAGTTACGATGGAAAACACGTTCAACAAAACGGACAAGGTCCAAAATATTACAATTAGCATAAATTAACTATGAAGTAATTGCAATGATTAATTTAAGATCGCCGAACACGCTTCGGAAATTTCCGGGTGACACCTGCGCCGCACAATAGAGGGCGCCACCGTCTCGACAAGTGCGCGATGGTCCCATCATGAGTGCTTCTGCGCCACCGGTGTTACGAACCTCTGCAATAGAACATTAATACTAGCAATATCATTCATACTAAGGACATCATGATGGGAATCGTTAGTTTCCCATTCTGGGCTTCACGTCGGGTTTCACATAAGTGGGGGTGCGTTAGGCGAGAGATTTAGAAATACACCAGCTGCTGCACGTACATTAGGGCTGGATTTGAACTGCATTAAGTGCTGGATTCGAACGAGTTTTTTTTTTTTGTGTCCTTGATTCTTCCCTATAATCCAGAGAATTTTTTTGTCATAGGTAGTTTGGGTACTTAATATTAAATGTACTGAAGCCCTTCTACATCATGGGTACTGCGCACCAGAATGGCCCCTGGGGGCGCAAATTGTGTTTCAGATTTATCGTAATTTCTCGGTTAAAAAACTGCTGCCGTGTCTAATATTGGCGCTTTAGGCGTTCTGAAGGCTTGACCTTTCACTCTGACATAAATTGTTCCTTCCCATGAAGAAAGCGAAATTTAAACCAAGTTTGGCATCTCTGTTCTCACTCATAATCCCATTCATCAACATTTCATTTTACTTACATTTCGTCCCTCTTCCCTTCTCTGCAGTGCAATGTGGTCAGCCTGCCCACCACCAAAAAATCGTGACCGGCCTCTCTGGGCGGTTCCTGCAGTAAGTGATTCCCTCTATATCAATGTGCAAGTTCCGGCCGTGTGAGTTTGGTTTGTAACATACTTAGTGTGCAAAAGAAAAACAAATTCGCAGGTTTCTTCGAAATTCATCGGACCCGGCTCTCTGAAGAACTAGCCAGGGGAGATGTTCCGGTGTCAGAACACCTCCAAAAATTTCTGAGCGCTCCATCTCCCCAACATTTGTTACTTTTTTTCATGCTTTTCACACACATCCGCATATAAAAATGACTTAGTTATTGAAGATATTAAAATGACCCAACATCTATCAATGCAGGCTCTATTTCTTCGCTTCCCCGGCGAAGTATAGCCTCCCCCGATAAATATTTATGGATGTCCTAGTGCCCTCTAGTGACCACTGCTAGAAGTGCATTTGCCTCACGTACGGAGAGCTTAGAATAACGTACATTCAACACTCTGCAAAGTAATGTATTCCCAAAAAAACCCAGAAAGCGGGAAACGAGGTCTCCGGGCAAGAAAAGAGCGGAGAGCGGCTGTTACTGTTGCTCGCCTGCTCCACTCACTGCTCTTAGGAGTCTCGGTTGAAAACGACCGCGGCGCAGCGGCCATTAAGAACAGATGTCCGAACGGCGGTGCGAGAGGACGTTTCCTGTTATTTTCGGTCTCCGTGTCACGCTTCGGGGGAGTTCCTTCCCCTCCCCTCCCCCCCAGGCGGTTCGGCAGCAGCCAGGCCTGGCTGGACCACCGTAACCCCCCCCCCTCCCCCGGTCCTTCCACGTTCATCGTCATCCTGATAACAGCAGTGTGCTTCCACCCGTACCCGCAATGCCTGGCACAGCATGAAGTCCTCCTGCAGGGGAGGGAGGCGGCGGCTACCCGAACTCATGGAATGCAACGGGAGCTCAAACCTCGCGAGCGAGACTCGGGTTCTCTCGAAGGACTCATCAAGAGCCGCATGGGAGGGATGACCCTGGTTGCTTTGGTCGCCTCTGGTCACTATGCGTGTGGTATGGGTTGTACGTACTTGAAGGACGGTGGAAGGTTCTGGTGGGTGCAATGGGGCACGATTGACAAATCGATGGACAGGAAAATGCAGGACAGCGCAGACAGGACCAGGCAGACACGTGCAGACAGTTGGTGATACACACAAACTGAGAAGAAAGCACGGAGAAGTGGGGAAATGAACTAACAAACAAGATAGCGCAAAAAGCAATGTGACACCCCAGGAAATGCAGAAACCTAAGCTCCTAATTGATAGTCTTGTTTGTTAAAACAAATAACAGATTTGATTCAGGAAAGCCAGGTATCACGACGAAGCCAGGTCGTCGGTCTGATCTCGCGCTATAACAATCGCCATGTCATACCGACTAGCCCAGACCACGACGTTTCTAAATAACGCTGAAGTTTCAATGATAGATATTTAGTTTGACCGTACAGTGATAATCGCCCTGGTTGTAAAGGGGGCACTGATGTCATCCATCCATCCATCCATCCATCCATCCATCCATCCATCCATCCATCCATCCATCCATCCATCCATCCATCCATCCATATCCATCCATCCATCCATATCCATCCATCCATCCATATCCATCCATCCGTCCGTCCTTCCATACTATATATAAGAGCACTGCGCACTATTTTTCTTGCCCTAAGGTAAGTGCAAGAAAATAGTGCGCAGTGTAATGTAGGCAGACCAAATGAACAGACATTTAAATCAATTAACAAAATGACATTTGTTAATTGAGTATGGTTAATTTATTTCCATTTATGATCTTTGGGGACAGGCAGTGAGCGTCCATAAAACACACCAGGATCCGACTGGAGCAACTCTTGCAGAAGTCCATACCGTTGTTTGTCAGTTGGGGTGCTAACCCTGAGGTGGCCGGTTCGAAACTGTTCGCCTTGGTCTCATTTCGATGGAGGCAGAACGCTAGGAGCCCGTGTACTCCGCGCTGTCAGTACACGTTAGCGAAACACCGAATGGTCGAAATTCTCGGAGTCCTTCACTTCGGCGTGCTTTATAATCGTATTGTGATTTTCGGCACGTAAAATGCCGGATAATATTCACTTTTGTGGAATATTATAACGTGCTATTTCGTGGCAGCTTTCGCCAGAGAAACGGGAATATTACCCACAGTATGGAAACAGTAACCATGCCAAAGCGGGCCGCAAGTCTTTGCAGGAGTGGTCTCGCCAACGTCCATCGACGTTGCAAAGAAGACAAAACAAAATCGCGAAGTGGCCTCTGGCAACCTACGCTGCTTTTGCCGGCGGCTTTCTTTATCGGCCGGCAAGCAGCTGAAAGTGCGGCGTGCAAACATCTGCCCCGGGTCGTTCTTTTTCTTGGCACGTCGTGCTGCCGAGTTCACTGCCTCCCACGGTGAATTAGCGGCGCGCCTCGGGGCCGCACAGCTGTTCTGCCCGGAACGTTAAGAAAGGCGAGGCATGAGCAAAACGTAAAGTATCCGCTACCTCCTCAAGCAGCCAGCATGCGGCTACACGAACGCTTTGAGGCGTGCACGTTTCTTGCAAGATTTGTGAAGGAGCGAGGCTGGTGTGCATAAAATGTCGTGGAATCGTGAGTCTTTATCGGATCAGAAGAGCCGAAAGCAACGGGGATTTCGTACTTATCGTTCTAAATGCATACGTAAGAACGATTACCCCTCTTGTGTTTTTTTTCTCTCCAAAATTAGACCGCAAACGCAATAAACGTGCTTCGTTAAGGGAGCCGCGTGATTGTGAAGGGGCTGGTTACCATGAAACATCGTGCTCGCGTTAGAGGGACTCCGAAGTAAACCACTGGGGACCCTGTTTTATTTATTCTAAAGGAGTCAATAGATCACTTAGGTCGTCCAGGGGATGCCAGGCTCGAACCCAGCAGAACGGCCACATTTCGATAAATGCGAAATGCTAAAAGTCCACGTGCACTGCAATATCAGTGGGTGTTGAACAACGCCACATGAACGAAACTTAGTGGTGACGGTACATCACTCCTCAGATAGAATCTATCTATCTATCTATCTATCTATCTATCTATCTATCTATCTATCTATCTATCTATCTATCTATCTATCTATCTGTCTATCTGTCTGTCTGTCTGTCTGTCTGTCTGTCTGTCTGTCTGTCTGTCTGTCTGTCTGTCTATCTATCTATCTATCTATCTATCTATCTATCTATCTATCTATCTATCTATCTATCTATCTATCTATCTATCTATCTATCTATCTATCTATCTATCTATCTATCTATCTATCTATCTATCTATCTATCTATCTATCTATCTATCTATCTATCTGTCTGTCTGTCTGTCTGTCTGTCTGTCTGTCTGTCTGTCTGTCTGTCTGTCTGTCTGTCTGTCTGTCTGTCTGTCTATCTATCTATCTATCTATCTATCTATCTATCTATCTATCTATCTATCTATCTATCTATCTATCTATCTATCTATCTATCTATCTATCTATCTATCTATCTATCTATCTATCTATCTATCTATCTATCTATCTGTCTGTCTGTCTGTCTGTCTGTCTGTCTGTCTGTCTGTCTGTCTGTCTGTCTGTCTGTCTGTCTGTCTGTCTGTCTGTCTATCTGTCTATCTATCTATCTATCTATCTATCTATCTATCTATCTATCTATCTATCTATCTATCTATCTATCTATCTATCTATCTATCTATCTATCTATCTATCTATCTATCTATCTATCTATCTATCTGTCTGTCTGTCTGTCTGTCTGTCTGTCTGTCTGTCTGTCTGTCTGTCTGTCTGTCTGTCTGTCTGTCTGTCTGTCTGTCTGTCTGTCTGTCTGTCTGTCTGTCTGTCTGTCTGTCTGTCTGTCTGTCTATCTATCTATCTATCTATCTATCTATCTATCTATCTATCTATCTATCTATCTATCTATCTATCTATCTATCTATCTATCTATCTATCTATCTATCTGTCTGTCTGTCTGTCTGTCTGTCTGTCTGTCTGTCTGTCTGTCTGTCTGTCTGTCTGTCTGTCTGTCTGTCTGTCTGTCTGTCTGTCTGTCTGTCTGTCTGTCTGTCTGTCTGTCTGTCTGTCTGTCTGTCTGTCTGTCTGTCTGTCTGTCTGTCTGTCTGTCTGTCTGTCTGTCTGTCTGTCTGTCTGTCTGTCTGTCTGTAAAATTTCGACTGACGCAACCAAATGTCTTTAATACCAACACCAAAGATCTGTGGCACTTACGATCGCACAGTTCAAGTGCAGCAGGAAATTATTAGTTATCAATCGCTAACTAATATTAGTATGTCAACCCATTGAAGCGACATAATGTCTTCTTTTTTTATTTCATGTCTCCTTGCAGCATGACTATAATGGCTCACGCGTGCGTAATTACTCAGACTGGTTAAGGTTACATTTGGTTTTTCTCCTCTTGCTGCTATTCAGTCCGCAGTAATAGTCAAATCGAAGCAGCAGGAAGCGCATTGCGCTTGTAAACGTTTCCGGGAACGCGCCCGACGACCGTAACCTAACCTGACAGCCGAATGGCTCCTCAAACAATTATAAGCTTTATTGAAAAGAAAAACATAAAGCTTCTTCTTTTGTCATTCGTAATTATCGATTTTTTCATAGTTGCAGCCCCTCTACGGCAGAAATATGAAAAAAGGAAATCATTTTGGTCATTTCCGTTCGAGACGGGAAGCGTATGTATTTTTACTAACCACCACGACCATAGCCCGGTGTGGTACTTGTGAAATTATACTATAGATAACTGACGTCTTCGTGTTTACTACGGTTCCTGTTTTCGTACCAAACGCGTTAGTGATTTCATCTTTTCCGCAGTCCACGAATAAATTTTCGCGTGTCACCATTTGAGCTGTCTTCGGTGGAAACCATGTCCCTTTCTCTTCACTTGCTTAATTATTTTTTCGCGTCTCCGTTCTTTTCTTTGCCGCGTGCCTGCAAACGTCATGGGCCACGTCACGCCGAAAGCTAGAAATTTCGGAAGTGTCTCGACAGAGGTCGATTATTCATTACGTTTAAAAAATCACGACAGAGAGTCATGCATGCAGTCGCGCACGAAATATAAAGCGTTGATGTTGAAGAAAGCGAATAAAATGCCAAAAAAACTAATACGACAGGTTACACCATCGTCAGCTAACAGCAAATGTGTGCAGCGGTGTAGATGCTATACGAAACAGCGCGCTGCAGCGCGCAGCGCAGCGTTTAGAACGTAGAAGAGTTCTGCTCCTGCGTTCTCTGTTATGCTTAATTCGGCAGAAAATTTCCGCCATTTATCTCGCTGTTAAATCAATGATTTCTACGGCGTGTCAGAGTACGAATAAACGGCAGCTGTTCTTCGTCACACTGCCGCGAGAAACGCGATCTGTTGGCGATTGCTAACTATAAGCACTGCAGGAATTTTTAAAAAAATTCCAGCATTTTCACGGAGTGGATGATGGAGGGGGTGGGCGAAGCTCCGGAGGTTTTTCGGTGATACCGCGAATCCTCCGAGGAGCAGCATTTGGATCCGTCCGGTGCCGCGTACCGGTCTCGCATTCCGGGGTCCGTTTTTCTCGTTAAGTTCGTTTCTCTTTCAGCACGTTTCCCAGCGGCGTCCTTGGCGCGCACCGTCTCGGAATCCGTCCGGCGCCGTGCTCGTTTGGCGGCAGCCTCTCAGCCACCAAGCGCGATCCGACACGTACGGCGGCGATCCAGGAGAACGAGAGATAACGGGCGCACGGGCGCAGCCCGCGCAGCAGCCAATCGGAGAGCAGCGGCACCTCCAACGTCATCTAGTGTCCATTCACTCAACCGCCATATTGCACACATCTAAATGGGACAGCGCCATCTATGAAACTAGACGAGAAATGATGATGACGACGCAGAATGTGTACAGCGCCATCTAGTATATCGTCACCCATGTATCTATATGGGAGAGCGCCATCTGTTGTATGATAAGGGAGACGGTATTGGGTACGCCGGAGGGACGAGAGATTGCCATAGACCATAAAGAGCTTCGCCCCTAATCTGCCTGAAAACCTGCGAAATAAACGGCAACACCCATGGCATGTCACCGCCTGCTTAGCGACTTACGTACATAAGCATTTGTTGAGGTCAATGAAAAATACTTGACTGTGCGTTCAGTTGTATGTATGTATGTATGTATGTATGTATGTATGTATGTATGTATGTATGTATGTATGTATGTATGTATGTATGTATGTATGTATGTATGTATGCACTCACGCACGCACGCACGCACAGTTGTCAGCCAGCTTAACACGAACCCTCCGACGCGTGGCCCACACTAAATAAGTTAGTAAAGACTAGTAACTATGAACAAAATGTTAGTAACAGCAGCTGTTACTAACCTTCTTGGGTCATTACCAACCTTTCACTACCCACGTTAGCAAATCCTTGAAGGTTGCAAAGGTTACTACGTTTTGCGCACTGTTAGTAACTTTTCGTCATGCACCAATTTAATGAACTTGTTAAACAAACTTTAGAGGTTATTACTACGAGCATGTAACAACCTATTTAGTAGCACGGAGATGCATTCAAGTTCATTGAGGCAATATATTCAAGCTTGCCACCCAGTCTTATGCCTGAATATTAGGGCTAGTTAAGGCGATATTATGCAAAATAGACATAACTGATTGTTTTTCTTAATAAACTTTATTAAAGTCTACACTACGTTATCTCACTCACCTAAAAAACTATACGTTGTACAACTAAAGGCGCCTTACTTAAATTATACATCTTACAGCATAGCCGCCCGCCCACCAGCGCTAGCTGCGTTTCGCAAAGTTATGGCTATAAATACTCTTGAAATCACTTAGGAACTGTATTTCTCGCGTGGAGTTGTGTATGTGTTATGACATGAGTCATTGCTCAGTGATATATCGAATGTTAATGCTCGCAAAGATGACTTTTATAAAGCAGGTGATTCGTGAGGCAAAATGATCGCGCCTAGTAGATTTCTTTTTGTTAGCAATCCTTACTACCTACGTTAGTAACGATCAAAAAAGTGGCGGTTACAAACCTCCCCGTTACTAACCTCACTTACTAACCGGTTAGTAACTTATGTGACAAGCAGTTGGTAAACCGAACTTAGTAAGTACTACAACCTTTTTTATTTAAGAGTGCAGGACTACTTTGACTGATGCCAGCCGCGTAGCTTTGGGCTCTGTTGCGGAGATAATTATGTTGGCATGCCTGGGTAACATATCGGCGACAGAACCCGAAGCTATGCGGCGCTAGCGTCAATCAAACTGTTTCCGGGCATGGTGCGGAGCGTTTGTGTTAAAGCTGCTGATGACTGCACGTGAGCGAGAAATGCGAAACGTGCGACAGGCGACGCGTTGCGAAGCGACCGTCCCCACTGCAGACCTTCAGCCAGAATTCACTCAGCTCACCACGGTGCAGGTTTCGAGGAATACCTTGCATTTGGGTAAATAACTATTTCTTCGTATAAAACGTAAGTAAAGACCAGTCCGAGAACGTGAGGATCAGAAGTTGACCTTCACCTTCGAATCGTCTTAGGTGAATGCGTCGAAATCCCCGAAACCTTTGTTTTTTTTTAAATTTTCGTCTCCATTGAAGCATGGCCACCACGGTCTGGAAATCGAACTGGTGCCATAGTCGTCCGTGTCACAAAGACATAGCCACGAAGCCTTCGTCAAGTTGGTTATTGTGTAATCGGGAAACAGCTCCCAATACCGCTGCGGAGGATTCACGAAGACACTGGCAGGTGGAAAGTCGCGGAGGGAAAAAGCCGGCAAAGCTTGTATATACTGAGATCGATATTTGCCATCGGCTTCGACCATGTCGTCGCAGCCATCTATCTATATACGACATAAAGCTACATAGAGCGATGAAAAAGAAAGAGTAATATAGTACACGGAATGAAGAAAAGGAGGAAGCCATGAGGGGTGGGGTAAGAACATTGTGGAACCGCAAGACGGGTGAGCTTTTTCGGAGCAGTCGAGTCGGAACGAATTGCTCGAGCTCCCCAACGCTGCGTTTCGCCGTAGGGCTTTTTCGGGGCTTGAGCGCCACGATATTGTTACAAATGATCGTAGCCGCGTCGTGTCTTGGTGTTTTGGCGAAAGCGTGGTGCTGAGTGCGGACAGGAAATGAGAGAGAGGAGGTTTCGGAAAAGGCGAATGATGCAACGCGAAATAAATCAAGAAAACAAGCGAGAAGTGAAGAAACAGAGCGAGAGATGACAGAAATACGAGAGGACCGCGTGGCAGCAGAGGTGTAGCCTTCGATAGGTTGCGACTTGCGATAGGGAATAAGGGAAAGGTGAAGAAAATAAATTCTATAAAAAGATGACAATGTGCATGAGACGAACGAGTATAAGTTGCCGTTTACCGAAAAATAGAGATCAGGATGGAAACAGATGATAGGCTTGTGTTTATGGGTTTTGCCTGAGAGGCTGTAGGACGACGTCGAAAAATTAAATGAAGAACGCTCCCATTAGAGAAGGGGTCGTGGCCATGCTCTTGAATGTGTTATTCATTCATTTATTCATTCACTGTATACATGAGTCAGTAAATAGCCAGAAAACATGGCCGCGTGGAAGAGTAACGTCTACCAGAAAGCGGCTAAGTAAAATGATAAAAAAAAGCAGCAGTGTATCAACTGGCACATCTGAAATGTAGGCGAATGATGCACGTCTTACAGCGTTAACCTTATGAGGAAAGGACACACAAAGCTGTGAAACTATAGAAGGCAATAGCGAACCTGCTTGGCTGAAACGCTTCACTGACGACGTCACATTATATTGTCGCTTCGTCAAACGTGGGCCCATTTTGGAGGTCCGTGGTGCTGCAAAAGCACGATAGGTGCGGAAAGCTTTCATGCGACATTTTATGCTTAAAGGGCCGCTATTAACCCACACCGAGGTCAAAGGTGAGGCAGTGCTTTCTTTCACACCTTCCCTACGCTTCGTCTAAGCGCTATCTCTTCCTCACCACTTATTCAGAAAACATGTGGAACCTACGTTAGCATTAATCGCTGAGACAGTTATGGTTTTGCGCTTTTTCACTAAACGCTGCTGTCTCTGCTTACTCAGTCGCAAACGCCAAAACGAAGTGAAATCACTCTACAACGCATTACAGTCTTGCAATACAAGCCATAACGAGCATGCGACTGCGTATAAAGCACAGTACGAAACAATTAAAAGCTATATTTCGTATACTGACCAATCGAGAGCTTATTTCATCCTGACGTAACGTGAATAAACTGCTGACGTCATGAGTTGTGCCACGAGAACGGGAAACGCCGGGAGAGATTAAAGGGCTCGTTTTTTTTTTGTATTTTCAGAGGCTATTGAGGGGCCCTATAAACAAAAAAATGTTAAACGAAACGTTGAGTGTTCGCTTTCACCTGGAACTCCGCTCGTGTCCGCAACGCTAAGAGTTTACTGCTCGCACAGCACTTTCCCTTTCCACACTTTGAGGCTAGTGCCGGCGCGGCCGCTGTGTCACTCCGTAGAATGCGAAGAACGAAAGACACTGTACCCGATAACAACTTGCAGGCGCAACCGCGTTTGTCTGAACGCAGTTTTGAAACCATCGCCGTATCACTTCCGCAGTGGAAAAAAAAAGTCTCCACTCGACAAACCCACACAGCGTCTTGGCAGCGCTGTCCATGAGCTCTAGTTTCGAACGATAAAGGCTTCCTAGAGCCGCAGGTGGTATCCTTTCTGCGTCCCGCTAACGCGCCCTCTCGTGCCTGCCACATGTTTACGGCACGCATGGTGCACAGCCGTGTGCACATAGACCGCTTGACGTTAGCGTGTCAGCCCGGCTTGTATCAGACCTCACTCGCAACGGAGAGGATACACGCATCAGTAGTGTCCAATGACAAGCAGGCTTCGTTGCCGCCTGCGTTATTTAGACTTGCGCTTCTTTAATAACGTAAGGATAGAACGGGCTGTTTTTTTTAAAGCACGCGCCCAATAGTGCAGCTTGACGCAACCCTCCCCCTTTCCCTGCCTCCTCTACCCTTTGGCACCGACGCGTAAAAAAAGAAATTGTGCCGCAGCTGCATCCTGTTGAAAAGCGTGGCTGGAAGACACGGCGGCGATCATGCCCGAAGCATTTGCCACGGAGTCCCATTACGCAGGCTGTCGCCCTTCGCCGGGCGCGGCTGTACGCATGCAGAGGCGTCGCTTCATAAATTGAACGCGCCGCCTGTTCGTATACAGCAGCACCCTTGTTACCCACTTCGTGTTAGTGCCGGACTGGGAATTTGGTCTTCGGACTCCAATGGGACTGGGAGCACGTTCGTGGACGTTATTTGTAAGGTCTTGCACGAACTCGATGTAATCCGGCGTCGCTGGATCCATTGCTTGTGCTCGTTCAATCGTAGCACGCGATCATCATCCTTTTACATTCGCCTCTTTCAATTGAATATCGAGGAGGCATATGGAAGAGGCATATGGAAGAGGCATATGGAGGAGGCATATGGAATTTAGGAATGGGGGCTTCAAAAGTTAAGAGTCCCGAGTACCTTCCAGTATGCTCGCTTTGCGTCAAGCTGGAGCTGAGAGTTTTCGAATAGCGTGTGAGGTGATTCGGACACCACTCCCTCTATTATAGGGCACTCTGGGCTCGGCCGAGAGCCATCTCTTTAGTGGGGGTCGTCATATTCGTATGATGCCAAGCTTGTGGGGCAGTCTTCGAAATTCCCGCTGAATTCAACATTGTTCGGGTCCCACGCGTGCGCAATGGTCTCGCCGCTAATTTTTTGGGGCCCCTATTAGAAAAAAAGTGCCGCCATATCCACGAAGTGAATGATGATGAGTGGGCGAAGCTCTGGAGGAAAACATGGTAAACCATGAATCTTCCGTACATTTTGCCCACTCGATTTTATTACAATGCTCCCCCCTAGCGTACGTCGCTGCACTAAATCGAACGATTGCCTTCCACCAATGACACCTGCCATATGTGACATCATTCCTATTTTATAACATCTCGCATCTTTCATCATCAACTACAAGTGCCGCCGTCTAGTTTATAACATCTTGCATCTTTTCATCATCAAATACAAGTACCGCCATCTAGTGAACACTGCAAGAACTAAACGAGAGGTGGCTACATACAAGGGACGCTACCGCCATCTAGTGAACACTGCAAGAACTAAACGAGAGGTGGCTACATACAGGGGACGCACAGCCCACGCCCTAAGGAGCTTCGCCCCTAAAACGCGCTAATGACGCGTATCAAGCTGCTGGGGGCAAGTTAGTGTGTTGATAACATTCCCACCCTCTCTGGCTGCTCGAATGGGCTCGTGCAGCCGTGCATGTTGCATATTCGCAAGGTTTCTGTAACAACAGTGCGTCGTACGTGTCTAACTCGTCGTGGAAAAAACCCAAACATGCATGCCTAGCTTCCGGATTTCCTGGCCACATGCTTTCGGTGTTGCGAGCGGCAGAACGACCCGAGCCTTGACGCCGGCGAGCGTAATCGAGAATCAGCAGCTGTGACAAGCTCAGTTCACACGTGACCCAAAGTCAACGCAGACACTGGCATTGTTCGTGTTCCTGGCTCGTTGCTGCTGACTAATTGCCGCGAGCGGCGCGTCCCGCCGTTCGATGCTGCGCACAAGGCGTGAAGAACCTTTTCCGACTGCGTGCTCAGCGGGAACAGACCCAGCGCACAGCTGATGATGCGGCGCGCGGAGTTCTCAGAATAAAACGAGACATGTTCAAACTCAGGCAATGGGTTCTCGCGAACGCTTTTGCCATCGGCATTTGCAAGTGGACTGTTATTTGTTGCAAGCGACGCAGCTAATAACATGAAATGGTTGCAGCTGCCTTGCACACATATGCATCCATCATCATCATAACGGCAGCGCCTTTGTTGTTTCATGTAACGGGACCCAGGGCTTGACTGTTGTGTGCGTACCGCAGTGCGAAATGAACCTATTGTGTTGTACCGATCCATTTTTCCGCAGGAATGTGTCCAGATGCGCCCCGTTTATAGGTCGTTGCGCTGGATGCTGGAAATGTCGCGTGCTTTGTAAAAGAATTTCTTTCCTTCATACGTGCCAACATGACTAATTGATGCGGATTTTCGTTCGACGTGGTGTGAGCTAGCTCGTGGCTGCGGTGCTCGAAGTTGAAAGGACATAAAGATAGGCAGATGGCTGCGGTAGCTGTGGCAAATATCACTATCGGCTGTATAAATTAACTCTCAGCACTAGCTGTTTGAGCCCACCGCGAATCGATTTTTTTTTTTTTTAGGGACGAAGCTTCTTACGCCGTGGGCTGTTTGTCACGTGTTTGTAGTATAGTAGCCACCTCTAGTTTAGTTCTTAGAATGTCCGCTGGATGGCGGTACTTGTATATGATAAATATATGATAAAAAGATGCGAGATGGTGGGATCAAATCCCGAAGTCGGCGCCTGCATTTTAGATGGAAGCGAAAATGCTGTATACGCCCGTGTGCTTGGATTTGGACGCACCTTAAAGAACCCTTGGTGTTAGAAATTCCCCGAGCCCTTCACTACGGCGTCTCGTAATCATATGGTGGTTTCGGGACTTTAAACCCCACATACCAATCGAATACTGATGGATAAAAGTCCCACGAGCAGTGCATTCCCAACCATTCTCCTGGTTTCTTATCTAGAAGACATTGGTCACCAGGCATACGTTTGTTGCTACTACATCCTTGCACAGCACATCCTTTACGCAGCTACCGACGAAAGCAGTCGGCGTTGAATGTAACTCGAATCGTTCCGTTGCCCATTGGACACTGCACTGAAGGCGTTCGCTAACGATAAAACGCACCTAGCAATTTCGCGCACCACAGAGAACGCAAGCAAGCGCAGAACACTAAAGCACACGAGGGAGTGTGTTTTCGCAGACGAATTTTACGAGCGGGCCTTGCCATGTATATATGTCTATATGTAGCGCAAGGGCTGCATTGAGTAATAATAACGTGGGAAGAGGGCACTAGAATTTTTTTTCCGTAATAATAAACAGTCATAAACTGTTTATTTATTACATCTACCTAATATTGTTGGGGGAAAAGACATTTCATTTGTAAAACCTATTGATTGCTTCGACTTTGAATCAAATTTGGTTTTTTTTTTATTATTAGTGTTTGTTTCCTCCACACATAGTCACGCTTGAATCGCAGCTCTCAAAACTCTCCATGCTGATCTCGCTGCTAATAGCTTCTGAACAGCGTTTTGCCCGAGCCTTCGCGACCTATTAAAATAGACCTTGGAGGCATATGCGCCACAGATATTCCTCGTATATATGGACCGATCGGGAGCTTGTTTGTTGATGACGTCAAACGAACAGATTACTGACGTCACGTACTCTACCGAAAAGACGGGGCGCGCCAGGCGAGAATAACGCTCTCGTTCTTTGTGTTTTCGTGGGTTTAGGATCATCTGAAAGGGTGTACTGATCCCAATTTTCGAAGCTGAATTTACTCCGTCTTGTGAATCTCCGGCATGCACATACCGCAGTGGGAGCAAGTGTAATGCTCAGTAAACGCAGATATATAATACTTTGACGTTAAAGTGGTCAACCTTCTGACCTCGACACCGGTAGGACGCCGGGGTATACGGTGTTAATTCTGTTTACGGTGTTAATTCTGCTGATATACGGTGTTAATACGCACCAGATTGGCCAGTTGCAATGGGTTTAGGTAGCAAAACATGAAGTGCGGTCACTTGCGCGGTCGCCAAAAACATTCAAAATGGCGACGTGAGCGACATATGATATGAAGCTACGCAGCGGACCGAACGGCCGCAGAAACACCACAATATCTTCTACGAGCACGTGACAAGTGGCCGATACCATGTGACGTCATGGTGGAGTATTGGAACGAATAAAGCTTTGAAACACATGTTGTAATGGTTTTTTTTTCAGTGTGCCCTCACGCTTACCAGTAAGTTTTACAGGCCCCTGTGGACATGGTTTTTCAATTTACTAAAGAAAAAATTCCGCCATATCCACGAAGTGAATGATGATGAGTGGGCGAAGCTTCGGAGGTAAACCTGGTAAACCATGAATCCTCTGTACATTTTGCCCACTCGATTTTATTACATCGCTCCCCCTAGCGTACGTCGCCGGACTAAATCGAACGATTGCCTTCAACCAATGACACGCGCCATATGTGACATCATTCCTATTTTATAAGATCTCGCGTCTTTCATCAACTACAAATACCGCTTTCTAGTTTATAACATCTTGCATCTTTTCATCATCAGCTACAAGTACCACCATCTAGTAAACACTACAAGAACTAAACGAGAGGTGGCTACATACAGGAGACGGTACCGCCATCTAGTGAACACTGCAAGAACTAAACTAGAGGTGGCTACATACAGGAGACGGTACCGCCATCTAGTGAACACTGCAAGAACTAAACTAGAGGTGGCTACATACAGGCATGGTCCTTCAAGGACCATGATACAGGCTACAGGGGACGCACAGCCCACGCCCTAAGGAGCTTCGCCCCTAAAAAAAAAACTATGTTTTTGTGTCAGTATTCCTTTATATGCACGCTACAGTTACGAAACTGTTGTAATAAACAAGCGTTAACTTAACTAGCTTTTTCACGCATAAATGAAGCGATAAAACATCGCTGCCTAAGCGTGTGTTATTAACCCTAAGCGCAGCATTGACACGCCGCGCAACCATTCATCATCCTAGGGTCAAGACCCGAAAGTGCCAGCAATCGGCACCGGGGTCTTTTTAATACTACTTTTTTTCACGTCTTAGGATTTACGGCAGCTGCGCCGTTAAAGTCGCGAGCGTTGAGCCGACGGGTTCGTCGAACTTCCCGTGCCACCGAAAAACAATTTGAGAAACGACTCTTTATAAACTTTTGGCAGTATCCATTATTCACGGTGACTGTTCTCGCACCGCCGGGATGTCGCAATGCGAACACACAATGCGGCGGACAATACAAAGTTGTAAGCTCTATTCTAGCGTGCGAAAAGATAATGGTAACTATAGTCTCTTGCACTGTGCCTGCAGGTTATTCTTTAAAAAGGAACAGTTTAAGGGGTAATAACCCGTAACTTATGTGAGAACTAAAGACGTACGTATACGACGAGCGAAGGACACGGGACAAGCGCTACTTTCAACTGAAGTTTTATTGGAAGGGAACATCGTATAGAGATGTAGCCTCCAGAAAAAAAAAGCATGAAAACAAGGCAAGAATAGAGGAACAATTAAAAAAAAGAACATGCTAAGATACGAATCAGTACCAGCTAGCCCGAACCCAGTGCCTTCTAAAGGGTTATGACAAAAAAAATTCAGTTATTGTTTTCGGTTTTAAGGCCTGACGACACACACCACTTGCAGGGCGTTAGGGCGGGGTTTTCGTGTAGCCACTCGCCCTCCCTCGTCATAGAGAGAGAGGGCACGGCACCACGTCAAAAAGCCACGCGTGGAAGCGCGGCAACGCGTCCTTGTGGTCAGGCCTTTATAGGCCATTCCACGCGCTTTCCGCACAGCCGCAACGCTCGTGCCGGGACCCCTGCCGCACACAAGCGGGGAACAAATAAGCCAATTGGCGACGTTGCGGAGGGTGAAAGAGCGTTGCCAATTGGCTCATTTGTCCCCCGCTTGCGTGCGGCAGGGGTCCCGGCACGTGCGTTGCGGCTGTGCGGGAAGCGCGTGGAACGGCACTTAGAGCGCTGCTCTTAACACCCGTTCTTACGTTGAGCGTCCTCACCGTCGTCTTCGTGGGTGGCATCACCGAAAGACATGAGGAAAAAAAAAAAGCAGGGATGGATGGTCTTTGAACCCGGGCATGGCAGTCGAATATTCCACAAAAGCCATGGTGTTGCTTGAAACTCTTGCAAAAAGACCCGATACAGGCGTCATTTCGGGCTTGGAATCGCGTTAACCTAAAACCCTAATGAAATATCTGGGGTATTCTTGTTCGTTTTTTGGAAAAAAGTTTTTTTGGTGTTCTCATTTTTTATACAAATTGGTATTTTGCTTGTACACCTTCTACCGTTAAATTCCTTACTAGCCTATCGGCTATGGGTCTAATCAGCGTTGTGAATTTACATTAACTGTATTCAAAACAACCTCAATAAATCTTGAATCTTGAATTTAATGTGGCAGAAGAGCAAAATAGCAACCAGGCGTCACGCAGTGCTAATTACGCAACGAGTATGTGGTTTATTGCTTCCCACCCACGGCCAAGTGCTCAGCCATAGCTCTCCATCGTCATTAGCCGCACATAGCATCAATAAACAGCATATACTAAGATGTGCGGTGGGTACCATACTTATCTGCAGAAAGACGAATAATGACATGTGCTGTCCCAGTTCCCCCCCAAAAAATGGATTTGTGGCGTATTCGAACGACCTTGCGGAAATCCAAAACTTCAAAACACAGTTGACCGTACCCCAACAGAAGTTGTGCTCATGATTCCCAGTAGGTGGGGTCGTTATCGTCGGTGAACCTTTCTTTTTGTGTCGCATGAGAGGCCAAAAACCCTCGACTGCCTATAGAAAAAGTCACAATTTCGCCACTAGGGCGAATGAATGAATGTGATAGCAGGAATCGACAGTACCACACGAAAAACGACAAGCAGGTCGATACTCCCAGCACGCCGCTGCAGCACAAAGAAGGATGCTCGAAAGGAACGCGCGCACCACAAGTGTGATGTATGCTGTAAACAGCCGTCATAGTTATTACGCGTTTGTATTTGTCCACAGTGCAGAAGGCGACACTGTCTCATTTTTTTGTTTAAACGGCGAAACAGGGAATAACACCTCTGCGTCTCCTGCCACGCGGTGGTGTCTGACGCCAAGTGCACCTGGTGTTCTCTTTTTTGTTTCTCTTTATCATGAGTGGTAAAAAAAAGGGGATCCACTTCATCGTTCGCGTCTCGAGGGCAATTTTAAATTTGAAAGAAAACGTAAAATCGTTGGTGATAAAAAATACGCTCAAGCAGCCCCGAGATCTCCGTACCGCGAGTGATAAATGGAGCTTATGAATAGCTCGCCGTTATACCACCGACAGATGCTTGGCGCGTGGCAATGAGGAAAAAAAATAAGGCGCGTGTCCAGGTTGGCTAGTGCAGTGGGCTGCGTAGCGAGGGGTTGCTGGTTCGAATCGCCAGTATGTTGCTTCAGAATTTCTGCTACGATTTTGCGTGTACGTGTTGTATGTTAGCACGTGTACATATCTGGGACATGACGGCGACGGCAAAAATCAGCCGGAAGCCCCGCCGCGGTGGTCTAGTGGCTAAGGTACTCGGCTGCTGACCCGCAGGTCGCGGGTTCGATTCCCGGCTGCGGCGGCTGCATTTCCGATGGAGGCGGAAATGTTGTAGGCCCGTGTGCTCAGATTTGGGCGCACGTTAAAGAACCCCAGGTGGTCAAAATTTCCGGAGCCCTCCAATACGGCGGCTCTCATAATCATATGGTGGTTTTGGGACGTTAAACCCCACAAATCAATCAATCAAAATCAGCCGGAAGTGTCCATAGTATCGCTATCACAGTAAAACGTACTGGCGAACGTAAGTGCACTCCTAGAGAGTAAGTACAGTTTTTAAATGGCTTATTGTTTCAGTTCATGCCGTACCCTGAGCCCACGACGTGGTCTAAGTTTCCGGTCACGTGCTTGCGCGAGATGTCATGACGTTTCCGAGACCGCTCCGTTCCGTGTCTCCGTTTGTGACGTCGAAGCGGCCATTTCGAATGTTCTTGCGCCTGACGTCAGCACAACTATCTGTACTAGCACGCGATGTCACCAGAAGCGACACTAAAGCATGACGTCACGGTAGCGTCGATTTCAGTATGTGCCCCGTAAAAAAGCTCACTTTAATTACGAAATAAATTATCTCGTCGCTATTTAATGAGCTTCACACTTGTCCAGCGGTGAGTCTGTGTTCCCGAGATTTACATGGCAGAGTAAGATGGGCTTTGAAAATTGGTATCATAGCACATTTTTCGGAGGTTCACCTTTTTCAGAAAAAGAGCAGTTTTTTTACTACCAGTGCCGGCAATGATTGCGCGGAATGATACATTTGTTTACATTAAAAAAAACAAATTTGACTAAGCAACAGTGGTGTAAATACAGAAAAATCACAAGGAAGAACAACTTGCCGTAAGAAGCCTTGCTATAGCGGTCATTTTGTTTCCATTATTACGTTTCATTTTGAATTATGTATAACCATTGAAAGCATGCCTTGAAATCAAATCGAAAAAGAAACATGTCCGGTTCAGCGGCAGTTCCAATTTCAGTAGTCTCATACATTTGAAGGGTATTGAACATAGCACAAAATAAACAAACATTAAAGAAAAGTGCAACGCGCTTTACTCAACTACCAAGCCCCTAACGCCCCCCCCCCCCCCCCCCGGTTTACGCCAGCGCTAAGCGAAAAATCCTACAAGCAGAGTTGTCTTCATGGGGACTTCTGCTGCCTCTGCGAATACAGCTCTGTTAGCTGAAATATTGCCTCCACAGACGCTTATATTTAGCTGGTATAACTCCGTATCACTTCTTTCGCGTCTGATTTATTTTGTTCTGTAGAATTTTCGTACAGTATAACGGTGCAAGTCTGATAGCTTTGCATGACCCGCCACGGTGGTCTAGCGGCTGAGGTACTCGGTTGCTGACACGCAGGTCGCGGGATCGAATCTTGAATCCCGACCGTGGTGGCCGCATTTTCGATGGAGCCAAAAATGTTTGAGGCACGTGTGCTTATATTTCGGTTTACGTTAAAGAACACCAGATAGTATAAGTTTCCGAAGCCCTCCACTATGGCGTCTCTCATAACCATATGGTTGTTTCGGAACGTTAATCTCCAACAATTAATTATTTAATATTTATTAATTATTATTTAATCAACTAATGATAGCTTCGCATCGTTCAGATAGCTAGAGCCAGGTGTGGTAGTATGTGGCTTATGATGTCACGGGTTTATACTGCACTTGATGTGAAATGAGTCTTCCGGCACTTAGCTGTAAAATGACTCATTTCTGCTATATGATTCATCACAGATGGCTGCGCCTCTCGATAAATGAGTTCACCAAGCTGCAGACTCGAAATATCAAGTGAACATAAAATTATTTCTAACGTCCTTAGCATCTCGTTTAACGCCGCTGTAGTCGCTTCCTGTAGAAATAATGATAAAGAAAAACACCTTGCCACCCACAAGCACTGCTAAGCTGGGTCTTTGACTGGGCGCGTTTTATGTTTGTAGCAATTATGAGTATGTTTCTATGACGCTCCATCACGACAACTATTTGCCGAGTGCATCACGGCGTGCTCCGTCCAGAGCACACCGACCATCTGTGTCAGAAAACGTTGTCGGGGTAGCTTTCGCGTTAAACGAGTGGTGAAGAAACAGTAAACATATAAAAAAATGAGGTGTCGCAAGTTTAGGAACGGTAAAAGCGCACGGAAAACAAGGACACGGACGCGCGCACGCACGCACGCGCACACGCGCACACGCACACGCACACACACACACACACACACACACACACACACGCACACACGCACACACACCACAGCACTGTGTGGGTGCCTTCTTTGTGTCCTCATTTTCAGTGCACTTTTACACTACCCTTACACTGTGTTCCTGTATCATAGCCATTTCCGATGGAGGCGGAAATGTTGTAGGCCCGTGTACTCAGATTTGGGTGCACGTTAAAGAACCCCAGGTGGTCAAAATTTCCGGAGCCCTCCACTACGGCGTCTCTCATAATCAAATGGTGGTTTTGGCACGTTAAACCCCACAAATCATGTATCATAGCCATGGCGTGCGCATAGCAGCGCCGGACCAGCAAGATACCAACGTAGTCAGCAGAACGAAAGAACGTTTATTCAGAAGCGTAGAACGTATTTATCGGCAGCTTAGTGGTAGACCGATAAATATTAACACGTGGTAGTAGCAATAATCTGATGAGGTGCAGACTGTCAGCTGAAGCGTCAATGTGTGCGCGCGCACCCACACAGCAACACGTGAAGACACGACAGTTCCTTAGATATACAGTAAGCTATATAGTTTCAGCCTTTAAGGGTGTTTTGCTGTGTCTGTAACTAACACCCATACAGCCTATATAAGAAAATTTTCACGTATCAAAACACTCGTACCACAGGGTATAAGTGCCTACGGCCCAGCAACCTTAGGACGCAGGGTTTCCAATGTCCTAAACACCCTTATCACAAAAACAACGTGAAAAGTAAAATATACCTGTTAGGGAAAAAGCAGTTACAGATGACCAAGTGCGCGACCGCGACAGACCATACACACAACAGAACAGAACACTCGCACTGCGAAGTCTTACACTGACCATATGGCATATGAAGCCCTAAAATGTTAAGTCGCCGCGTATACAGTGCCTTTGGGGATATCCATGTTTCGTATAAATGCCCGTTAAGCGTTAAGAGAATAGGCGTAAACTTATGATATGCGTGTGGATAGCCCTAACACAGACACACCGTTTGATAGAAACACACTTAAAATCCAACGACATTTCGATCAGCAGTCCCAGTTATATTTAGCATGCTGTGATATGAACCATGGGTGCCTCAAACTCTTAACTTCTAAACGGTGCTTTAGTTTGAGCACCACCCCTTAAGTGCTATTTGGGAAAGGGAAACATCCTTACACCATGATTTGGGCAAACTTTAGTAGTTGGCAAATTTTTTGCTAGCTAGTGACACCCTTAATGATGAAAAGTGGTTTATAAGGTGGTGGTGGTGGTGGTGGGGGGGGGGGGGGGGGAGGTAACTTCAATTTTATTTCGGAGCAGAGTGTGTAGAAAGCTTCGTACAGAACAGCTTTGACGTGGCTGAGGTGTCGTTCAGGTATTATGCCTTCCTTCTGCGAAATGTACTTTATAAGAAAAGCAGTTTTGTTTCATTCTCTCTCTCTCTTTCTCTCTCTTATTGGGATGTGGACATTATTGTGTGCTCCCGTGTGTTTTACTCGCACTGCGGTTAATCGATTTCATATTGTCGATTAAACGTTGATCAGCCATTTTTTCTCTAACTGTTGGCTCCTTCCCTGTCGCGGGTCTGCCCAACAGAAGGATTTGTGGCGATGTCTCTGAGTTCCTCGCCGGCTTTGTTGTGGAACAGTGTTGCCTTTCTTCCGGCGAGATGCTTTTTCCAATCTTATGGGGCTCAGGCGGCTATGCATCCACTACACCTTAGGGCATGTGGGGCAAACTGCACCGCGGAGGGCTAACGGATGTCGCGGTAGCTTTCTGAGTGTTTTGACTTCAGTTAAGACCTTCATTATCTTGGCATATACGGCTGTCATGGAGTTAGAACTCGGTGAAGAGGATCCATGATTAGGTGTCCATGTTCTAACCTACGTCACCCGATTGGGTTTGTTCAACACGGACTTCTGGTTGGTGCTTCCTGTTTGGTCTTTATAGCATGGTGTCGGGACGCTTCGAAAGAATCCTGGGGGAGTCGCGCTGGAGATACCAAGAGAGCAAGTTGCCGCGAGGGCTGCTTAGACTTGTCAGAGAGTTATGTAGTGTACAAGTGTGTAAAGCCTGTAATTAGGAAAACTTGAGCCGAGTAAATCAAATTCGGAGAATGTCTTTGGATTTGCTGTGTGTTCGTGTCATCTCTCTGGTGGTGACCAAGTGACCGCGAGAACGTATAGGCTACAATATTCATCCATCCTGCTGTTTTTTTTTTTTCGGACAGAGGGTGTTCACGCAGGTAGACATGCTGTCAGTTAACAAATAAAATCGAAATAACAAAGAAGGGGGACAAGCGCTCTGAATTCCGACGGCTCGGTTCGTCTCAGCAGACCGACGGAAAGGGCCTCCCCGCCACACAGGAAACCGCGTTGATTCCGCTTTACTAACACTAAAAATAACAATAAGAGGCCAGCGGCAGACGCAACTCGAGCAAGGACCGAGAGAGCTCAGGGCATCCGTCAGAACATCCCGCAAACAACGCATTCAAGCAAAAAAAAAAAAAACAAACTACTGACAAAACAAACGCGACGCCTCTCATTGCCACTTACACACGCACTGAAAAAAGCCGGGCTCTTGCTTGCTGCCTGAGCGCGCCTGTCGCGCAAAACTGGCGCTAGCGGTGTCGCTCCTTTCATCTCCCTGATCCCCGCCATTGCCACCGTCTCCTTCTCGCCAGCTTTGCAGAGTGCCCACATCTGAGCGTCGTCAGATGACGTGCACGTGCTACTGCTCGTATAGTTGGGAAGTGTTCATCACCCCCCCCCCCCCCCTCCGCCTAACTCCTGAACCCACCCGTGGCCCCTTTACGAACCTCCATAAGCCCCCTCCGTCCAGGAGGCACTTGGCCCTCACAGAACACAACACGACCCACAGCGGTGGCCGAACCACAGTCGAACGTCGGTCTCGTCTCCTCTCGCACACGGACGAGAACAAGTGCGCTTCTGCCTTGGATTTGCAGCGCCGTCAGCGCTCCACCTCCCCCTTGTCTGCATCGCCCGACATCCGACCGTTTGTTCTTGGCTTGGCTCGTGTTGATTTTAACAACGCCGGGCCCTGTACTGACGCCCCCGGAGGCGCTCACTGCCCCAACCTACCTCTCTTTCATTTTACACGTCTTCAAAATCTCTCGCTCATCGGCATCCCGGCTGTCTCTTCTGTTCCACCGCGCATCCCACGGAAAGCTCCCGTGTCCATGCGTGCCGTTCTATAGCCTCGTACGTCTTCTCCATCTCTTCCTTTCTGGAGCAGCTTTTGAAACACAAATATATTTCTTTGCGCCGGTGTTGTTAGGGTCGTGGCCTTCATAGCAAATACTTCGAGTTAACACTCACAAATACACACAAAAAGAGCAATAGTAACGGCCATGACCTCGCATTCCACACGCCAATCTCATTCTCTGACAGCCCACAGCGGGTGAACAGTGAGTTTTTCTGTACAACGAAAATATGCCACGCAGGAGGCGCAGGGAACATGTGCACTCAAGAACATCGCACGTGTCAGCAGCTCCCGTCCAGATGTTGTTTTTTTCTTGCCTTCTTTCTTTCCTTCTTTCTTTTTCGGTGGCTTGAGATTCGTTCTAAATATTTCAGATTTTTCGGGACAGTGTACACTGGGGATTTGGCTAGATTGAATGGGGTTACAAGTGCAAGTCAAACATGAATGCTGACATGCGAGCTTGAAAGGCAGAAGCTAGATAGATATGTGGGGTTTAACGCCCCAAAACCACCATATGATTATGAGAGACGCCGTAGTGGAGGGCTCCGGAAATTTCGACCACCTGGGGTTCTTTAAAGTGCACCCAAATCTGAGCACACGGGCCTACAACATTTCCGCCTCCATCGAAAATGCAGCCGCCGCAGCCGGGATTCGAACCCGTGACCTGCGGGTCAGCAGCCGAGTACCTTAGCCACTAGACGACCGCGGCGGGGCTGAAAGGCAGAAACTAGGACGAACATTGTGCGTACTGGCTTGTATTCGTTTAATAGCTCTTATTTAAAAGAAGAGGAGAACACTTATGCACGAGATTGTTAGGTGGTATTTTGAATACCTATGAAAAGCCTAAATGACTTTTTTTACGTCAGGTCTTGCTGGTGGTCATATGCGTATACTGGCACGATACTTAATGATGATTGTGATTGTCTCGCAATTTTTTTAATGACAGACCAAATAAGACTACGTCATCACTGAAAAATGAAAAAACGCCATTGATCGTGGCCCTAATAGTTGTTTTGAACAAATCCAACAAACTGTTTCTTCCTCACTGAGGTTTCTTATTCTAAAATAGGACTCACTCTGTTAGACTACCACTACAAGCGGGAGCTGGTTCTTCGTTTGAGTTCTTTGCAGTATGACGTTCGTGCGGCTTTTCTCTACGTAGGCTCGAAATTGTTGTTTATTAGTAGAAAGTGCTTCTTCCGCAACTTTTAATGTTTTATACGCAAATCAACCACACTGTAATATATATGCATCTGGCTTGACAATACTTTATTCGCAATAAAATTTTTAACTATTATTCAGCACTTAGTGAATGCGTATGAGAACTTAAGTATACAGGTCAACTAGCTTTTCAAAGAAATTTACAAAGAAATCGCATCAAATTGTGGAAAAAACAACCAAATCGGGTGCGCAGTACGTACAAGAGTCGGATGCTTCCTCTGCAGTGAACGCAATAAGAGCCCAAGCAAGCGACCGAGCCTTGGAACCACTCTGTATTCTTGCGTTGGCAGAAACCACTGGTTCGAACACGGACGAACCCTAGTCCGTTCCAAACCTCACTGCACGCAACTAGAACACAAGCACACGTACGTGTACACGTTCTGTGTATACGAAATACGCTCCGGGGAGCAAGCAGCACGTGTCACCGCGCAAGTTGCTGACATTAGCCTCGATGCGAAGGCAAGGAACGGGCGAGTGACGTGTGTTTATGTTTACGCAGGCGGCGCTGCGCATGCGCCCTCTGCTTGTAGCAACAGGCAAGTTGTTATTGGAGATGCGCTTCCTGTCTCTAAGGTCTGCAATCATGTCTCCATAAGGATGCAGGCTGATGCATGGCGGCACGTGCGGGACCGACTCATATTCCATGGAGGGACATGAGGCTTCGCGGTATTGCAGATGCTTGTTTCAAACAACTGCCGTGTTCTATAATGTGCCGCTCACAGCTGCGCTCCACAAGGACTGGCGATCGTACTACACTTCGTCGTTTTGGTTTGTGGACCACGCGGGCACATCTATGTAAACACGCGTTTTTTTTTTTTTTGTTTTTGTTATCGACTCGGTGAGTTCACGTGCATCTATCACCACGCTGTTACAGATTGCTCGATCACGAAGTTTCTGTCCATGTTTACAGCAGACATTGTTACACGCTAGCGTACGTGCATTCACGCCCTTGTGCTGTTTTCAATTCAACCATGTCCAACGCATTAGTGGCTATACGGTGCTTGGGGGCGGACCTTAAAGTCGTGGGTACGATCCCGTCTGATCGCATTTCGAAGGCAGCAGATTGAGATAGGCCCGTGTACTGTGTGATTTCAGTGCGCGTTAAAGAACTCTAGATGGTCCAAATCACCGGAGCCCTTCATAAGGCCAGCGTTATCGTCGTTCTGACCTCGCGCCATAACAATCGTACCAACGAGCCCAAACCACCACCCTCCACAAGGTCGTGACTCATAACGCTGTTGTGGCTTCGGCACGTAAAAAGAAGCACAAATGACGATAAGAACCAATATAGTCACGTTAACAACAAAAACAACAACGACGACAGTGACACGCCTCGCATGCATTTGTAACGGAGTTATTGTAATATTTGTATTTTTTTCTCATTGGAACTCAATTGTAACGCCTTATGTTATGAAACAGACTCCAGCTACAACCCTTGAAAGGGTTCTGGGGTATTACTTATATAAAGGTGACTTATGGTATTACCGATTTCCGGCACAATAAAAATGATTGATGTTTATCGAGTTGTAATCTTTAGCTTTGATATGAAAAACTTCTCGAATTATATATTCATTATCTATTACTTACTTAAGAATATTTATCCTGCAATTGTCCCCTCTCGGGTTTATTGCATTCATAATCAAATTGTGGTTTTGGGACGTTAAACCCCAGAAATCAATGGGTTTATTGCAAACCTTCTGATAACGACATCGAACGTGTTGACGGTATTATTTTTATATCAATATTGGACTTGCCGGTATTATCGGTATTAGCGGGACAAATGTCCACCGCCTATACGTAAGCGTGGACCGTGACGTGGAGAAACCTTTAAAACACCCTGCAGATCATTACGCTGGAGCGCTTCCTGAGCTTCCTTCCCTGCCTAGCAGCGGCTGGAGAAGCGATGGTCCGGGGCTCTATTTAGCTCCGGTACGTTGCATGACAGGCGTCGCAGCGAGCAAGGCACGTGCAACTACACCGGGCGAGCGTTTGTGCAATTAACGGCAACGCATTGCAGCCACCTTAGACACACGTCAAAACGAACGACTCAAGACGTGAGTCGATCTTGTGGCAACGGCAGGGGAGCCCGGCAACTCGCGAGGTTACCTTTGATGGTGTGCTGTCACTGCTGCATCACTCGTTCAGGCCCTACTTGACTGACGATTGATATGTGTTTTGAACGGATAGTTTACCGCGCAAGAACGAAGGATGGAAAGGGCAGAGAGAGAGAGAGAGAGAGAGAGAGAGCAGAGTGTGCTCTTTCCTCTTTAATCGAGTTAGTTGTGCCGTTAATATATATTGCCACGAGGAATTGTTAAGGCGCAGTACAACGCAGACGTTGTTAAAAGAGGAACGCTGACGGCATCGCTACGACTCATGAAGCCCGCCGGAAGGCACGAGCCGGCCCAGCCTGTGCACGAGCTGCTACCGAGCAGCGGAAAAGAAGAGAAGAAGAGGACGACGAGCGTTCGCTGCTTTCTCCCAGCTACTGTGTAGTTCTTTTGGCTTTGGGCACAAGTTCGCCCTTATTAAACCTTGTAAATAGGACGTCCCGGTTGTGAGGTTGTTATATCCGTTACATTTTCTGGTGGAGGAGCCTGGGTACATGATTCCGAGCCCCACGCAAGAGCGAAGTCCAAGCACTGACCAGCCGCAACCAGTGGAGCTTACACCGGTGCACCAACGAGTCAGCCGCCGTATCCGAGGAGAGTTGCCAGAATTTGGGCCACTCCCTTCTGTATCAAGGGCATCGGTGACGGAGACAAGCGCCGCCACCACCATGACGAGCCAAGTTACGCCGGCACAACTCATCGTAAGCCAACCGGTCATCCCAAAGGTGTTTCATGGTGACCCATACGAGGACGCCGAAGACTGGTTAGAGCATTTCGAGAGAGTGGGAAATCTAAATCAGTGGAACGAGGAAGGCAAGCTGCGTAACGTCTACATTGCGTTGGAAGACTCTGCACGAGTGTGGTACGAAAACCACGAGGCATCTCTGACGTCGTGGCAAGAGTTTCGGCGGCAGCTACTGAGTACGTTCGCCAACAGTGATCGCCGGGAAAAGGCGGAAGCAGCTCTCCGCACACGGATTCAACGAACGAACGAAACTGTCGCGATGTACATCGAAGACATGTCCCGCCTTTTCAAGCGAGCTGATCCTGGCATGACGGAAGACAAGAAAGTGCGCCACCTCATGCACGGGGTAAAGCAAGAATTGTTCGCGGGACTCATCCGCAATCCGCCCCGTACTGTTGCTGAGTTTCGGTCGGAAGCAACAACCATCGAAACGACGCTTCAGCAGAGAGCCCGACAGTACAACCGCGACGTAGCCGGTGCATCCGCAGGAGTCTACTCAGCAGGCGTCGTGGATAATCTTGACACATTGCGCGAGCTCGTCCGGTCTGTTGTCAGGGAAGAATTAAGGAAACTGCAGTCACCTGATGTCACCCCCGAGCTGTCTCTTGCTGAAGTTGTCCGAGACGAAATTCGACAGGCCATGCGGGAGCCGCGGAGTGATGTGCCGGCGACACGACGGGCGGTAACGTACTCCGAGGTGCTCAGGCGACCTACTCTGCACTGTTCGCCGATCGAGACACCAAGTACTTATGTACAGACAATGCGCAGCCCGCCTGAAATCGTAGAGGCAACACGCACTCCACCTCGTGCGAGAGAGATGATGCCACGGAAGAGCGATGTGTGGCGAGATGCCACACGTAGGCCCTTGTGTTTCCACTGTGGAGAGGCTGGCCACCTGTACCGATTCTGCCGATATCGTCAAGCTGGTCTTAGGGGATTCGCCATCAATGCACCGTGTCCGCGAAACGGCGAAAGACCTTCCGAGATTGAAGAATACCTATGCTCACGTCGGGAATTTGACCCGCCTCGTCGTCATCAACCACGCTCACCATCCCCTATGCGCTACCGCTCGTCTAGCCCACGTCCCTTCCCAAGCACGTCTAGGCAGCGTTCGCCTAGCCCAAATCCGGGAAACTGAAGAGGGCGACCTGTGGAGGCGAGGCCGCTGGCGACTTGGGATATGAAGATCCTCCACTGCGGTACGAGCCTGATAACGACGACTGTTTCCAGGTAAAGGAGTGCAGTACAGAGAAAATTACTTCAGACTTGCCGTTGGTGATTGACGGACTAGAGCTCAATGCTTTGATCGATACTGGTGCGGATTATTCTGTGATAAGTTACGAATTAGCGAAGCGACTCAAGAAAGTTCTGACCGAATGGGGTGGACCTCAAGTACGTACTGCAGGTGGTCACCTCATAACCCCTTCCGGCCGATGTACCGCAAGGGTCATGATACGGGGCTTCACTTACGTCGGTGACTTTGTCGTCCTGCCTGTGTGCTCGAGGGAAGTGATACTGGGAATGGATTTCCTACAAGCTAATGGTGCGATTATCAATTTACAGAGGTCGAGCGTGTCCTTTTCGACGGAGCAAGCTTTAAAGGTAGCACGATCAGATGAACGATGTACCACTCCACTGCGCGTCGTCGACGATGATGTGACTGTACCGCCACGGAGCAGTATAATGGTTCTCGTGCATAATGATGCATTCAGCGACTACGAGGGTGTGGCGGAGAGCAACGTGGATGTTTTCTTGAAAAGAGGCGTTTGTGTGGCACGAGGGATTATCCAGCTGCGAAACGGGTGCACAGACATCCTCTTGACGAATTTCGGTAACGAATTCCAGCACATCGCAAAAGGGACGGCAATAGCGTTTCTTCATGAGTTCTGTGAAGTGACAGAAATATGCAGTCTTGAAACGACGTCACCGAATGTGAAACTTCCATCTGATGCCTGCGACACAATATACGTAAATCCTAATCTTTCAGAGATTCAACGTCAACAGCTATACGACCTCGTGCGGGAATTTGGCAGCTGTTTCTCCAACAGTTCAAAGGTACGGCGCACGAGCATTACAAAACACAGGATCATAACGGACGAGACAACCAGGCCGGTATGCCAGCACCCGTATCGTGTTTCCCCTAAGGAAAGGGAAGTCATCAAGAAGCAGGTACGAGAAATGCTTGAAGATGATGTTATCCAGCCTTCTAACAGCCCGTGGTCATCTCCCGTGGTGCTTGTCAAGAAGAAGGATAACACGCTACGGTTTTGTGTCGACTACAGGAAACTGAATGCTGTGACTAAACGGGATGTATATCCCCTTCCACGCATCGACGACACGTTAGATCGACTTCGGTGTGCCAAGTTCTTCTCATCACTAGATCTGAAAAGTGGATACTGGCAGATCGAGGTTGATGAACGTGATCGCGAAAAGACTGCTTTTGTTACCCCGGACGGACTTTACGAATTTAAGGCTCTCCCGTTTGGTCTCTGTTGTGCGCCGGCAACGTTCCAACGCATGATGGACACTGTGCTTTCCGGATTGAAGTGGCAGTGTTGCCTAGTGTACCTAGACGACGTGGTCATCTTCGCGGCTACATTTGAGGAGCACATCAAGCGCCTTCGGTCAGTGTTAGAGGCAATCCGTTCGGCAGATTTGACAATCAAGCCAGAGAAGTGCCGATTAGCTTTCGAAGAGCTTCGTTTTCTTGGGCATGTCGTCAGCGCCCAAGGTGTTCGCCCTGATCCTGATAAGACGGCCGCCGTCGCAAGGTTTCCGGTGCCAACAGACAAAAAGTCAGTACGGAGATTTCTAGGTCTATGTGCGTACTATAGACGATTTGTGAGAAATTTTTCAAAGATCGCAGAACCCTTAACGAGACTTACGAGAGAAGATGTGCCTTTCCAGTGGCAAAACGAGCAACAAAGCGCCTTCAACGAATTGAGAAAGAGGTTAGAAAACCCCCCGATTCTTTCTCACTTTGATGAGACAGCCGACACGGAAATACACACAGATGCCAGTAACATCGGCCTTGGATGCGTTCTAATACAGTGGCAGAAAGGTGAAGAAAAAGTGATAGCTTATGCCAGTCGGACTCTAACAAAAGCAGAGACAAACTATTCGGCCACGGAAAAAGAATGCCTTGCCGTCGTCTGGGCCATCAGTAAATTTCGGCCGTACCTATATGGTAGACCATTCAAGGCAGTCAGCGATCACCATGCGCTTTGCTGGCTGGCGAACATAAAGGAACCATCTGGACGACTAGCAAGGTGGAGCCTCAGACTGCAAGAATACGATATAACAGTGGTATACCGATCTGGCAAAAAACATACCGATGCCGACTGTTTGTCACGGGCTCCTACAGACACACCACTATCAGAAGAAGACGACTTTCCGTTCGTAGGAATTGTCGAGACCACTCAAATAGCCGAACTCCAACGTACAGACAAAGAATTACTCCCGCTTATCGAACACCTGCAAGGAATTGACGTACAAGTACCCCGTATATTTTCTCGAAGCCTCGCATTGTTCTGCCTCCGAGGAAACGTTCTCTACAAGAGAAACTTCAAGCCCAACCGCGAAAAGTTCCTGCTTGTCGTTCCAGCAACTATGCGACAAGAAATACTTCGAGCGTGTCACGATGAGCCCACATCTGGACATTTGGGTGTGACGCGAACGCTTGCAAGGATCAGTCTCCATTATTATTGGCCCAAGCTACTAGCTTCAGTACAACACTACGTCAAAACATGCCGCGAGTGCCAAAGACGAAAAACACCACGTTCTAAACCAGCGGGCCTTCTACAACCTATAGATCCACCGAAAGCGCCTTTCCGCCAAGTTGGAATGGACCTCCTTGGACCCTTCCCGACATCTTTACTCGGCAAGAAATGGATCGTTGTGGCCACTGATTATTTAACTAGATACGCCGAAACAGACTCTTTGGAACGAGGAACGGCAGCAGAAGTGGCCCAATTCTTCGTACACAAAATAGTCCTGCGACATGGCGCTCCAACGGTTGTAATCACCGATCGCGGAACGGCTTTCACGGCGCAACTTTTGAAGTGCCTGCTCAACATGACTCACACTGTTCATAGGAAAACCACTGCATATCATCCTCAATGCAATGGCCTGACCGAACGCCTTAACAGAACTTTAGCGGACATGATATCCATGTATGTGGATGTCGAGCACAAAAAGTGGGACGAAATTTTACCATACGTCACTTTCGCCTACAATACGGCTGTGCAAGAGACCACCAAAATCACCCCATTTGAACTAGTTTACGGTCGTGCTGTTACCACAACACTGGATGCTATGTTACCAATAGACCAAGATGACTACCCCCCCGATCTTGACGACTTTCTACAAAGAGCGGAAGAAGCCCGCCAGTTAGCAAGATACCGAATACGCCACCAACACCGCATCGATGCCGACCGCTACAACCGAGGAAGACTTGACACGCGATATGACGTTGGCGACAAAGTGTGGATATGGACTCCAGTACGACGACGAGGCCTCTCCGAAAAACTCATTTCCCGGTATTTTGGCCCCTACGAGATCGTACAGCGACACAATGACCTCGTCTACGAAGTCAAGCCTGCAGGCCACCTGCATTCGAGGCGACGCAATCCCACGGAGCGTGTACACATTGTACGGATGAAACCGTACTACGACCGATTCCAAACCTAGCCACCCCAATACCTTGACGTACTGCAACCTCATTTTTACAAACTTGCACACACAAAAAAAAAACAGCCTCATCGCAAGCATCGGGGCGATGCCGCTTGAGAGGGGGGATAATGCCACGAGGAATTGTTAAGGCGCAGTACAACGCAGACGTTGTTAAAAGAGGAACGCTGACGGCATCGCTACGACTCATGAAGCCCGCCGGAAGGCACGAGCCGGCCCAGCCTGTGCACGAGCTGCTACCGAGCAGCGGAAAAGAAGAGAAGAAGAGGACGACGAGCGTTCGCTGCTTTCTCCCAGCTACTGTGTAGTTCTTTTGGCTTTGGGCACAAGTTCGCCCTTATTAAACCTTGTAAATAGGACGTCCCGGTTGTGAGGTTGTTATATCCGTTACAATATTGTGCTAGCATCTGTTGCAACAGCGGACAGTGAAAATTACCCGAACGTAACTGCTATAAGGGCTTTGATAGGTTTCTTAAAATGTACAGGAGTGGACACTAGAGTCTAATGAAGCCACAGTGCTACGTGATTCTTGAATATAGCTATTTGTTTCTATCTCCATCGTCACCCTTCATCACTTCATTTTTTTTTGCCTGTGCAATGTAGCAGGCTAGAGCGAACTAGCCGAGCACTCTGCCTTCTAATCAACCTTCTCTTATACCATGCTTCAGTGCCTTTTCTCTCTCTTTACTCGAAAACAGCCAACATTAACCGCTAGCGTGCAAGTGAGTACGTCAGCTGAATAGTTGACAAGAAATAATCAGAATCTGGCACCGATGCTCTCTTGTCATAGTAATTGGGTCAAGTTGCCAGAAATGGCACTGTGCACTGTAGAGAAAGACACTGAAGAAATAACACTGTAGAGATATAGTGAGAATGAGAACACGTTGTTGCAGTGTGAAATACATTAATCCACCATCTTTCATTAAGTTAACATTTATTACGATCTACCAGTACACTGCTTTCTCACCCCCCCCCCCCCCCTCTTGGTTCAGTAGCGCAGCCAGGGTTAAGGAGAGGGGGGCGGGTCGCGGAGAGGGATGCAAGCCCCGAAATTTTCTCATCGTGTATGTGTGTGTGTGTGTGTACTATCGGCATCAAATGGAACCCGAACAGCGGCAGTCATTAGCAGTGATACAAGTTCGCAACGTCCAGTCATCATCACAGAGATGCGCTGTTTCACCAAGCTGCAAATGCTGCTCTTAAGTGTCAATGGTGATGAATAGACGGTGCGCACAAAACCATTTCTAATGATTGTCGCTGTTCGGGTTTCACTTGGCGCTGGCAGTATGCGTATGTACGTCTGTACGCACACATACCAACAAGCACATACTCGGAGGGGTATCGCACCTACACCCCTCCTCCCAACCCAGTGACTAAGGAAAGAGCCCACGGCAGCAAGGTCGGTCGAGCATGACAGCGGCAAATACGCGAAATCGTGTCTGCAACGCACATTACGGCCTTGCATTCAACCAAACGCGCGAGATACTCCGAAATAACGCAGCCTGCCACGCTCAGCATCTGTCTTTTTTTAGGAACGCCCGTTGCGTTATATATTCCCCAGCGAGGCCATAGCTGCTTACGCCATTCACCACCGCCCGCCAGGCGGTGCATTCACGTCACAGCCACGCGGGAAAAAAGAAAAGAAAAAAGAAAGACAAATCGGGGGGTCTTTCCCAACATTCCCAACCGCCGAGTTTCGCACGCACGACGACGACATGGTGACTGGGGCCCGTTTGGGAACCGTTACGCGATAAACGTATCCCGGACGGTTTGGGTGAAATAGCTATAAGCTTGCCGATTGCTTAGAGCGCGCGCTTTTGCAATGATGCACCCCTGGCTCCATTTATCTCCGAGTCCTCGTTCGCTTTATTTTGCCCCCTTCGAAAGAACTCCTCCTTGCTGCCACAGTTTCGGCCCCCCTCCGCTGTGGTTGCAGTTTCGTGCATATCGAGCACAGCCTCATGGCGGAAAGAACGAAGGACAGTTAAATCTATGACACTATACCGTGCTTCAGTGCGTGCGCGTTTTCTTTTTTTTTTAACGATTACTCTTTTCTTGTCCCGTCCTAATCTTTCTATCCCCTTTCCTTGTGCAGGGTAGCAAGCCAGAATTTTCCGTCTGGTTAACCTCCCTGCCTTTCACTTAATCTTTATCTCTCTCTCGCTCTCTCTCTTTCTCGCTCTCTCTCTTTCTCGCTCTCTCCAAACTTCGATATAACGAATTTCTTAAAACCAACGATTCTGCGCATCTACAGCAATACGCAATACCCGTAGGCCGCATTTTTGATGGAGACAAAAATGTCCGAAACTCGTTTGCTTACGTATAGGCATATACGTTACGGAGCCCCAGGTGGCAGAACTTTCCGGAGTCCTCGACTACGGCGTTTGTTATCATGGTTTTGGGACGTCAAATCCGAACGATTATTATTATTATTATTATTATTATTATTATTATTATTATTATTATTATTATTATTATTATTATTATTATTATTATTATTATTAGCAATGTACATTAGTCATTTAGACCAGTCACCATGTGAATCAGTCTCTCCACTTGGACTGCGAGTGGCGTTGCTTCTAATTTGACAACTTTGTTTGGAACCGATCATCTATATTTAGGTGTTATCTTTTTTTGTTATTATTTTCGTAAAGTTCAGGTACCGTCCCGACTGAAGCACGTCCCTGGGTTCGGTGGCGCGTTCGGTCGAAGCGATAATTCTGCTTCACGTTCGGTTCAGCACCCCGCTTTAAATGTTATCGATTCCGTTCGTTTATCCGGAGATGATGAACCGACATTCGCGCGTGTGAACAGAGACAGATGAACTGCCAGAAAGAGGAGAGGTTGCTTCGATCGTTTATGGCGCAGTGCTCGTTGGTCAGTCGTTTTCTAGTCGCGCGGAAGCTGCAGCTGCCACCGCGAACTCCGCACGCAGTGTATAAATCATTACAGCGAGTTCCAAGTTCGTCGCCATTAGCACCCAGCCTGCATACAGCTGGTAAGCTGGAATATACGGTGGGAACGCGACGTGGGACTGACCCTCGTACTGTACGAGAGGAGAAAAAAAAAACACAACTGCTGTTTGTTTCTCCGTCTAGCTTAGCGGGCGTGCCCGCTCAGTCGCGATGGTCCGGTTATCTTTTTATCTCGTTCATCTTCTTCTTCCGGTCGAAGAACATGATGAAGAAACGTTACGTGACCTCTGGAGAGATATAAAGTGCGGCTAGTGAGGTTATGGGGGAGGGGGGGGGGAATCAGGAGATGAAACGAGCTCTCCTGTTATAAACGAGAGGATGCAGTGGTTTGTTGTTGCTGATGCGGCTCTTGACATGGAAGGGGCCACTAGGATGAAATATAGGCGTATTCACCTCTGAAGCAGTAAAGGAAGGGGTTTTTCTTTACCAGAGATGAACGGGGGGAGGGGGGGGGGGGGCGGGGTATGCCAAGGCCGGTCGCGCACGCGTTTCGGGGTGTGTGTATGCGTGCGGGTGGCGTTTGCCAGCTCATTTGTCGGATAGATAATACATAGGCGTTTGCTCGGGCGGTAATGCCTGACCGCTCTGTCAGCTCGATGGAACTTTTGCCAGCTCGGTGGAACTTTTGAAAAGAAAAAAAAAAGTGGCAGCGTCGTTTGATGGAGTAAGCTAGGACATTTGAAGGAGTTTCATTGATGGCAGGGCAATGGCTTTAGGCCTATAATCTCTTTCCTTCGTCGTGGAGAGTCTTACACAATCATAGTGAGTGTGGTGCAAAATCTGACAGGTGTCACATGTATATTATTTTTTTCACAAACAAGCAGAAAGGGCACATTGATCTGTGTACCCCGTGACACAAAGTCGATATCTCAGCCTCCCCCATCCCCACTCACGCCTTTTTTTTAATCAACTGGTGATGCCTAGAACATTAAAACAAGAATTTTAGAAGTAACGTGTTAATAACGCTTCAGGCACATAAATTCACGAAGATTATGCATAAATAATGAATGAAACAAAGACAGTAACGGACTAATTTCATAAAGAACGACGTCACATGCGCGTCTCCAAGACGTTTTTTTTTTCTTGGTGTGGGAGTGAATTAAGAGTGGGGCTGCACCAGCGATAAGCAAGGCTTTGAGGGGGAGGGGGCGGAGCAGGGTGGCGGTGAACTTAAGCGTTGTGTTTTGACAAGTTTTGTTACGGAGGGGAAAGGGGCGTCACCCCCTCCTTTCGCACGTCCCCACCCCCTGCGCCACCCTTGGGGCGCGGCATTAAAGGACAGCGATACAACGGCTAAATGTCTCAGAAATGATGAGTACCGATTGCTCGTACGCTCGCAATGCGTAATGCGCACTCGCTAATCGCCAGCGGCGCAATTTGTTATTGTCGAAGTTGTTCTCGTGTCGAAGTTGTTCTCGTGGTACTTGTTGTTTCCGCCGCTATCTTCGGGGAGATGACGCGATCACGTCACTGCATGTGCCCACGAACGTTGGTGTACTTTATCGACCGAGACATTAGAGAGTTTTATTACTGCGGCATGGTGCTACGTACGCATCACGCAAGCGCCTTGCGTTACGTGGCGTCGTTTGCCACTAATCGGCTTTTAGTACGCCGTAGTACCCGCGTACGTAACGAACGTGAAGCGTGTTGCGTCATCTGGTAGATCAAAATAAAAGCACGTGTTGTTGACAGCCAATGTGAGCCAATCCAAGTGTTATAGCCAGATTATGGCCATATTTTAAGCCACAGAGCCGGTCGGTGCTTGCCTTCGATGCCGCCATTTTGCAAAACGAAGTCTCGCGCTGTCGCGAACTTGTTCGAGAGCAGCGCGATCACCTCAGACGTACGCACGCACGCATCTCACGCGTGCGTATACGTAGCAGCTGCGTACGTAACGCGATACGTGCGCGTTGCGGTCCGCGCATGCGCACTACGCAGAACGCGGCGTCCTTACGTACGCAACGCCGCCACGTACGCAGCGTACGCAGTACTAAAACTCTCTATTACTGCAACGGTGCAACCCTCTGTTCGAGACAACCGTATCACCGGATCACGCAATGGCCGCCAGGAGGCGCGCGCTGCGCCAGCGCCAGAGCTTCTGTCCATTACTTTTCTCATTGGACCCTACACTAGCCTCAGGCTATGGGTCCAATCAGTGTTTGTAAACCTCATGTGACAAATGATAATAAACGTTCAATCAATCAATCAATCAATCAATCAATCAATCAATCAATCAATCAATCAATCAATCAATCAATGTATCGCGCTCTCACGCACGAGCTGCTTGTTGTACATATTGTAAGAATTCATTGGACGTCATCTCCCTCATCTGTCAATAACCATCATCAGTCTTCGCCCCGTTCTTTGTCATCATCGGCGCCATCTTGCTGTTGCTTGAATAAAGCGTCAGCTGAACCGTTGTATTTCAAGCAACAGCAAGATGGCGCCGATGATGAAAAAGAACGGCGCGAAGACTGATGATGGTTATTGACAGATGAGGGAGATGACGTCCAATGAATTCTTACACTAATTTCAATATCTACAAATCTCTCATCACACGCACGCTACATGCGTGTCTTACGTACGTAAGGTCACCCAGCTTGCCATGATACCCGGTCTTGATCAGGTTTCGCGGCTACAGCCTTGCGAGCAGTGAACCCATCGCGTGCCTTTGCGAACTTGACCGGGTGCACCATGCAGGACTGATCGTGCGTGATTGGAGATTGCGGAGGCTTATTGCTCACAGAGGACGCGTGCCGCGTAATTCCCCGTTTGTTTGCCGGCGCAGACTGGTTTCTGTACAGTGTAGCGTTGTGCGGAAGTGCACCCAGCTCTTATTCCGGATTACTGCATGCTATAAAAGCGCCGATGACCTACGCAGTTAAGACGCTTTATAGTACAGCATGATTTCCAACAGCAATAAATAAATAAATAAAATAAACAAATAAGTGAATAAATTCTAAATGCGCTTGTTCAACCCTGGCGTTAGAGTCAACGGGTAGCTTGATCAACAGTTCAATCAACAAATGCCGAGGGTGAGTGGCGTCCACGAGCAATGCGCGGTAGAGACAGATGTCACTGTATAGAGGATGACCCACTAGAAAGCTCGTTCCTTTTCGTTACAAAGAAGAAAAAATCCCAGCATATCAACGGAGTGTATGATGATGGCTGAGGCTTCGGAGGGTTTTATCGGTAAACCGTGAATCGTCTGTCTGTGTCTATCTATCTATCTATCTATCTATCTATCTATCTATCTATCTATCTATCTATCTATCTATCTATCTATCTATCTATCTATCTATCTATCTATCTATCTATCTATCTATCTATCTATCTGTCTGTCTGTCTGTCTGTCTGTCTGTCTGTCTGTCTGTCTGTCTGTCTGTCTGTCTGTCTGTCTGTCTGTCTGCCTGTCCATTCATCCGTCCGTCCGTCCGTCCGTACGCACCCACTGAGTGAGTCATCGAACTAGGCGGTCACGAACCACGACGAGCTAGGAGGGACAAACCCATGGCTTAAGGAGCTTCGCCCCTAATAAGCATTTGTGGCACCGAACATTCGATGATTATCACATGGTGAACGCGTTCATTCGAGAACAAACTCCGCCATTCGCGTTTGCATGCGCAAGCCTATCATAAAATTTCAAAATGATCTGGAAGGCTCTGACATTCTGGCGTGGTTCGCGTAAAGCATCATCTCCAGATGCAATAGGTCAGTGACGTCAAACAACGCAACAAGGGTACATGTGTGGAAATTTGAGCTGCATTGTTCCGTTTTTCATTTTTCACCCCAAAGGGTGTCGTCTATATAAGAGAAGGCTCTTCACATCATTTGGATGTAAGAAGGCTTTCTGTGAATGATACTTCTATGTAGTTAATTTTTATTGAACTCTCATAAGTGTATCATAAGCTGCACCAGCTTGTCTTCTGTATAACCTTCATTCGTGACAGAATTTGTTGGCAAGGCTCATGATTTTTAACTTTCAGCACCACGAAGTGACATTTCGTCGGCGTTAATTACATCCAAGGAACAAACGGAGTACTTTTCACTCCGCACAGCCGGGGTAGTCTGCTTGCCCTTTAACTCCGTTTTCAAGACATTTCGAGGAAAGGTTTGCTAAAGCACTTCCAGTGAATCCATATGATGCACTCAACCGCATACGACAAGTTATGCAGATTGGACTGTTTGTTACAGCAGTATGACGATATAGTGAACCGCAAAAAAAAAAAAAAGAGAGAAGCCCGAAGAACGAGATGAAAAAAAGCGAGAAGTGACAAGCGCGCTGACTTCAAACCACGGTTTATGTAGAAGTACGCGCACAAGTGCTACTCTAAATACTTTCCCATTCAGCACACGGGAGCAGGGCAGCATATGTGTCAGTCAGCCATCAGTGATGCTTTTCGACAATGAATTGAGATTAGTGAGCGCCGAGTCTTGGGCGAGTCGTTTGTCCATAACAAATCACTTAAACGCGCGCATAAGAGGATGGAGTTATCAGCTTATCACCTCCTTTCAGTTCGTGTACGCTTTATTGACCTGCTGTGACATTCTTAAGCAGTCTTCGAATAAAGTCCGCTCTATAGCTCCTATCAGCTCTGTTAAATTTCTCACTTTAATTTTAGGGCGAAGCTCCTAAAGCCGTGGGTTTGCCCATGCATGTGTGTGACCGGTTCGTAACCGCCTGGTTGTATGACTCACTCAGCAGGTGGCGCTAGTGTGAGTGACGGACGGACGGACAGACGGACGGATGCTTCGCCCCACTCATCATCATTTACTCCGTGAATATGCTGTGATTATTTCGTTATTTCTCACAGTTTTTTTTTTACAATTTTGTTGCTCCTTGCTGGCGGCTAAAGCGCACCAAATGTGCGTTGGTATGCGTTTGCTGGATGCGTTTGGTTTGATAAACAGTGAGATTACAGAATGTAGATTAGTATTACGCGGGTACTAGCTTGGGCGAGTTGTTAGCTTTTCATCGTTACCTTGTTGCGGAGTGCTTGGTTAGAAAAAAGTAGTTAACGATTTAGAGTACTTGGTACTCTATTATGGGAGAGCACAAAGCCGTCCCTGCGGAGTGCTTAAAAGACGAACACTTGAGATGAAGGTCTAGACGGACACGAGCGTAACTTAGTTGTGTCCGTCTAGTCGTTCATTTCAAGCGTTGTCTTTTAAGTGGTGCGCAATAAGGTAACAGTTAGTATTTACACGTGTGTTTCTGATAAGGTAACAGTTAGTATTTACACGTGTGTTTCTGAGTAAGGTGGCTTAAGCCAGTGCTAGTCACGTCTCCTCCACTAGTTGTTTATACTTGTCATTTTTCGCGCTTCTCTCTCATCGAACATACGATAGCTCTCGCCCACTAATCGAACCCGCGCTTTTCAGCGCAAGCGAGGGCCTTATCCACCAATCCATCACTGCGCGCGCCCGAAGTATAACGGAGAGTCGACTTTGAAATAAACGGGCCGGAGCGATGGAGTGTATAAAAAGGAAGGAGTTGTTTTCTTGCGGTGGGGGAGGCGCCAAACCTGACTCAAACTGACTGGCGACTGCGAGGGGGGACTTCGTCGGGTCTGGTTTGCTGAGCCATCCCCTGTAGGCCGCGGAAAGGGTTCAACGGCCCTGCAACAGTCGGTGTACAGGCGGAAGTGTTTGCGCCGCTCGGATCGTATACTGGCGCCGAGAAGGACGCCCGTTGCAGGGCTTCCTGTTTGGATCACCGAGAGGTCTTTCTTCAATCCGTAAAAGAAGATCACGCGCCGCGTTTTCGATGTGGACTCCGAGATGAGAGGAGGGACTTGGCACGTGGCTTGCCGGTCGCTGTCGAGCTAAAGTTCGTTTCCTGGTTTCCCTTTCTTTCTTTCTTTCTTTCTTTCTTTCTTTCTTTCTTTCTTTCTTTCTTTCTTTCTTTCTTTCTTTCTTTCTTTCTTTACGATTCATCGCTTACGTTACGTCATAATGCAAGAGACGGTAAGCAGTTAAGGCTGAGTCAGTAAACATATGTCACTCGTTCGCCAGGCACGGCTGTACGGGTTCACACGAAGCGAGAGCGGTCTCTGAGTACTTAGTTAGTCACGTTCGGTTAGCGAAGTCAGACCATGAGTGCAATCGGGGGTGCTTTCTTTTCCTATATTTTTCTGCCTGCGTTTAGTGAAAGAACAAGCCACTTGTGCCTCATTTCGCTAAATACTCCGGATGTATATGTAATCAATGTAATCATCATTGCATAATCCCGGCCATGGCGCCGCATTTGTATGGAGGCAGAGTGCCCGAGGCCCGTGCGTTAAAGAATCGCACGTGGTTGACGATTCCGGAGCCATCTACCACCCGGGTCTCTCATGATCGCATCGTTGTTCTCGGAGGCAAAAACAGCTACAGTTACGATTACTGTAGTGATGTCATTGTGTGCCGGTCACTGGGCTAAATTCGTCATTACACGTTGATTGTTTTGTCGCTCAATATAATGTTTCCTCCTGTCCCGTGTTTCCTGCGGTCCTTCTTTTTCTTGTATATACAAATAGCTGCCGTTCCTGAGGCCAACGTAATTTAAATAAGAATATTAAGCGTACAGGCACATTAGAAAACTTCACGCAAAGAACAACGTATTCAACGACGCCAAGAGACGTACATTACAGCCCATGACGGCCTTATATATATACGAGAGAGTGAGAGAAAGAACACAAAGATAAAGGCAAGGAGGTTAACCAGGGTTGAGCCCCGGTAGGGTACCCTGCACTTTGGAAGGGGAGAGGGGGAAGGAAAGTTATAGAAATTGCCCCAGCTGACTGCGACCCACTTAAAAACAAAAACAAAAAAAGAAAGTGTGTGCTTTGGGAAAGTTCTGTGTGCTGTATATTAGTGGTAGTCGTGTGTACACGCCACCTGTATGTTTTTCTAGAACTATGTGCTAATTAAATAATTAACTTTATGTAGCGAACTTCATATTCCTTGCTCGATTCGGTAAAATATTGGCTTCAAGTTGTGCGTCGTCTCATATGACCACAGAATTACGCATTTATTTATTTCTGTGGTCTCTCTTGTTGTTTTTTCCGTAAAAAAAAACAAGAAGCACGTAAATTACGTGACATACGAAATAGACGCGCGCTTAGTCACCACTACTCGAGTGCTTCCAAGCGTTCTTTAGTTGATAGAAGGCTGCGTTCGTTCGTCACCGTAGTTTCGTATAAATACACTAGAGCGAATTCTAGCTCTAGTGTCTATGGGAGCTGCAACGGACGGCGCTTCAGCTGCAGCATGATGAGCACGCCTACACGAATTTGTCTAATATTCGTAATATTCATACTTTCGGGTTCGTATGCCTTCGCGATGCTTGAAGCTGCTTTGCCACGAAACGACAATCGGCAAATGTTCATCAATTGCACTTCACCACCTTAACCTTTAGGCTCACCGATTAACATTTAGGTCCCCTCCTCCTCTTCATATATAGCTTTGAGTCTCATCATGATGATTATTCATGACTATAATTGTCGATAATGACGATAATGATTATCATCAAGAGTTATCACTATTGACCCCTTCTTTTATATTCGCTCTATCGTCTTCTTCATAATCACCCGTCGCGTTCATTGCCAGCCAGTAAATCGCAAGCGACCAGCCCCACATAGACAGCGAAGCCCCGGATTAGCTCATCGTCATGCGGATATCCGCGATAGCCGTGCGAGGGATTATCGAAGATTGCTGGTGTGGGAGACGGGATATATTTCTTGCGATTATGGCCAGGGGGGGGGGGGGGGGAGTACTGGATAAAATGGTGATCGCCGAAGGGAGTATAGGTCCAGGTCACGTGCACTTGTATAAAAAAAGAAACAAAGCGCTGACTCATTCTCAGCAGTACTCCCTCTACGATACCGTCGTTCGTGCCTAAACGAGCGCAAACAATTCTCCCAGCCACACTCTACAGGGTGCATTACTTCCCTGCAGCCATTATTGCCTGCAGGGTTCGAGTATACACCCATACAGTCTTCGTATTCCGTAGTCTGCACCACTGCACCATACATCTAATGCATCTATCTCTAAATCTCACCGACTGTTTCTTACCCCCCCCTCCTACTTCCTCTACCCACTTCGACCCCTGGTCTTTCCAACCGTCGTCCGAATAACCACTCACTGACAGCTGGCCAGAATTGCCGGTCGTGTGTGTGTCGATTAGAATCGCTTATTAGCCCTCGAGCTGGGGAGGGAGGGAGGTGAGCGCTGTAAGAATCTATCGGCGATTGGATGCCTGATCGATTGACGAAGGGTTTTCTTCTTCACCGTTGGGTGCACACCCTCTTATTGGCGTGCGCTCGCATGGCATGGGTCTCACATATCACCGTTCTGCAGCGTGTGTGAGGGGGGTCTCCCCCACATAAAGAGAATCGGTGCGTGATCACAGATTTCGCCTGCACGCATCTCTATAATGTCCAGTCCTCTTGTGTTTTTTTTTCTCGTACTTCATACTTTGTCTTTACTTTGTTCGTACTTCGTATATACTTTGTACATTCTGTTTACGTTGTATTATGTCGTACATTTTGCTTAGTTCCTACTTTCTTTTACCTTGCAGCGCTTGCCTCTCTTGTATGGTAAGCAGTATTCCAGGCCGTACCGCGGGTTAGTCATTCTGTTCACGAATCACCGCCTTCAATGTGTGAATCGGGGCGGAGTTCGGCTTTTGCTTCAGGCGCGCGGGACAGCCTGTGAATCGGCGGACGCCAGAGAGCCAGCCGGTTGATCAAGAACAATTATATATCTATTTGCTTTTTTGTGCTACCACAGTGACTTCTCGAAACAATCTTTCATGTAATACAGTCTTTACGTTTCAATGAATCCAGTTAATGCGGGGCAATGCACTTTCATCAGGTTGATAGAGCATGAAAGCGATTATGAGGTTGCATCAGACAGTTGCGATATTTTTTTACGCGATCCTGCTTTCCATGATAGATTTTTTGTTTCTATCCGGAGTTGAGTAGCACTTCATGCATAAGGCTTGGTTTATATTTGTGGGTTACTCGTGTGCTGTTGGTCCTGTGTTGCGAGAGTTGGAAATAATGCGTGGAAATAGCAAAGATGGCGTCGCCCATGAATATAAAATAAAGTAGAGCTATGTTCGATACTCCGCTTTCAGCTGTCGTGTTTTTCTTTGCTCTAGTTTAAGCGAAGCGGCTTGAGAGCGTCTCAAAAGTATTTTCAATAATTCACGCTCCTGCAAGTTCTACGCATTTAGGGTCATTTGAAAGTTCGATTCACCGAGATGAAAGATGCGTAGCTGAATACAAGATCTTTTTTTTTTTTTTTCAAGTTTAGCATTTCGCTTAACCTATTCCGAACAGATATTGCTGCCATTATGCTTAAAGAACTCTTGACGTAGTGTCACGACAGCATCTCATCTATTTGATCCGTATGGTGGTTGTATACTCTTCTGCTTGAATCTATAGGTCTATAGCACTTTGAAAGTCGTGGTTATCAGAGTGTAAAGATGTTTTCGGGCTCAAAAAACCTCTCGGAAGTGCTTTATTCGACGCATGTCTGTCGGTGAGCGCGATGTTTATGTCTTCATGCATCTTTGTAGCTTCTACAACGTCGAACAGACATTTCAAGCCACCGTGCTCTACTTCCACGTATGAAAAGCAGAAATGTAGAGAAAATTACACAGCCTCGACAACTCAACCAGTTCGTAAAAGCTATATCTCAACGAGACACCCATTGCTCGAGTGCGCAGACGTGTACGTTTACGCTGACAAGCGAACAAATACACAGCTGAACCTATAGGTGAATCCAAAACCAAAGACGCGAAGGAGCACGAACGCCTTTTGAGAGGCTTGGGACATATTTTTAAGGAGAATGGTTTAAATGTCTTTTTTGTTTGTTTATGAGAGTGGATTTCATGGTACTGGGTTTCTTTCTTTATTTCTTTCTTTTCCTTTCTTTCTTTCTTTCTTTCTTTCTTTTTTTCTTTCTTTCTCTCAGGAACGAAGACGAGAGACACGGTCAACTTGAAAAAAAAAAAAAAAAAACTCTATTTTCAGAGCGGTTCCAACGGCAATCCGCGAGCTTCGGCGAGCGTCGAAAACACGATCTGGCATTCAAGCAAGTTTTTGAGCGAGCTCGGTTACCGCTGATACATGTGGGACCGACGATTCCTTTTTTTTTTTTTTGTGAGGTTACCTGTACAGGGCTTGAGAGACTTGACAGGTCTTCTTGACGCTACCGCTGGATGACATCTGAATGAACAATAACCCGTTTTCAGTTTTTTTTTTCACCTCGTTATATTTCGATGTGCGTGTCACTTCGGGTCACGCCAAGTTGTTTTCCACTGGTTTGTGTATAACGAACATTTTATATTCGTTTCTCCTGCCTTTTTCATGGATTGCCCAATCGAATACATAGCTCTGGTAGTTTATAATATCGCTCTCTGTTTATCTTTCTCTTATACCATGTTCGATCTTTGTTACGACGTCTGTCATCGATTTCCCGATACCCATTTCCTCTCTCTATAGTACAACTGACTCATTCTGAGCACATATGTATGCGCGCTCACAACATTCGCTCCTCCCTATACAGTGCTTCCGCGCGTGCGCATATCCACTCCCCCTTTTGCACTGCGGCCCCCAAACGCAAGATCACAAGCGGTGCCTCTTCCTACATCGTGCGCACATCTAACGCAAGCAACATCACGCTCGTTGCGAGTTGAAGCGCGTGCCTTCGCAAACGGAACGCTAATTACTCGCCTAATGACCGGGTGTATAGGTCGTCGTGATTTATGCCGCTTCGGGCGGTGGAAAAGAGGGAGAGGAGGTTATGTGAACGTACGCAGGAGTAATAGCGCCTCGTGCCGAGTTGGTTGTATCTCTTTATTGTTTTTTTTTTCTTTCTTTTCGTTTTCTCTTCGCAACACGCTCCCTATACACGCCTACTGCAGTGGTGTTTCTTCTTCACAGACCCATCCAGTGTATGTGTTCGTTATTTGTCTTTGTGAGGCGGCGGATGGAGCAGCTAGGCATACGCGTCCCCACGTTCGATGCATATCGGACGGCAGCTGGTGGAGGCTTTGGAGTGCGAACGCTCTTCTTTTGTTGGTGCGGCGGTAATTGTTCGTTCCACGCTGCAGCCATGCATGCTGTTAGTTGAGAGGGAGAGAGAGTGCGCTCGCTTATCTCTCTATATCTTTTCTTGTTTCTGCGCTGAAAGAAAGTAAAGTTGGGAAAGTCTATTCGGAGGACATGTAGGAGGCAGATTGGGGCTGAAGAATCGAGCGTGGCGTTCTGTTGTTTAAAAGAGAGACTATAGAAAAGAATATTGTAAAAGAACCAGCGGTTGTTCGGTCACTGGATTGAAATTGAATTAACACAGTTGTGCGGCTGTAACACCGACTAGCCCGATTTACGAGCAGTGCTTCCCTGCAGCACACGCGCTGTAGTTGATTGAATGCTGGTAGCAACCGTTCAGGTCGGTACAACTGTCTCGGGCAAGAAGGGATCGATCTGACGACACGCACAGACAGGAAGACTGGTGTAATAGCAAGTTATAGTGTTGCGTACGTAGCATAAGTAATGATGACGTTGCGTGTGAAAAAACGGTGCGTTTCGCATAGATCGAATGCGCACAGTTTCTGCGCACGTGCACTTAACGCGGCGTTCTTACGGACGCAATAGCTTTGCGGAGGCTACATAAGCAGTGTTGATATGTATATATATATATATATATATATATATATATATATATATATATATATATATATATATATATATATATATATATATATATATATATATATATAGTGTGTGTGTGTTGTGTGATAAGAATAGGCTGTCCAGATGATAAAAAAAGTTACTAGCGATTTACTGTTCTGCAGCATCCGTTTGCTGGCCGTCACCTCGTCATCAGTTTCGGCCGCACTGCCGGATCCGATCGCGGAGGCTACAGTTTGCCCGCATAACCCAGTGCGAATTAATCTCGTAACCAACTAAGCAATACTTTTACTGTACGCAAGTTGTACGTGCATCGGCGTTATCGCCATCATTGTTACCCGTTACAAAACATGTGTGGAAGAGATTCCAGAATGGCGCCGTCTTAGAGGGACTATAACACCAAGTTTTATATCTTAATCCGTGTTAAGTCGGTAAAGCGTTCACAAAGTGGCGATACTCGAGCGCATCAAATGGAATACTTGATATACAGACAGCTGTGGTTCATGCCGCACGTGACATTGCGCACTCCATGCAAAATGGCGGCCATCGGCGATGGGTGGAGTTATAGCCGGCGGCTTCTAGGGCTTATTTTGTGTTGAAATATTATTGTACAGCGTATTTTTCGTGGGTGTATAAGTAGAATAGACCCTCCTCTTCCACTGTTGGGTGGTCGTGTCATGACAATTTAAGCCATACTGTGCGTGCTACCGCGGCCTCCAAGATTAGCTCTGGCTACGCAAAGTGTACCAACGGCGCGTTGCCTGAGCTAATCGCATATGCCATTATTCCATGTCGCAGCAATCCACTGCATGCAGCTCTTGAAGTGAAAAATTCTTCGACTCTGACTACATCAGTGGAGGGTTTCTTTAAAAGAAAGTAGATTCCATATCAACGAATGCTTGAATTAGTCAACGATGTCTTTCATGAACCAGTAAAGATAAAATCGATTTTTTTGCATTAATAAATCACTATTTCAAAGTATAGAAATCACCCCGCGTGTCTCGATAGGACCCTTGCGATGCGAGCTAACCTCCCTGTCCTTCCTTTTTCAATCCTCCTCCTCCTTGCGATGGGAGAAAACGTGCAAAAATAAAGTGTAGGTCGAGACGGCACCACAAAAATTCCGCACCAATCACGGTGACGTCATAACAGGGCATTCTAGGCTGGACGAGACTCCTAATCAATAAAACTACCCGCCACGATGGTTTAGTGGTTGTATATGGTGCTCGAATGCTGATCGCGGGATCGCATTCCTGCCGCGACGGCCGCATTTTTGTTGGGGGGCAATAATTCTTGATCGCCTACTATTTAGGCTTGATGCTCGTTAAATAACCCCAGGTGGTCGGTTTTTCCAGAGCCCTCCACTCTCAATACACTATGGTGGTTGTGGACACCAATACTGGTCATTGTTAATGTGTAAAAATGAACGTTGTCGTCAAACGGGCCAGAAACTTAGCACACCATGTTTCGCGGAATTTCGCTGAACGAATGACGCTATAAACTCGGCACGCACACTTTAAAATCCGTGACGCCACGTGCGATGATTTCGGCGGTAAATTTGAAAATCAAAATTTCCCCTTGATTCTCCCTTCTATTACTAAACAGATTATGGTGGGTTGAACGTCTTTAGAGTTTTCAGAGTATGATTTGGCAATCTAAATCGATCTCGTGTTTCAAAATGAGAGTTCCTTATAACACTGGATCGACCTATGTAACTCTATATTGAAGATTATAGTGACCGGCTTAATGCGACGTCCACCTGACTCGTACATTGTGCAAGTACCATTGCGAATACAGCTGAAGCGATTACGTGGTGCCCAGTTACGGCGCAGATTTCACAACGCAGCACCTGATGTTTACTTAACGGAGAATATATACAATTTTCTTGCGCCAGGTGAACTGAAAGTGGAACTTAAAAGCGGAACCAAGCAGATCATTTGCTGCACTTAAAGAATGTGCAAGAATATATATATATATATATATATATATATATATATATATAGGAGAATAAAAGGAGTTTGACTCACAAGTGAAAAGATTTTTTACTTGACGTTTCGACCGTGGGCCCGGCCTTCGTCAGAATGAAACAAAACACAGCAATGGTAACCACTTATATGCCAGTTGGTCACATGGATTGTAGATAGGTACAATCAATACACGTGGAAAAAATGCGTTCAAAATGTATCAACATACTGTTCGTCAGTAACATACTCGCGTAACAAGAAGATTCAACAGCAATTGACAGCTCATGTGGTGACGAAAAAAACACCGATAACAGAAGATTAACACGTGAAAAACAGCACCTACACTGTTACGGACAATTTTCAAGGATATAATAATAAAAGGTGATCAATGCGCATGACATATTACTGGCGCAAGAACGTTAAGGTGCCGGGATTTTCGTTGAGACCGAAAGCAATGGTACTGAATTTGTGGATGAGATATGATTCCCGGACTTCTCTGTCACGATGGGAGCTAAAGCCTGACTCTAGAATTGTAGCTTTTATCTTGCTGAAGGAATGACCTGGAAGCGCAACGTGTTTCGATAACGGTAAGTTAGGAAGGGAAATCGCGTGTGCTTTATGATTATTAAAACGTAGACGAAAGCTGGTCTCGGTTTGTCCAATGTATTGCATACCACATACAGAGCACTCCAGAAGATAGATTACGTTCGATGTGTAACAGCAAAAGTTACCCTTTATTTTAAGACTGAAACCGGAGGCGGTACTCTGAGCTGAAAGTGATGTTGTCATATGTGCACAAATTTTGCAGCGTGATTTATTGCATGGATGGCAACCCGAATATTGCGGTTTAGTAACTTTAGAGGATGTGACTAAGTCGTGTAAATTTTTAGAGCGTCTGTAGATTACTTTAGGTGGAATCGGGAAGATTGTTCGGAGACGTTGGCTTTGCAAGAGGATATTATGATGCTTTTGAAGAATACAGTTTACTCTGGGAGCCGAAGCTGAATGAGTGAGGACCAGGTTGGTTAGGCGTGAGGTGGCAGTCTTTTTCGGTGCCTTTAATAAGGTCTTGCGTTCGACGAGGTCAGCCTTTTTGAAAGCGTCTTCTACGAGACGGACAGGATAATTCTGTTTAACTAAAGATTCCCTCAGGGAAGTGCAGTTCTGGTGATAATCAGACTCATGTGTACAAACGCGTTTGAAACGGAGTGCCTGACTGTATGGAATGCTGGTCTTCCAGTGCTTTAAATGACTACTGTGAAAATGAAGATATTGGTGCCTGTCTGTGGGCTTCTTGAAAAGCGTGGTGCTTAGTCTGCCGTTCCGCAAAAAAACAGTAATGTCAAGAAAATCTGCGCGCTTGTCCGAGAATGAATGGGAGAATGATATGGAACTGTGAACATTGTTGAACGCTGTTATAAATGAAAGTAATGCATGCTCCCCGTGTTCCCAAATCAGGAAGATGTCGTCAATGTACCTTTTATAAAAAAGTGGCGTTAATGTTTGACTACTCAAGAATTCTTTCTCCAGCACACCCATGAAGATATTAGCGTAATTGGGGCCAATTTTAGTCCCCATGGAAGTCCCCATGGGGACTAAAATTGGCCCCAATTACGCTAATATCTTCATGGGTGTGCTGGAGAAAGAATTCTTGAGTAGTCAAACATTAACGCCACTTTTTTATAAAAGGTACATTGACGACATCTTCCTGATTTGGGAACACGGGGAGCATGCATTACTTTCATTTATAACAGCGTTCAACAATGTTCACAGTTCCATATCATTCTCCCATTCATTCTCGGACAAGCGCGCAGATTTTCTTGACATTACTGTTTTTTTGCGGAACGGCAGACTAAGCACCACGCTTTTCAAGAAGCCCACAGACAGGCACCAATATCTTCATTTTCACAGTAGTCATTTAAAGCACTGGAAGACCAGCATTCCATACAGTCAGGCACTCCGTTTCAAACGCGTTTGTACACATGAGTCTGATTATCACCAGAACTGCACTTCCCTGAGGGAATCTTTAGTTAAACAGAATTATCCTGTCCGTCTCGTAGAAGACGCTTTCAAAAAGGCTGACCTCGTCGAACGCAAGACCTTATTAAAGGCACCGAAAAAGACTGCCACCTCACGCCTAACCAACCTGGTCCTCACTCATTCAGCTTCGGCTCCCAGAGTAAACTGTATTCTTCAAAAGCATCATAATATCCTCTTGCAAAGCCAACGTCTCCGAACAATCTTCCCGATTCCACCTAAAGTAATCTACAGACGCTCTAAAAATTTACACGACTTAGTCACATCCTCTAAAGTTACTAAACCGCAATATTCGGGTTGCCATCCATGCAATAAATCACGCTGCAAAATTTGTGCACATATGACAACATCACTTTCAGCTCAGAGTACCGCCTCCGGTTTCAGTCTTAAAATAAAGGGTAACTTTTGCTGTTACACATCGAACGTAATCTATCTTCTGGAGTGCTCTGTATGTGGTATGCAATACATTGGACAAACCGAGACCAGCTTTCGTCTACGTTTTAATAATCATAAAGCACACGCGATTTCCCTTCCTAACTTACCGTTATCGAAACACGTTGCGCTTCCAGGTCATTCCTTCAGCAAGATAAAAGCTACAATTCTAGAGTCAGGCTTTAGCTCCCATCGTGACAGAGAAGTCCGGGAATCATATCTCATCCACAAATTCAGTACCATTGCTTTCGGTCTCAACGAAAATCCCGGCACCTTAACGTTCTTGCGCCAGTAATATGTCATGCGCATTGATCACCTTTTATTATTATATCCTTGAAAATTGTCCGTAACAGTGTAGGTGCTGTTTTTCACGTGTTAATCTTCTGTTATCGGTGTTTTTTTCGTCACCACATGAGCTGTCAATTGCTGTTGAATCTTCTTGTTACGCGAGTATGTTACTGACGAACAGTATGTTGATACATTTTGAACGCATTTTTTCCACGTGTATTGATTGTACCTATCTACAATCCATGTGACCAACTGGCATATAAGTGGTTACCATTGCTGTGTTTTGTTTCATTCTGACGAAGGCCGGGCCCACGGTCGAAACGTCAAGTAAAAAATCTTTTCACTTGTGAGTCAAACTCCTTTTATTCTCCTATTATTCCCGGATCCGGCGACAAACGCTCTTCCAATATATATATATATATATATATATATATATATATATATATATATATATATATATATATATATATATATATATATATATATATATATATAGTTTAAGAATATGACGTATCAATACACATTGCAGGCATTTCTATTAGCATCAAATAAACTTGGATTTTCACGTATTTTTATTTGATAAGAATTGCTTTAATTTTAAGGACCATTGCAACAACTTCACTGGCAGGTTATTGAGCAAATGTGTGCAGATGTACTGCATCAAACTTTACGCCCATTTAAGTTGTCGGAATGACGGATTGGATACACTTAAGAAAATTGCGACTCCTGCTTTCATTACCGAGGTCATCATATTCATCATACCCCTCCTCCTCTTTTTCCTCATCATCCTCAACCTAACTACGCCCTCTGCAAAGCAAGAGGCATCTCCCATCTTACATCAATCAATCCAGTCCAGTGCTTTCTGCTACCGTGTTGTACTCGAAAACATCTTAATCTCATCCGGCAACCTAATTTGCTATTTCCCCCTCGCGCGTTTGCTTTCTTTTGGAAAGTTACCCTTACAGGGGTCATGAAACCAAAATGAAGCTGCCTAGTTGTCATTTTTCCTCCTCAATAAGAAATAGGCATGACGATGCCTAAATATTTCAGCGGAATATCTAGTTAATAAATATTGACACCCGTTTGAAATCGCAGCTTTCTCGGGCTCTTAAGCGACCTATAGCGGCCTTACCGGTCATCGTAGGCACTTACATGTGACGTCAGGGAACCATCATGGTAAGAGAAGTCGTTTGCCCTTTATATATATATATATATATATATATATATATATATATATATATATATATATGATCTAACAGACAATAACGCCAAGGAATGTATAGAGGAAGATATTAGAACCAATGTAGTAAATAAGAAGAAAGAAAATTGGGTGAAAAAATAACTTGCCGTGAGCAGAAATCGAATCTACGACCGTCCGGTAGGTCGTAGGTTCGAATATATATATATATATATATATATATATATATATATATATATATATATATATATATATATATATATATATATATATATATATATATATATATATATATATATATATATATATATATATATATATATTGAATTGAATGAACTTGCAGATAGCACATTTGAAAAGGAAATTGTATTACTAACGTTTCGGCCGTGGCATGGCCTTCGTCAGAGTAATACCCGGACCTGTCGTGCCTTCCCTTCAATTTCTATAGCGCATTCACAATGCACGTAGTTTTATGCGCATTCATGGTCACACGCAAGCAGTTAACTTATCATCACTACCTCGAGCCATTTCATATTGGAACGGTCTTCCGGATCATGTTGTATCCATTTGTAACTGTGAAATTTTTCGTAGTCTGCTTTTCTCCTTTATTGTTATTTTGTTTGTATACTGATGCCCCCCTTACTCAATGCCCTTCAGTGGGCCTGTAAGGTATTTTGAATATATATATATATCATCATCATCATCAGCCTGACTACGTCCACTGCAAGACAAAGGCCTCTCCCATGTTCCGCTAGTTAACCCGGTCCTGTGCTTGCTGCTGCCAATTTATACCCGCAAACTTCTTAATCTCATCTGCCCCCCTAACCTTCTGTCTCCCCCTAAGCCGCTTCCCTTCTCTGGGAATCCAGTAAGTTACCCTTAATGACCAGCGGTTATCCTGTCTACGCGCTACATGCCCGGCCCATGTCCATTCCCTCTTCTTTATTTCAACTATGATATCCTTAACCCCCGTTTGTCCCCTAATCCATTCTGCTCTCTTCTTGTCTGTTAAGGTTACACCTACCATTTTTCTTTCCATTGCTGGCTGCGTCGTCCTCAATTTAAGATGAACCCTCTTTGTAAGTCTCCAGGTTTCTGCTCCGTAGCTAAGTACCGGCAACATACAGCTGTTATATACCTTCCTCTTGAGGGATAGTGGCAATCTACCTGTCATAATTTGGGAGTGCTTGCCGAATGTGCTCCACCCCGTTCCTATTCTTCTAGTTCTTCTACTTCTACTATATATTCTTCTACTAGAACTAGAAGAATATATATATATATATATATATATATATATATATATATATATATATATATATATATATATATATATATATATATATATATATATATATATATATATATATATGTATGGTGGAGGAGTGGCTAAATCTTCCGTGAGCCGTCAAAACATGGTTTATTTCGACATTTTAGCCAGAGTCTGGCCTTCATCAGGCCAAACTGGCTGAAACGTCGAAATAAACCATGTTGTGATTGCTACGGAGGATATATATTTCCAGTGTGAGTTACGGTTTTCTTTGTTCGTATTGACGGCGCGGCAACATTCTTGTCGATGCAATATCCAAATATATGCATGAAAGTGCATATATGCCGCATAGTTGGTGGGTGCGTACAGTGCTTGGAGGGATTTTTCGCCGCGGTACTTTTGAGTCGTCCGTGCGAATAACGTTTGTGATCGATGAGAAGAAGGCTGGAGCCTGGTAAGAAGACCCCGCCTCCCTCTCGGAGAAAAATGCCTCACGTCACCATGTCATGCTGCGAACAGGAAACAATGAAATATGCTTTAGTATTGCTAGGTTTGTTTTTGACGCTGGCTCCGCTGAAGGTCACTTTGCAAGTGCATGGTAAATATGTCGGAAATCGACGTTGGGTATACAATAACATGCAAATATTGGTCTGTGACTGGCACCCAATTTCCATTGAAGTTGCTTTTTTTTTTGCGACTTTCGGAATTGTCAGTTGTTTATTTGTCATTACTTTTCACAGATATGCCATCACATACTTCGGAGCGTTGAGCCCACTACCTGGTAAGGCATGTTTGTTTCCCTATAGTTACTAATTTACTGTACTTTTTATTGGTAGTTCCCTATTGATTGGACAACCATCGTTTTAATTATCAGGTGACGTGCTTGCGATGGTATTGGAGTTCGAGGTCACCGGCTCGACAACCGGCTGTGGCAGTTGCATTCTGATGGGTGCGATAAGCAAAAATGTCAGTGCAGTTGCACTTCAATATAAATTGAAGAACCCCAAAAGGTCATAATTATTCTGGATATTTAGTAGGCAGTGCGAAAAGTGAAATGTAAGTGACACACACATTAGCACAGTAAAAGCGTGCACTCGCGCGCTTTTTAACGCGAAAGTATTTTATTACAGGGCCCACCACGGCTCCGCTGACGTACTTCCGTCACAAAAGTGACGTTGAAAACATATATATAAAACATCAAATAAAACAGCACGCGTACATCTTTCGTGCCAAATCGAACCAAAAACCTCTCGCTTCTCAGCGTGCGGCGCTATACCAACTATGCCACCAGCCCCGCCGTGGGGGTCTAGTGGCTAAGGTACTCGGCTGCCGACACGCAGGTCGCGGGTTCGAATCCCGGCTGCGGCGGCTGCATTTGCGATGGAGGCGGAAATGTTGTAGGCCCGTGTGCTCAGATTTGAGAGAGAGAGAGAGAGAGAGATAAAGATGCAAAGAAAGGCAGGGAGGTAAACCAGACGCACATCCGGTTTGCTACCCTGCACTGGGTAAAGGATGAAAGGGAGAAAAGAGGTTGCAGAGAGATGAGAAGGTACACACAATCACGAGCACACTCCGGGAGCACACACAGTCTACAGGCGGTCGCTCAAGTTTGTTGACTTAAAGTAAAGTAGCAGTGCTTTAGTGGCTTTCTGCGCAACTGAGGCAGATGCCCAAGGTCCTAGTATCTTCTGCACACAAAATGGTCCGGGGTCAAGTTCATTCAAAACCATCCGGAGCTGGCATCGCTGTGTGTCGTAGCAAGCGCAGCTGCACAGGACGTGTTCGATGGTCTCTTCAGCTCCGCAGTAGTCGCATGTAGGAGTGTCTGCCATACCAATGCGAAAGGAGTTCTCCTTTGTAAATGCAACACCCTACCAAAGGCGGCATAACAGTGTCGCATCGGAGCGCGAAAGCTGTGATGGTAGCTTTAGCTTGAGCGAAGGATCCAGTTCATAAAATTGACACCTTTGAAAGCTGGTAGACGACCAGAACGTGCGTGTGAGATCTCGAGCCAGCAGGTAAAGTTGTCTTGCTGCATCATTCCTTGATAGAGGAATCGGGACTACACGGGTGCCTTCATGGGCTAAGTGGGCTGCATCATCGGCTAATTGATTTCCGGTAATACCGATATGTCCAGGCAGCCATTGATATATAATATCATGCCTTCGTGCTAGAGCTTCATGATGGCAATGTCTTATTTCTTCTACCAATTGTTCATGACTCCTCCTACGCATGGCAGACTGCATACTTTGAAGCGCTGCCTTCGAATCACAGAATATGACCAATTTTCCTGGACGTTCTTGGACGAGATATTGTAAAGCAGCCCTTATAACAGCAAGCTCTGATGCCGTAGATGTAGTCATATGCGACAACTTAAACTTGATTGTCATTGCTGCAGCCGGAATTACAGCGGCACCTGATGAGCTGCTGGACAAGACGGACCCATCAGTGTATACCAGCCTTCGATCTAAGTACAACTCATGTAATAATAGCAGTGTTGCTTGCTTCAATGCTACTCTGGAGTGATTGCTTTTCTTTTTGATTCCCGGAATTTCTGGACATACTTGCGGCTGGTCGAGGCACCACAAAGGACATGCCATTCTCGCAGCTGGCGTATATCCTGATGGAATGTGGTTTAGGTGCTTGGCTATGACGTCTGAAAACGTAGCACGTGGTCTTCCGGAGGGTAGAAGGGCCAAGTGGTGGTCGGGGACACGGCTAGCATGTCGAATGTGCGCTCTGAGGCAATCCACAACTCTATATGTCCTGACCGGATGGTCTTTGACAAGCATGATTGTGGCATAAGTAGAAGCGCATCGGGGCTGTTCTAGGCAGATACGCAGTGCCTGACCCTGCAAACTCTCCAATGAATGAGTATTGGATTTGCAAGTGTTAGTCAGTACCGGCAAGCTGTAGCGCAATAGACCCAGAAATAGGGCCCTGTACAGCTGTAGCATGGAGGCCACAGAAGTTCCCCATGTTTTCCCACACATGAACTTCATTATATGCACAATAGATAGCAGTCTCTTCTTCAAGTACGCACAATGCGGGCTCCACGAAAGACTTCTGTCGATTATTATGCCCAGGAAACGATGCGTCCGTGCATATTTGACACTCTGCCCATTGATGTAAACAGGGTATGGCGTCATTGGTTTGCGTGTAAACGTCATCAACGCGCACTTCACAGTTGATATAGTTAGGCCTAGTTTCTGAAGGTAGGCTGTTGTGAGGGTTGCTGCCCGCTGTATTCGTTCACGCACCTGAGGGCGAGTAACTGCAGCACTCCAGAGGCAAATATCATCGGCGTATATGGATAGGCACACCGACTTTGGCAGAACCTTCACCAGACCAATGAGGGCAACATTGAACAATGTGGGGCTTAAAACACCTCCCTGAGGTACTCCGCAGTAGGTGTAATGTTCAACAGTTGTACCCTCATATGTCTGCACTAAGAAACCACTGCCAGTTATATAATCTTTTATCCATTGAAACATTCGTCCACCAATGCCCATTGCTGCGAGAGAAGTGAGGATGGCATCGTGAGCTACATTATCATATGCACCCTTCACGTCAAGAAAGAGTGCCACTGATATGCGCTTGCGACTTTTTTTCTTGCTGAACAAATGTCGATAAGTCAAGGACACAGTCGATGGAGGAGCGGCCCCCGACGAAAGCCTGCCATGCAAGAAGGGTATTTGGTGTATCGTTCCAAGTACCACTCGAGACGAAATAGAACCATTCTTTCCATCACTTTTCCGAGGCAGCTTTCGAGGGCAATAGGGCGATACGCTGTCAAGTCCAATGGTGATTTTCCCGATTTCAAAAGTGGTATTAATCGACTTATTTTCCATTCTCGGGGAACACTGCCGCTGAGCCAGGAGTTGTTGAAGCATGTTAAAAGTTCTTTTCTGGCTTTTTGTCCAAGGTGTCCCAACGCACTATAAGTAATACCATCAGGACCTAGCGATGACATGCTTTTAGAAGCGACTAACGCACATTCCAGTTCTTTCATGGTGAATGGTATGTCCATTTCTGGTTATCGCGTCTCAGGAACGATCACGGCGTCTATGCTCTCGTTCATAATATTCCCGGCAACTCTCGTGCAAAATTCTTCAGCCACCTCGAGTTATGTTTTTCCATGATGGAGTGCCAAAGCTTTAAAAGGGTGTCGTTGTTGCGTTGTTGCCGTTGTTTCTCTTCCGGTGTTGTAATTGGCACTGACTGGTCGATGTTTACATCGCGTGTTGAGGACGCTTGCCAAGAAGGCCTTGCCTGCAGCCTGGAAAATACCATAGCGGAAGCTATGCAAGCGTCCAAATGTAAATTACCATTTTCGTCTAAAATAACACAGTTTGACATCGAACTGGAAAGATTACGAGCTATACGAAGGCGTGCTGAACGACGATACAGACGCACAAGATCAATTTACGATTTGAGGGAAGCAAGACGGCTCCAGAAAAGGATTCAACGACGCATTTACAAGCTGGAGAGCGAACGCTGGAAAGCATTCTGCGAATCTCTAGACCCTCATAAACCGCTGTCATATATCTGGAGAACAGTTCGTGGTCTTCGCTCCTCTCCGCAACAGCTCAGATTTGGGTGCACGTTAAAGAACCCCAGGTGGTCGAAATTTCCGGAGTCCTCCACTACGGCGTCTCTCATAATCATATGGTGTTTTGGGACGTTAAACCTCACATATCAATCAATCAATCAATCAATCAATCAATCAACCACTATGCCACCAAATGTACGTTGTCTGGAAAGATAACAGCGGGGGGGGGGGGCGATTTTAATTGAAAAGAAGAGAAAAGTGAGCTCCGTAACTTTAAGCCACTTATATACACCATGCACCGTTTGGCAGTCCTCAGAGCTTGGAAATTTTAGCGCGTTTTTGTCAGCAGCGGCTAGATTGCGCATTGGGCTTGCCTTGAACGCGCTCTAAAGGCCGTCGCCTCCACGAAGCGCCGCCCCCGCGGAGCGTGGTCGATCCCGCACGTGCGTTTATCAGACTCGTAATTCGGGAGAAGACGAAGGGCACTTCTCACGCTGCCATGGCCGCGTTTACGAAAGAATCGCGCTGTTGACACATGACGCAGGAAGAATGGTGACAGTAGTTCGCGCTTGTCCCGTGTATACCTGAGTGCTCGTTTCGTGCATCTTTCTTTTTTGTTTGAACAGCAAACTTTGTGTCGAGCTGTGACAGTAGTTAGTCCGAGCTCGTCCAGTGTATGCTAATTTCGTGCGTGCTTTCTGCTTGAGGTGTGTGCCGCAAGTTTGGAGTTGCTTGCCGTTACTCAAGTGGTTTGCTATTTGTTGCTGTTGCTGAAACAACGCACGATAAACGGTCCACTACCTGTGTAAAGGCACGTTTCAATTTCGTGTTATACCGATTCCTATTTAGAGAATCAGCCACGTTTTTTGTGCATATGTGCACACTTGTGCACACACGCACGTTACACACACACACACACACACACACACACACACACACACACACACACACACACACACACACACACACACACACACACACTCTCTCTCTCTCTCTCTCTCTTGGTGAAGCAGAACGAGATATATACGATTTCACGAGCTCTGCAACCTCTTTTCTCCCCTTCATCCTTTCCCCAGTGCAGGGTAGCAAACCGCATGTGCGTCTGGTTAACCTCCCTGCCTTTCCTTGCATCTTCATCACTCTCTGTCTCTCTCCGATTCAAACGACTTTTGCGTAAGACGATGCATTTTTTTCCTTTGCGTCGTTTTTTTTATTTCTTTTTGCTATCTCTATTAACTATGCAGCCATAACCACTCGTTATATTTTTCACCCTACTTATATATATCAAGCGTCAAACCATTACGGCTTGCCTCATGTACACAAATTGTTCGAGATCCAAGTTTTGTTCAAATTCAATTTCATTAAAACCTATTGAATTCAATTTTGCCTATCTGTTTGAGCGACGACTTACTTCGCATAAGCTAAAGGAAGACGTTTAAGCTGCGCTCCTCCTGCGTGCTTCTTCGTTCGTCTCGACGACTGTGTTGCGCTGTTTGTACCATTTGCGGAGCAAGGTGATCCTATATGCTGTTTCAGGAACATTTCCACGGCCGCTTGTATACACTCAAGTCCCTCGGCATACGCAGCTGCAAGATGCGAACGCCTAAACGCCAAAAGCAGCCGTCCAGTTGCGAAGGCAGAATTTTAGAACCGAGGAAGTCCCGAGCACACACTGACTTAGCGTCAAATGGCAAAACAACTTAGTAACACTTTTTTTTATGTGGGGCTGCGGCTACAGTATATCAAGCACCGCACGGGAGCACTCAGTACGTGTTCAGGCAACCGGAATAAGTATACGACAGAGTGCTTCTTCGGGAGAACTGCTTGCGTAATTCCGTTATGCAAGTGTTTTTCTTTTTTTCTTTTTTTCTTTTTTAAACTTCCCTATAGCTTTCGAAACACGTGGCATGTTTGGGGCAGGTGTTCGGAGCTGCTTCGTTGCGTCGGCCGCAGAGCTCACCGTTCGGCATCGCCAAGCACGGCCAACTATTGAGCATTTACTTTTCTGAACTTTTGTTTTCCGTTATTTTCGGTGTGTGTGCTTTTGTCTGTGTGATGTTTCGATGACAGCCCTCCTGCGTTGCAGGGATTTTCCTCTTTCTTTCCTTATTTATTTGGTTTATTTTTTTTTAATTTATATCACTGTTGTGTTGTTCAGCACGTTGTGGGAATGGTTTGGATGCGCAGAAACGGTTGCTACGTTGTCGTAGAAAATCACTCAGGTTCGCCTAACAGTTGAAATTTGGGTGCAGGTCAGAACGCCTTGTTTCATATGACCGAGCTTCGTGACTCTCTTTCTCGCTCTCTTCTTGCGTATTTGAGTCAGTGTTTGATCTATAAGAGATCAGCTTAATTGCGGCTGTAATTTCATTCAATTTTTAGAGGCAAAGCTCCTTAAGGCGTGGGTCTGTCCATCCCTTGTATGTATGTATGTAGCCACACGTGGCACATACCCGCTCTACAGCGGGTACGTGCCACAGGGGATGCGAGATGGGAGACGGCTGTGCTTGGAGTGTTCACAAGATGGACGTACGGACGGACGGACGCATGGACAGACGGACGGACGCATGGATCGACGCTCGGATGGTCGCGCAAATGGACGGAAGCAAGAATAAACGGAAGGACGTTTCGCCCCACTCATCATCATTCACTCCGTGGATATGCTGTGGTGTTTTTTTTTTTTTCATGTCAGTGACATTCATTACTCCTAATTTTCCGAATACAAGATTTAATTAGCGCCATACAATCTCACCACCATATCCAAATCCTCAATAACCAAATAACAAAAGCTAAACTAGACTGCTTGCTGAGCAATTATGAAAAAGCTCTCCACAACAATGTTTGTCACAGCCTCGAAGGTCGGTTTACTAACATCGAATAATATATGGCTTGGTTGATCCTCAGCCAATATACAGCTGCTTAGTGCACTTAATTTGTCTTGGAATTGAAGGCAATTATTTCATGCATTGCAGACATATTGCCCACGCTACAGTATGCCATAAAAACGATTCCGTCAGTAGTTACAACCGCATATGCAACACTACAAATTAATGTACAGCTGCGTATTAGAGCGTTTGTCCTTGTGATTTACAGGTTGAAATTGTGAGACAATACGCACCATTATTACTCTTGTTTATTTCAAGAAAATATTGATTATTTTTTTAAATTTAGGCACAACTTAACTAGTTTTATTTAAAACTAAATATCTACTTCGGGTAAATGTGTTACTTCGTTATGACATGGTAAATGTGTAATAACTGCTTTTCCATGAACCCATGAGACCTTTATTACCTTTTCTGAGGGCCCCGCCGTGGTAATCTGTAGTGGCTAAGGTACTCGGCTGCTGACCCCCTGCAGATCGCGGGATAAAATCCCGGCTGCGGCGACTGCATTTTTCGATGGAAGCGAAAATTCTGTACGCCCGTGTGCACGTAAAAAAAAAAAAAACCCTGGTGGTCAATATTTTTGGAGCCTTTCCCTACGGCGTTTCTCATAATCGTATGGTGGTTTTGGGACGTTAAACCCCACATATCAATCAATCAATTGCCTTTTCGGAGACATTACATTCATTGTAAGAAATTTGATACACTGGGCACAGGGTTTGCTTGCTTCTGAAGGAAATCATTTCGGGCAATATAGTCGTATTACCCGTGAAGCAATATTAAGTGACAGATTATTCGGCGAGTAGTTTTGACCGCTTGCGCACTTTGTGTCACTGTTTTCTACATTTTCCTTTCAACCCTGTTGTATGTTACAATGTGATGCGAGGCGCATCCCGCATCTCCACCAGTCTAAAAGGCAGCAGCACAGCCGTGGTCTCGACGATTTTTATTCGGCTGAGCCACCCGAAAAACTTTTCGAACGAATATGACGCCCACACTGATGATTTTATACAGCTGAAGACGATGAATGAATATTGTGAATATTGAGCACTCAATACGTAGGAAGCAAAAGTGTTACGTATTCATTCTGTCAAAACTCAGAAAAGAAAGAAAGGCAGAAAACAAAAATAATCGCGGGTGTTTGGAAATACGAGAACAAGAGTTCGGTATACGATAAAACGAGGTTAAGAGAAGGCTGTATAGGAAAACGATTTTCTTGCCCAATTCACCTGTTTGAAATCACGAAATATTCGAATGTTTGTTGAAATTGTTTCGAGAATTGCGACAGCATGGATGTGTCAGTTCAGGTGAGTAATGAAACGCCCTACCTTTTGTGTAGACGCTGTTTTTACCTACAGACAATGCTGAATAATGTAAGGCTTCCCTTTTCTGACGCAAAACGCAGTTCATTGTGTTCGCATTCCTTAAGCTTGACTGTCTGTTCTCGAAGACAATCGAAGTTTTACAACAGCGTGTTGCAACACTCTCGCTGACTCAGATGAATTTTATAGATCAACGTACTGCAAAGCTAATGCAATGTTTTTGCTCTGCTGATTACTGAAAAATGCTTTAAAAATAGAAGAAACGTCTGGTGAACGAGCCTAATAATTTAGTTGAAAGAGGGGGCTGATTCTTTGTAATGATGTTGCTTAGAAAGACTTTCGGTAAAACGCTCGTACATGGTATATTTGGTTAAGCTAGCAAGAGACCACCCCGAGCACAAGCAATCAACTTTACAGAGGTCTATAGCTTTGGGTAACCAACCTGTGACTCACTGTGTGTTAATAACCCTGCATGCGTGAGACATTTAGGGGTGAAGCTCCTCTTAGTCTAACCTTGTCCTGCGTTAGACGTAACCGGCAGTATCAGAAAAACAGATAGACAGAGAGATTTTTTTTCCCGCATGCTACACGCTCAGGTGGTTGGTGTATTGTATAGCAGAAAGAAAATTAATTTAGATAGCACCTTTTACAGGTAACACGACACTCGAAGTTCAGGTTTGTTGTCTTTGGCGAACCGAAGATTTCAACATGTCACTGCGGAAGTGAAGGGTTAGATTCTGGTGGGAACACGTGTGCATAGTTTTCTTTTTTTATTTTGATTGATTGATATGTGGGGTTTAACGTCCCAAAACGACCATATGATTATGAGAGACGCCGGGCTCCAGAAATTTCGACCACCTGAGGTTCTATAACGTGCACCCAAATCTGAGCACACGGGCCTACAACCTTTCCGCCTCCATCGTTGTTTTTTTTTTCTGCTTCTCTTTCTATATCTGTCACATGTCGTAGATGACTGCAGGATATGACACTAGTATAGCATGAAGGCAGATGAAAGTACATCTGTAGCCACTTGCGAGGCCCAAAGCAGCATTAGCTACCCTTCGGCGTTTTGTCTACGCGAACGCAGCAGTGTCTTTTTCAGCGTTGTAATTTTTTTTTCGGCAGCAGCTCATCTTCCGCGTACGTCACATATCGTTCAACCTGTTAAATGCGAAGGCTTATTATTCGCTGACGGAGAAATCAATTTCTCGTGACAAGCGGGTAGGTCCGATTCATTGAGAGGCCTGCCCTAAAAACGAACGCTTCACGCTGCCCCAATGGTGAGCAGCTGCGACTCTGAGCACGGATTCTCGAACTAGCTGCTCTAGCGTGCCTTCCGTCAACCGGATTTTCTTATTCTCTCCTGGCCGTTCGCAGTGCGCACCCGGCATCGCACCGCAACATTTTTTCTTTACATTTATTGTTGTAGTGTCATGTTCTCGCTCTGTTGCGGTCATTCATTCATCGTCGTCGAGTGGAGAGGTCCAGACGGCGATGCACCGGATGCAGTTAGGCCTAGCGCTAAGCCTAGTTGTCCTACCGTCCCTCCTCCGCCAGTGCAACCTAGCGGACACGGATGCGGACGCACCGAAGCGTCAGAGGGAGGGGGAAGAGCGCAGGTGCCCGACCTTGCTCTTGGCCCGGCCGTAGTATACTACGTCCGTCCACTATACGCGAAGCGCGCACTGCTTCCATGCGATCCGGATGCCCGGCTTTCTGAACGTCGCTTGCGTGCGTGCCTGCCCGCGGCTCTGAAAGTACGCACACATATCAGGCTTTTCGTTTGCATTCGCTACTTGACTCGGCCGCTGCACTCCTCGCCGTTCGTTCTTTGTATTTGCCAATGTGTACGTTTGTTTCGTTTCTTCCGTTCCTGTGTGCTTCTGTTTCCCGCCGCCTGTTGTCGAGCGTCGTCCGCGTAATTGGATGGCGACATTATCGTCTCGTTCATTTCGTTGCCTGCCATGACTTGCGTGTCGTCCTCTCGCAGTATGGCGATTCGGGAGGATGTGATAGCTGGTTCTGTCAGCGAGACGCGCGCGGAGTGCATGTTCGGGTTGACTTCTCTTTGCGACTACTACAGTGATGCCCGCAAATAGAGGAATAATAGTGATGGAATGACGACGGTTAAGTGCGAGCCGGGAGATGTCTTTTTCGACTGGGTACTCGGTGATAACCCACGCTACCAAAAAAAAAAAAAAAAGCTACGCGAAAAGGGGTCGGAAAGCACCAGGGGTAAGAAATTCAAAACGTCTTTCGTCAGTATGTGCTTTCTTGCCATTGGTCGGTCCCCTTCGCTAACGCTACGTCGAGCGTCTGACATTGCTTAATTCGCAGTTACGAACGTAAACGCGCTTCTGAATTAGGGCATTCAGTTTTTAAACAGTGTCGCTGAGGAGCTACCCCTCGAGCTATTTATTCAATTTCACTAAAAGGTTATACACACGCCCCTTAAGAACGTACTGAACTAATACCAATGAAACTTTAGAGCTAATCTGAAATGATGACGTGGAACACTCCATTAGGCTCTGCCAGATCTTCGATGCTGAAAGGAAAAATTTAACTGCCTGAGTGCATTAAACGGGATCGCGGAACGCGTGTGTGCAACGCATATACTGTTCCTCGAACGACCAAGAGCTATATTACGCCACATAGAAAATTATCATCATAATAAACCATTGCTGAGTGGAAGCTTATCCCAGTGACCCCCCATCCACCTTACCACGCGCTGAATGATTGCATTTTATGCCTGCGAACTACTTAACTTCGTTACCCGATTTAATGAACTTCGGTCAGCCTTTTCCTTCCTTTGGTATTCATTTCGTAGTTTTAAATGGACTGCGCACTTCGGCCACTCTCCCTTCTCTTTCTCAGAGAAACCTATGAGACAAGTCGCTGGATGAGTTGAAATAACTTATTGTAAACTAAATTTCAATCTCAATTAATTATATGCGAACTTGTTCGAAACCGCAGTAAATTTATTCGACTGCTCTAAGCAAACCGTGCTTATATATGAAACACGCGCTAGGTGGAGTATCTATAGCAATGTAAACCACAATGCTTGCAGTATAATTATCAACATCACATGCTTCAGATTACATTCACGAAATCAAAACAGTCGCGTGCATAAAATATGAGAAGTAAATGACGTTACTTATCAGTTACTGTAACATCCACTATCCGAATTCGTACGTAATGACTCGTGATAAAATTACTCCGCGTGAAATCATGTGTGTTTGATGTCAGCGATGGTTTAGAATGCTTGAAATGTGTTTGTGATGGTCAAAAAAACCTAAATGTACAGTCGTAGCTCTTCTGGCTTGCAACACAACGTTCATATCGATCGCCTCTGGTTTTGTTGGTGCTTTTCGAGTCTTTAGATTTTCTATGCACTGTTATTTGTTTCTTTGCTCATTGTGCAAATGTGTTTATGAGGATATGTGCAGTGGAAACTTTTTCTAAAGGTGTGTAATGAAACATACCTCTCTTTCATGTAGCTCTCCGTTACCCGTATATTTATTTCATTATGAAATAAAGCAACTCCGTGATCTGCTGCCGCACCCAACAGTCAAAACAAGGCCGTCAAACGTGCTAGCAATGGTCAGTAAATCAAAATATACGGCTGTGTACAGCTCTGCCGGCTCGCTGTACACGACTGTGCAGACGAAGACCTGGACACTCAGGCGCAGCTATGTCTGGCATCTCTCTCAGGCGCGGCTGTCCGTCCACCTGGGCTCTCTCTCGCGCTATATACCTTCGCCAATCAGTCGCGCGGGGCTCTTTCAGCCCCCTAAGCTGGGCCGGCTTCTATTATAAGCGCTCGCGCGTTATACCGCGGATGGCTGACGCGGGGTTTCACCCGGGACTGAGCCGCGCCGCGGGGTGGGCTGCGTCTCGGGAGGGCTGCTGTAACGGTGGGGTGGACGAAAAATTATTGGCACGCTCCAGCGTGTGTCCCCTTCCCATGCCGGGCTTACACTCTGCAGAGACAACACTTTTCACTCGCTGTGTTTGCGTTTGTGTGCGCTCGGGTGATCTCTGTGTGCGCTGTTTATGTGTCTATCTGCGCGTAGCAGTTGATGCGCGAGTGTATGTCTGTGACAGTTGTTCGTGTTCGTCTGTGTGTGTGTGTGTGTGTGTGCGTGCGTGCGTGCGTGTGTGTGTGTGTGTTTATGTACACCTATGCGTATCAGTAATGTGTATGTGTGGGTTTATTTATGGTGTTTTAGTGATTGCTTATTTGTGTGTGTGTGTTGGCCCGTATTACGAGACCGCTAATAACATGTATGTATGTATGTATGTATGTATGTATGTATGTATGTATGTATGTATGTATGTATGTGTGTATGTATGTATGTATGTATGTATGTATGTATGTATGTATGTATGTATGTATGTATGTATGTATGCATGTATGTATGTATGTATGTATGTATGTATGTATGTATGTATGTATGTATGTATGTATGTATTTGCGCAGCAGTGTGTGAGTGTTGTTCTGTTTGCTGGTTCATATATTTGTAAGGCATGCGTTCACACATGCGCTCCGTACGAATGTGCGTCTGTGCTAGGTACGCATGCTGGTTTAAAAGCGTGCACACTCTTACACCGGGGCGCACACCCAATGCGTTTGTATGTGCTGGTTTATGTATGCGTCCATGGATGCGTGCCGGTCGTCACGTTTCATTTAACTCCCCTCTTAGAGGATACCGCGGAAAAGAAAACCTAAAGTAGGCCGGGAGCGTGGGGACGGACGCACAGTGGGGGATTGTGGGGATGTTTTCGGTGCTGCACTTCCACGAGGACAGCTTCGTGCACTATAGTTGCTTTCGATCGGTAGTGTAGGAGCTTCAGAGCAGGGCCTATATGCACAAAAATGCCTTTCGCTTAAAATTTTTGTAAGAAAATATTTCCGCCAATTCCGATGGGAGACATATGATAAGCGAAGCCAGCCGACCGATGAGAAAACGCAAGTTATGAAAGAAAAGTATTGTTCATTTTTACTTATGAGCAGGGGCAGATTTTTCTGCTGTATGTTGTACGGAGTTGTATAAGATGTACACAGCGAGATAATGCTCAATCTCCTTTTGTGATGCACAAGGTACGTCTTGCTCTAAATTGCACCAAAAGAATCAATTATACCCAATGCCCATTCCATGTGGCCAATCCACTGCAGATCCCACTGTGAATGTTGTTACGCTTTCTTTTTTTTTCCCTCAAAACGTTTTGTGGTTGTTCTGCGAAGACACCATTAAGTTTTGAGTTGATACTGCGCCATGGAGAAGGGACGCATAGAGTGGCATCTTTGGGACTATCTTACCGTTCAAAAGGTCGCGGACTTTTGAAGCAACCCTTTTGGTCTACGCTCGAAGAAAAAAAGAAAACCATTTGATTTGTTTGAAAGTTCTGGCTTACCGCGTATGAAACTATCTTTGAAGATGCACGTCAACTTTTTGGGGGGAGCCATTTTACTCTCTTTCGAGAGTCGTGTGGACCCATAGGAGAGTTGACGCCCTCTTTAAAGAGTGTCTCATACGAGTCAAGTCAAGACTATTCGAGAGGAGTCTACCTACTCTTTTTTTTTTCTTCTTAGAAAGTACCGGTTGTTCATGGGTGACTATAGGTAAATAGTACTAGTTTACTTGCTTGCAATCACATTTTAGTTAAGAAATTTTAGCTATCATGTTACCTCATATAACGATATCGTAAATACTGGGAACGCATGAATGCTACGCCTATACTAAAAAAGCTTTCGCACGTAGAACACAAAAATGAATGAAGCCATGCATGGATTGCGCTTGCATAAGCCGTGATCTAGTGTCTGCGCCAGTGTAGTAGTCGGTGACATCCGAGGTAACGAACAAGACTCGCTGTTTTCTTTGTATTTTAATTTCTGAGAAATGAGACCCGAGTCTTCCTGTTACCTAGAACAGCATTTATTCATGGTAATGGGTTCAGCATCCCTTGAATCTCTGAAAAGCGATGACAGCTCGGATCGATGTTTCATGCACGTGGAAGCTGTACAATATCGCGCTGACTCTTACGATACGCTCGCTTGTGTAATGAACATTTAGCTTCCTTCCGACACGTGGGCGACATTCTATACGCAGCGGAAGAGTATATAGACTGTGGTGTTTCCAGGAGCAGCGAGCAAAGTTAATGCAGTATAAGCTTTCTTTTTTGAATAGTTGCGGTTCAAGTGAAATTCTTCGTTTAGTAATTTTTCTACACTGAACTTGGGGAAACAGCCGCGAAACTTTCGGCCCATTCCCTCAAAAAACAAACAAAAATAAAACGCCAGGCCTGTGCGGCAAGTGCAGCAGCCACAGCGACAGCTCGAAGAGTGATCGTTCTAGAGCCTTTCTTTTATAACACTCATGAGGTAACTATACTACAAGCACAGTTGCATGGTAACCACTACGCCGTAAATCGTCATAATTTTTAACAGCCAGGAAAGGTCCGCTATGTCACCCTTTCTTATCCTTCGGAAAAGTGTGTGGTTACCCGCTGCGACAAAGTTTTTTATGAATTGTGTGCACGTTTGTAGATGCCGAGGCTGACGACAATGAAGAATTGTGTCTGAGGCTCTTGCAACAGGTTGGCGCATTCAGGACCCTTCGTTACGCAAATCGAATTGTATGGCACCCGGTTGTTACTTTAATGTTTTAACACGCTTTTTTGCAGCGTTAATGCGATTGCTTAGCCGACGTGAAGCCTGAAGGGCCAGTTTGCATAGCAGTTTCAAAGAAACGTACGACAACAATTAATGGTATTATTTCCACGCATTAAAGAAGAAAGAAAAGCATAGGTGTAGCCCATTGGTAAAGTACTGGGGTGTCACGCAAAGAGGTGGGGCCACTTCTAATTCTACTTCCAGTATTTTTTATTTACCGTAGTTAGTTTTTGTTTTGTTTTTTATTTCACGAGAGAGTGGTTAAAAACACCATCCGGTGGCGGACAACTACGGCATGCATCAGAATCAGCCCTTGTTGTGATCTCATAACAGCTCTCGCTGTAAAAATAATACCAAAAACAAATAAAAATGTAAAAAAAGCCTGATTCATGGCCAACAGCGAGAATTGAAAGAAAAGTGATTTTGATATTCAAATACTTTCAAATGATATTCCAACGATATTCCAATTATCGTAACAATTGAAATTTAATGTTTTATTGAAGCAGTGCATTCTTGTGAGTATTTGCCTGGTATGTTTCCGAGAAGTTAATTCTTCTTTAAGATCGTATGCTCATGTCGTGTAGGTTGGCCCACATATACCAGTGGGTTTTTCATGAATGAAGCAGTGTTGAGAACATTTGTCTATAACGCAGCTGTGTATCATTTGAACTCATGTACGAAACACTGCGTTATATCTGCAAGTTGTTTGTACTGTATTTTGTATGTATCTGATGTCACACTGTGTGCTATGTTTTGAGACGTCCTAACTATTTTTATTGTTTTTTTTATTTGTTCGCGAAACTACAAGAAGCAGGCAGCGCCACCTAAATACGCCAACCTCTCCTATTTTACCGTATCAACAAAAGAAAAAGTTATATTTTTTTATTATTATTGGATCACGTGGACCATTTGAAAGTACGTTGTTTTTATTGTTTGATATGGTTGTCACGTGCATATTGATCTGTACAATTTCAGCTCAGTGTAGGCTATTCCACCATATCTTCCACACATGATTGTCTTATACGAACGTACAGCACACACACAAACACACAGACAAAAGATTTTTTATTTTATTTTCACGTGAGCGAATTCGTCCGGCCTTCCGACGAGCACTTAGTCAAGGACGCTTTCACGGTCACGACTAATGTTGAAAGCGTCATGATGCCTCGGAAAATTTGTAACATCGTCAAGCTGCGCTGCACTTGCACCAAGACTGCGCGGAACCGTTAGTTTTTTTCTCGACCTAGTACGCGTTCCGGTCTGAATATCAAGAGATATTATTTACCACGCTATGTGACGCTCACTTCCTATTCATCAGCCAGTGATGCACAGTGCGAGCGGCCAAAGAGCGCATCGCGTAGACGCCCGATGGGAAAGTGGCGCGAAATTTGAACGCCAACAAGCGACCTGTCTCTTCCCAGTCTCGCAGAGACGTATAGTTGAAGGGTGTCGTTCAGCCACAGATCTATGCGTATTCGGGCACGTGTTTCTATGTGAGCGGATATACACACACGTGAAATAATAAAAAAAAGAATTCGATGGGTTGGTTGACTGGTGTGCTGCCTCGCTACCTCGCAAATATCGATCATTACAACTGCGTTCATACCGCCGCCTGCAGCTTGGTCGTCTACTCCACCAACGAACCGTTTCAGTAGAAGTCCAGGTCGATACGACGTGCGTGACGTGTGGAGACCGTAATTCCCCGTTGCTGTCTGCAGTCTTTATAGAGAATAGCGACGAAAAAACTTTTCATGGGAACAGGGCGAGAGGCTTAACTCGCACCGCACTCATTATAGCGTAACAAATTCTATGCCGTATCTCCGCCCCACATTTGCTTGGCCCCGCGGCACACGCGCGCCCGCCGATTCTCCCCCGGGGGTCGGGAAGATTGGGGTGGTTTTGGGGAAAGGGGGAGCTGTACATCGCGTTGCATGTCGGGAAGGAGCGCATTGAAATGGGGAGCACACTAAAAGGAAAAGAAGGCTTTGTCGGGTGTTTCTCTTTTGGAGAAGCTAGGGGAAAAAAAAGCAAGGAAAACGCGCGCAGGAGCGGTGGTCCGTGCGAGCGCCGCGTTGGTTCCAATAATAATTCGGCTTGCATGCAAAACGCGCCGCACGCAACGTTGCTTTCCAGCGCTGCTCTGAGGTTCAGCCTGATTTCGACTTCGCCGCCTCTCCCCTTGACTCTTACGTATATACGTTCCCCGGTAGACATCGGAATGTTTTAGTAGCACTAGTTTCACCTCACTGCAACTACAGCAAGTAAGATATAAATACCACACCGTTGTTCTCCCGCTATTGAGCACTCTGGAAATGCACCTCAGCGTTTCGATTTTGTGTTTGCGTGCGCCCGTGTGCATATGTACGTCTCTGGAGTAAGGGTGATGGCGGAGCCGGTGTCCTCAAGAAAAGTAGCAGTGGTGTGTTTCTCAAACAGCAATGTGACACTTAGCACTGTAATAATACTCATTAATAGAGCGCTCGTTTGTTGACATGCGACGTCCCGGATAGCATGCTCGAAACCACGTACAAGATGGCAGAGAAAAACGAACGTAACACATCAGCACCGAGTCTCGAGGCAATTCTTCTGATGTTTCGTAATCTTGTGCCGGCTGGTTTCATATGCGAAACATTTCTTCACGTACTGCAACCATTTTCGGCACCTACCTACCTACCTACCTACCTACCTACCTACCTATCTATCTATCTATCTATCTATCTATCTATCTATCTATCTATCTATCTATCTATCTATCTATCTCTATCTATCTATCTATCTATCTATCTATCTATCTATCTATCTATCTATCTATCTATCTATCTATCTAATTTATCTATCTGGGTGCTGTCATGACGACCACTCCCTTAACCTGGGGTGCACCAAAATTAATACGGGAGAGTAACATGGTTTCACAAATACGTCTCGCTGGTCATGACATGACTAATGACACAATCTCGTCGTGTGCGTCGTCAAGTACTTTCCAAAAAATAGTGGCACATACCCGGGGGCGATTATGTGCCACACGTGATAGACATATTATAACTATGCTGCAGGAACGGCGAGAACACACACGGGTAACTTTAACAGTTTAACGTTAAGAAAAAGCTGCTATAAGCAGCATCGACCGGACGAATGCAAACAATAAATATCAGTGTCCCAGCAGGAATCGAACCCTTCAATTGCGCGCGGCAACGAAGTATTCTACCACAGAGCCACGCCAGGCTTCGGATATACCTTTCAAATAGACCATAATGTTCATGTAACGCCAATTGCACTTGCACTACGGGCTATTCAATGTTATGAAAATTACATATCTACTCCTATGATACAGCCGTAATTTCGAATTGACGTAAATTATAGTTCAGCGCCATCCGCTGAAGTTGGCCTGTGTAGTAGCGGTATTGAGGGCTACGATCATCGCGCGCACCAGCGCAAACACGAGAACATACCATTTCTGGTGTGGCTAATATCTACGTTGCTGTTGGCATTGTTACGCAACTGTAAACAACTGCTAATATAAAACATACGCGGCTTTTTAGCGTATGTGTGGGACCGGTGTAGAGTTTTACATATATTCAGTGCCATTTTATAACGTGTCGCTCAGTAAAAAAAATAAAACACATTCACCCTCCATCCTCATGCTTCTCATAACATATATTCACAAGATACGTGGAATCTGCGGATTTTTTTTTTCTTCCACTGCTGTGCTCTACGGAAAAAAGTCACTTGACACTTTTTTGGGAGTTCTCCCACGCCACTTGTATGAATCTCCTCAGCTAAGCATACACATCAGCTATCTTAAGAGATCAATACTATCTTCAGAGAGTCGGAGGTTCCCGAAGAGACTCAACGCCTACATCTTTAAAGAGCCTTTTACGGGGTAAGTCGCAAGAGTAATAATTTTTTTTCTTAGCCTTTGTGGCACTCTTTGTATTCTTATCGTGTTTTCTCTTTTTCCTCTCCTCTCACTTTTTTTTATGCTGAACGTCAAAGATGAATCAACCCTAGACGTGTATTTTATTTTTTATTTTTTGCATTCAACTCAAACGCACAGTTATTCTCTGCATCACATCTTGCTAAACGGTGCCATGGACTTTCAACCAGAGTGTTTCAAACTGCTTCAGGCTTGCCGATCGAACCTATAAGATCGATGTAGAAAGGTAGTTTGGCCATGCCGTTAGTGGAGTTTCGTAAGTTACCTTCCCCTATAGCGCTGAGTTTTGTAAAGCAATTGTTTTCGCGTACAGAACTCTTCTGGCTTGTAGTTTCGCAAGTACGCTGCGCGAAAGTGCATGTACGCAACCAATGAGAACCCCGTGTAGGCATTGGTGCGAGTCGAAAACATGAAACAAAAAAATATAGTTCAGCTTGGTTGCGTAAGGAGAACATAACGCGAAACTTTGGCAGATATAACTCCGAACTAACGGTAACCATACAGCTTTTACCAAGTTCGACATCGAAGCATGTTTCGATGGAAACAGAAACCTGGGTCGGTTTGTTGTTGGAACACTGCATTTGACGAAACTTCCGTATTTGTTTGTTTTCGCCCGCGATGTCGCATAGTTTTACGTGTAGCAATGGAATTTCATACGCGCACACCAGGTCCGGTTTTGCGAATATGCTGCAACAGCGAGTTACAGGTATTGCGATGAACCGTGGGTCATCATTGTTCGCAGTGTTCAGAGTTTTTCAAGTTACAAAGTTAACTTGACCGGGTACATTTTTGTGGACTATCCTGAGTTCAGGTTATTTACGTGGTGGCCGTGTTGTGACGGTGCTTGGCTACCGCCCCGAATGTCATGGCTTCGCCCCGGTCGCTTTTCGACGAAGGCACAATACTAGAGGCTCGTGTATCCTGCGATGTTGAGTTGAAACCCGTTAAAAAAACACCGTATAGTCGAAATTTCACGAGAGGCCTCCCTAACGACGTGCTTCGTAATCACGCTGTGATATCGGCGCATAAAACACCTGCCATTATTACTATAAGAAATCTATCTATCTATCTATCTATCTATCTATCTATCTATCTATCTATCTATCTATCTATCTATCTATCTATCTATCTATCTATCTATCTATCTATCTATCTGTCTATCTGTCTGTCTGTCTGTCTGTCTGTCTGTCTGTCTGTCTGTCTGTCTGTCTTTCTTTCTTTCTTTCTTTCTTTCTTTCTTTCTTTCTTTCTTTTCTTTCATGGCCTTATATATCTTGATATTGTGTATTCAACAGAAAATTTAAGTTGTATACAGCGATATTATCTTGGGCATCCTTTGTATTATGCAGCAAACCATTTAAAAGAGGGAAAACGGTGCAAAATTAATCAAGCATACACAAGACGAAGAAGGCACGGGGGTCAGTGTCGTGCCTTGTTTGTCTTCTGTATGTTTGAATTTCGCCCTGTCTTTCCCTCTATTAAGCATGATCCAACTCTCCCAAGCCGCAAACCTAGAAAGCAAACCGGTCATGCTATTCGCACAAGGTGGTGTACACCGAGAAACCTACAGTATATGTATCGGAGCGCGAGCACGAAATGAAACGCCCATCTTTCTCTCTCCAGCCTCCATCATTGTTTCGACGTGGCCCGCGTGACGAACTCTACCGGAGACGACCATAAATACCCGCACGAACTCGACCGACCCGCTTCTCCCTCGCGCCGCACTCTGCGCGTCCCGTAACGAACCATCGATATAATCATCGCGAGAGCACACGCGCGCCCCTGGCGGCGACCGGCGCTAAAAGCACGAGCGATCTCCGGTCGGCGCTCGTGACTGCGATGGGATGCACCGCGTTTTTGGACGCGGATTCACGAACGCGCGCGAGCCTACGTTGCGGGACGAACAATGGTCAGAAGCTTTACGACTTCCTTTACAAGGTGCGGGTCGTGACCGGTCGAAACAATTATATCAGCATGCGGTAGAAGGAACGGGAGCCCGACGCAGTGGTCGGCTGCGCTGTGACGACCGTGTATGCGTACAGAAGGAACCTTACCGTACGTGGAACGTCTGCCTCAAATCGAAGCTTCTGCATTATAACAACTGGGCCATAGTCCTCGGTTTTTTTAAAACAACGTTCAACTATAGTTTCCCCAATATTAACTAGAGGGAACTCTGGCAGCACGATCATTCAGCCATCAATAGGAATGATGGGTAATTCACGGATTCCTTATCGTGCTTGCGCCTTCTAACACACGTGTGGTCTCGTTTATTGTCGTGTCTTGGCGTTTCTGAAAGAATAGATCATAGTGAACTTCTTGAGCCGATTTGAACTGGTAAGCGTAAAAGCTTAGGTGGCGAAGCTATAGCTGCGAGGCGAGAGGTTTCAAGTGCCACGCACTGATCGGTTCGTGCGTTTGCATACGCTTCGTGACACGTGTACCCCACGCCGTCTGTTCACGTTCACTGTTCACACAGCAGATGGTTCCACGCCGGGTTCCTTTCGAGAACGAGTTGTCTCAGAAATTATAAGATAAAAAGAAAGGATAGACAGAACCCTCCTTGCATTCGCAGCTAGCTATGCAACGGTCGTGATGCGTGAAAAAAAGAAAACAAAATGGCGATGATGTCAAGAGGACGCACAATGAACCTTGCTCCCCTTCTTCTCTCGCCAGTATGATGCAATGGGCAGTGTGCGACTGCTGTCTCTGAATGCGTATGGAGATTCAATTAGTGGGAACTTACAATGGTCCCCGAATCGGCTTGCCCATCACGCCATGAGCCGGGGAGCCGCGAGAAAAGAGCACCGCATTGCGATAATGCGATGGAATAGTCTGCGCGCTTGCAGACAACGTTCTTCATAACGCGAGCTCAAATCTCGGCCCGCTGGGGAGTTTTTTGTTAGTTTTTTTTTATCTATAGACTCGGCATACCAAGAATGCGGGAGGAATATATTCACGCAGGGGAACTGTGGATTCCACGAAGTGCTATACGGGAGCACTCCAGGCTCTGACGTCATTGCCCACCATCTGTAATTATTTTTCCCCCTCGGGCTGCTGAAACGACCACTCGTCAAAGGTATAGAAGCCTCGACAGACATATTGAATGGATATAATTTTGAATAAAAACCGAATTGATCCATCTTTATTTTACAGAAAGTAACAAACACCGGGGACGTTGACCGGCTGCGGACAGCTTGACTATCGGTCAAGGAAGCTTTTGTGAGGTATTTGAGATTGTGATAAATTTTACACGGAAAATGAGCTCGTTTTTTCTGAAATGAGCTCATGTTCCTTTTCTAAAACACTTTGTGTTTGTGCTGGCGTAGAGTAAAGTAATCTGAATTTTTAATTGGCTCGAATTTACGCAAATCTGAAATTTTCATGTTCTGTTTTCTGTCCACCTACCGCCTTCCCCTTCCCCCAACTGTAATGCCTGTTTGGGCGCTGTGCGTACAAAATAAATAAACATGCTTGTGCCTTTTTCTATTATTTTCAAGTACAGCACTTGAAGTGAATCTAGATTTTTTTTTTTTTCAGGTAGCATTTGCTATTACTAAGAATGCTGTGATTTGTGAAGACGGTGAACACTGCGCAGTATTATTGACTGCGAGGACCTCCACTACGGAGGCCAGCGCTGCGATCGTTTTGACGTCACAGATAGGATACGTAGTTGTGAAATACGATAGCTTTGCTTTCGCGACACCACTTGCATCGTCCTCCATGGCTGCGCTGGTTCATAGTCACGATTTTACGATGTGCAAATTAGCCACGAGAATGTCACCGGGGGCACCGATTCGTTGTTTGCTTGCCCGTGTTATCAGGTCTTACCGCTTCTTTAAGCACTGAGCTTCAAAACAAAGTGAAGCACGCACAGTGTCCACAGCAAAAGCACAGGAAATGGGGTGTTCTAGCAGACAAAGTCCACCCTGCATCCTATGAGTGACGTCATCACGTAGGTGGCGCAACGGTATGTCCTCGCGGCCAATAGAACTCGGACAAAATAAACGAGGAACTTTCTCTCTTGCCCTCCACGTCGTTTTATTTCTTTCTTTTCCTATTTTCGAAGGCACGTGAATTTTCATTTTTTCTAACGGCTGAAATTTTCACTTTAATTAACAGCACTCCTAACTAGTGGTCCTTAAGAGCGATGGCTTGGCCTGGGGAAACCTTAGAGCCTATAGGATAAAATTTAATGACTTGGAGGATCGCTGCTTTCTTCCCATTTCGTATTCCCTGCCCTAACGCCAATCGCGCCTTCAAATTTTTTTTAATAAGTGCGCTTAAGGAGAGGTTCGTGCATGCGTAGGTCTGGCTGCTCATTTTACATAGTAATTTCTCCCACGGGCGGAATCATTTGACTCTATTATTGAACATTCCCGCATGACCCGCATCGCATAGTGCCACCGTAAAAATGTTCCCGAAGAAGCCCGTACAGTCATATAAGATTAGAGTATGGCGCTTATTGCAATTTTACGATAGGGTTTCGTCTGCTGTACCTAAAATTTACGACGTCGTACTGGTTAACCACGCCATTTAAGCCAACGCAACGTGCTGTATCGTTTCGGTAATACCCGCAAGCATTACGAACGAATGGCCGTCATTGGCTTTCTTTTTTTTTTCTTTATTGCGATTTCGCGTTCTCGAAAACCGTTATCAGACGTCGACCGCAGTACTTCGCTCCCATTTAGATTAGGAAACGTTTATCTTTTTGTTGTGCAATCAGCTGTGCGATACACTAAAATGACTGGCTTCCTCCTCATCGCACCTGCACCATTCTAGAAGAACTTTTTCCTGGGCGAGTTTATGCGTAAGCTTTTTTCCTTTTTTATTTCTTTCTTTCTTTCTTTCTTTTTTTTTTCTTCATGTTTCAAGCATTTCGCCACAAATAACATGTACAGCAAACACATTCACAACTAAGCTGACGAAATTCGATCGCGTCACTTATATTGGGATGTCCGCCTTGGTGGCTCAGTTAGGCAGTCAGTCAACAAACTTTATTTAGGTCCAAAGGAACTACAGAGTCGTAGCTGCGGGACGCACCCACGTTGGGGCCGGAAGACCATAGTCCCCCGCCCGTTCACGGGCCCTTTGGCCAGCCCTTAGCTGTTTATAGAGATCGCCGCTTCGAAGGGCTTCCTCCCAGTCTTCTTGTTTATTAAATGAGGCATTTTGTGAAGCCAAACATTGCCAGAGCATGTGAGCTACCGAGTAATACACTTTATGGCACCCAGGGCAGGGTGGACCGATGTTCGGAGCAAAGCGACTGAACCTTCCTCTTGACGGGAAAGATCCCGTTTGTAAAATTCTCAGAGTGCAATTAGGATTGAGGTGTATAGTCAGCTTTGGGTCAGAGGCTATAAGGTGCTCGGCTGTTCACCCAAAGGTCGCGAATTAGATCCCAGCCGTTTTGGTCGCATTTTAATGTGCGTAGAGGCCCACATATGATTATTATAATCTGTTATTTGTGGTGTGAACGCGTGAGCGCGGACCGAGAGTCTGGCAACACTGGCGCACTCGCGAGACGCGTGGCGTACCAAGCATATATAGCTGTGCGAGCGCCTACACTGCGACGAACGCTATAGTGTTCCGTGGTCGGCCGCACGTGACATCTTCAGTTCGGAACTGAAACTAAACCGCATCGCAGCGCCTGCGACTTCGGTAGAAAACGACGACCCCGCTTATTGCAACAGATGGCGCCACACGCGCCACGGCAAAATCGCGGTCGCCGGCGGTGGGCGTCGTTTACTGCCGGGCACTTGTTTCGCCCCGGAATATTCTTCGATAGACGTGGAAATTCATGCAGCAGCGAGTCTCCTGTGGCACTGTTACGAAATGGCATACACTGATTCGAAAAAGTGTAGGAACGCGCGTGGCGCAGCAATGTTATTTGCAAAGAGCCACTTACGTCACTCCTGTGTTCATAGTACGTCTCCTATATCCAGGTATCATAGAGTATACGTTGTCGTTACATTTGTTATCAGGCTGGGTTTTGCCATGGTTGCTTTGTTCATTAGTTCTTTTGCGTGTAATTTCTGCGTCTAATGACCAGTTCAATTTTAGCGCCTGTCCTGTTTGGTTCTCCTTTTCCGTCTACGTTTCTTCTGCTACGCCCACAACAAACATCTTTTTACCCCCCACTTTTGGTATCTGTATGTGCGCAATAAGTCGTCGTCTACTTCCCGTTTTCCCTGAAAACCAAATCGCCTCCGCCACTAGAGAAATAGTCCCACTCATGCGCTCCGAAGTACTCCGAACGTTTTCTGAATGCGGTGCCACCGGCCATCAGGCTCATGACGTAAATCAGTATTGCGTACCCATTGGCACAAGCATGTGTGCATCCGCCATTGGGGGTGGAATGCGGTGGACTTCTAATGTTGTTACAAGCTGTGCCCTCAAAACCACAGCGCGCTTCACAATAACCTGTGTAAAGGATTCGCGCGCGCTGGTTTTCTTTCAAGCTAGAGTGACTTTTTCATTGTCCATGTAAATACCATACGTAGCTAAAACTAAAGGGTCGTTGCTTCTGCTGAAATTGTTATACTTTGCTGAAAATTGATGCCAGGCGTTGTTGCGAACGTTGCCAGGACGTTTAAGTTTCCAACCTTAAACCAGAGACACCTTTATGCGTTTTTATGAACATATCAACTAAATAAACCTCTGATGATCTGTTCTCGACGGCGCGTAAAAATAGGATTGCCATTTTATGCAAAGGACGCATGGGACGGTGTTATGCTCTCCCATAGTAGAGTACCAAGTACTCTAAATCGTTAACAACTCTTTCTAAACACATAATTGGGGGACCCAAGATAAACGCGGCCTCATTAAGTGCGAGGACCACGGGACGTCTTCGCGCTCTCCCATAGTAGAGTACTAAGTACTCCTAAATTTCACATGCCTGCCGGATGAGACCGAAACGCTGGTCATTTATGGCGGCGCTGCCTACGTAGGATTAGGGGTCTTTGTACTTGGCCTTTAAGATCGGCAATTTTGGCGTTTGCTACTAATATTAAAGGATGCCTTGTATTAAAAAAGTTGCTTGCTGAATGATGACTTCACTTACGTAGGGTTAATTAAAATTACGTTTGCGCCTTTTTAGAACTTTTTACGTTATGTTTGTTGCATATAAGCTCCAAAAACGTAAAAGCCTATTTGAAAGCACCCCTATACTTGAGTGGCGCCACCACCGTAGTTCCGACGACCGCCGCTCCCCAAGACACCGCCGATGATCCGGCAGGCACGGGAAATCTAGGAGGCGTTGCAAGTACTCAAAATCGTTAACCGCTTCAAGGGCGGAGCTCCTTGGGCCATGGGTCGTTCCCCCCTCCGTATGTAGTAACCTATAGTTTATGGAAATGTGTGCGTATGTCCTTAAAAATATTGTAACTAGATGGCGTTAGTGGTTTTCACATCATATCCACGGAGTCAATGATGAGTAGGGTGAAGCGTCCATCCATCCGTCCGCGCTTCCGTCCATGCTGCTTTCCATCCCGGTCCGTCTGTCTGTCCGTGCTTCCGCTCATGCACGCGTCCGTCCGTTCGTTCTTGCTTCCGTGCGTCCGTACATGTGTCCTTCCGTCCGTGCCGGATGGATGGACACATGGACTGAAGCGTGGATGGAAGCACGGATGGACTGACGGACGCATGTACGGACGCACAGAAGCAAGAGCGAATGAATGGACGGAAGCACGGACGGACAGACGATCGCTTCGTTCCGTTCTTCATCACTCACTTCGTGGGTATGCTGTGATTTTAAATGCGAAGCATGTTTTAGCGAACTTCGGCTACTTTGAGCGTATCTATCTATCTATCTATCTATCTATCTATCTATCTATCTATCTATCTATCTATCTATCTATCTATCTATCTATCTATCTATCTATCTATCTATCTATCTATCTATCTAGCCGCCTACGACATTTAGCTCTCCTGGCCATTTCAATAATGGTGTCAATAGCGAACTTCGTATGACATTACACGACTGTACGGATGACATATTTGACTATTCATAACATGAAAGTCATGACATGTATGTGGTAAATGTCATTATTTACATTTCATGGTCCTGCAGCTCTTGCAGTGGTTTCGTTCACATGGCATGTTGCAAAACTGGTATATGACATGATTGCATGGCGGGCATACGCGACGGAGCCTAACATTAAAATCATGACATGCGTGTCATGTAACAACATGACCACATGCCAAGCGCATGATGTTTGATTGATATGTGTGGTTTAACGTCCCAAAACCACCATATGATTATGAGAGACGCCGTAGTGAAGGGCTCCGGGAATTTCAGCCACCAGGGTTTTTTTTAACGTGCACCCAAATCTGAGCGCGCGGGCCTACAACATCTCCGCCTCCATCGGAAATGCAGCCACCGCAGCCGGGATTCGATCCCGCGACCTGCGGGTAAGCAGCCGAGTACCTTACCCACTAGACCACCGCGGAGACGTAAGCTCATGGTGCGCTCGCGGCCGTTTTGCTAGCGTCACATATTCCAAATTTGGTGTTTACGGTACGTGAATGGTTGGCGAAGGTATGTGACTGGTGCAAACATGATAATCATGAGATGCGTGTCATGTAACAACATGACTACATGCCGCGCTAATGGTGCGCTGGCGGCCATTTCACTAGCTTCACTTATACCAAATTTGGTATTACGGGACGTGAATGAATAGCGAAGGTATGATATTGGTGCAAACATGATAATATGGAACTGCGTGTCATGTAACAACAAGACTACATGCCACAGTCAACGTGCCAATAACTTTCGACGTGACGCGGTGTGCGTGCTCGCCGGCGTTCATTTCGACACGTCACGCCGGCGCTGCGACGCCAGGCTCGCAGGCGCGCGCCGCGCTGCGTTGCTTTGACGCATGCCCGTTTCAGCGCATCCGGCGTCCCTCCGTCACGAAAAGAGGGAGATGCACTGTTGCCTGGGTAACCGCATCGGCGCGAAATGCAGCATGTCGCATTGCGCACCGGTTGCCGTCGGGCCGCGCCGACGGACGCTGGTCGCGCCGGTCGCGTCTAGCGTCAGACTATAGAGTGCTCGCGTTTTGCTAACGTAGCGTCACTGTTCCCAGCGTGCGCGCACGTCAACGCTACATTAGAGTATATTGGGCTCTTCATGATGCGCTCTCAGCCGTTTTGCTCACTCCACATATACCAAATTTGGTGTTAAGTGACGTCAATGGATCACGAAAGTATATGACTGGTGCAAACATGATAATTCCGACACGCGTGTCATGTAAAAACGTGACAACATACCCCGCTCATAGCGTGCTCGTGGTCGTTTCGCTAGCTCCACATGTACTCAATTTGGTATCACGTGATGTGAATAGATAACCGAAGCTAAACGACACATCCAAACATGATAATCATGATACGGTAGTCGATGTACGGCATCATTTACCTCTACCTCGTAACGTTGGGCTGATTTTAAAGTGACATATGAACCTTTATTATTCATGTTTCGCATATCATCTATTCCCACTGTACGTAGGATCTCCCAATTTTTTCGCGTGCTTCGTCGCGTCTTAGACACCAATTTTTTTTAAGCACAGGTAGTGCTGCAGTGCCACTAATTACATCGTGCTTGTGCCCTCCTGTTCGTGCAGTATCATTACAGTAATCTCATTAACTGGTGCAGTTGTACTCACCTGAACTGCTGTTACCAGTTTGAAATAAACTTCCTCTCTGTGTGAATGGATCGTGAAAGCAAATTCTCTCATGTGGACTCACTGAAGACTGCGGAGTTTGCATTTATTCTTAGGTTCTAACCATCTATATGAAACAATGAAACTTTAAAAGTAACGCAGAAACGACAAAGCAAACATCGGTGCTTCAACATGCTTTATTTCAATTCTGCATGAATGCTTAACGTATATATGCGATTTCTGTACATGTACAAAGGTACTTCTCAAACACAGGACCCCTAGTAGCACGAGGCACATGTATATATAGGCACGTTAATATCGGCGACGCCGGGGAAGCGAGGTGTGATTCGTTGTTTGTATAGTTAATGGATTCGATGCGTTCCCAGTTGCGTAGTACGCCGGCTTTCCCGCGTACAAAAAAAAAACCCTATCTAGTACAAAAACAACTGCATGACTCAACAAAAAATTTAATATTGTACAAAAGAAAAAAAACTAAAATCAGTTTCTTCTAAGGGGCACCGACGTGTAGGTGCATGCAGGAAAAGCGAAAAACAGCATATGCACAGCACTTTATCACGCTGCATTTTATATCTACAGTTTTTCTTATCTTTTCTGGATTCGCACCATTTATTGTTGCTCACGCTTGTTCCTGACACACACCAATACAGTGCACTATGGTCATCAAGAATGATTTGTTAGGACCGCCATAGAGTGCAGTGTGGTGAGCAACGTTGTCTTAGCTCTCCCGTATAGTTGCTGCTCTTCGTGTCACGTGCCTTTCACGTCACAGTGCTCCGCTCCATTGACTGCTCCTTTGCTCCATTTCCCTTACCTGACTTCCGTTTCTCCATCGATAACGTACTTCTCCAAACATCGCCTCAGTTCGAGTCTACGTCCCAACGCACCGAAACACCCAAAAGACAAGGACATAGTGCGGCAACACCTCAACCAGCCAGGCGTTGTGCCTTTCGTTACGCTTTCTCCGGAATCGAGCCTCTCGCATTAAGAAAGGCGGCCAAAGGTGCACCAACGAGATGTGGATGACTTCTTCGTATACAACCACAGCGTTTTTATGAACGCAAACGCTACTGTGAAAGAAGACTCATTCGTAAAACGACAGAGAATCGCGTATACCTAGAAGAAGAAATCGTAGATGCCCAGGGTTCGCCCTGTTGGCACAGAAATTCGATGAGGCTATCTTTTCAAGCTGCCAGACATGTTAGGTAGACAAATTAGGATATGTACCCTGAGACTTTGCGTCCTAAGTAGTACATGAATACAGTCATTTCACAGTAAAAACACAAAACAATCCGTCATTACTAAAACAATAAATGGGGTGGGGAGTGCAAAATTCACATCATGTCCGCATACTGTGTATCTGTAGTATCTGCCTGGAGAAACATTGAAACGTTTTAAATGTAGATTTTTGACAAAATTATGACAAAGACAACGTCACCTGAACTGCACTCGACGTTTATCCGCAGATCATATGGTCCAACCTGATCAGCTTTCGAGCTCATCAGGTTGGACGATAGCGAGATTTACAACCAACAGGTTCAGGCACACCACTATAGAGTCACTGACGTAAAAAAGAGTGACGCTATTACATTCATCACCACAACGGCGAGAGCAGCGCCTGAATATTAGCGAGCGCGACTAGCGTAGACGTCGACAGCCGAGGCTCACCCTGCAGTATCTTACTTACATGAAAGCATGAAACGGAACCCAAACGTCACTTCAGACCACCTTTAAGCTAAGCACTTCACTGCACTGAAATCTTTCGGCCTCTCAGGTTGCCCCGATAAGGCTTTCACGACAGTACGAACAAGCCGTGCAGCGGGTTGCTTGGGCACGGTTATAGTTGCGTGCAGAGGTCTTCCTGCGCGGTAGCCAATGCGCATGCGCGCTGTCACGACAAGCGCAGAGACGTTAGTGAAGCACGATCACGCGCAGCTGAGGCTCCCTTGCATTGTGAAAAGGGCGCTAATGAACCAACAAATAATGACAAAGTTTGCAGGCATTCCCAACAAAATACGTTGTTTATCCAGCATGGCAGAGCAGCTACTTACAATGAATAAAGATATGCGCAAAGCACACGCATACATAAAAATTTCTTAAATATTTTCAATTTCATTGCATTTGCTTCGAACGATGTGCTACGCATGAAAAGTGGCAGTGGATAGCTCCTTCAATTTAACTGTCTGACAATGTATTACACGCATACAAAAGAACATAGAAAGGCCGTATATGAGCAGCAGGCAGAATGTTGGGGAATAGAAACACTGCCGGAGAGATGCGGAAAACTCGACTGACGCCGCCATTTCGGAAAGTTTCGTTGCTCTAAGTCTAACATAGGCAACCTATCGCTGGAGTAGACAGGAGTGGTGGGTGACATGGAAGAGATTCACCCCATTTTAGATTGAGACGAAAATTCATGAGGCTTATGCACTTAGATTTAGGCGCACGTTCAAGAACCCCGGATGGCCAGTTTCCAGCGTCCTCCACTACGGCGTCCTTCATAATCATATTGTGGTTTTGGGACGTTAAACCCCCAACAATTAGTATTATTATTAGCGCTTGAACGCTACAGAGTGACCAGAGTGAAGTATGGCGATTCGACAGCACGTTAGCAAAATGACACGAATTCTAAAGCATTACAATGCCGTTTCAATACAACACTGAATACCATGATCAAAAGACGTTGCGCATGCTAAATGAAGGTATGGGCAGTGTGCAAAAAAAAAAAAGGCAACGCCGTCCTTTTAAAAGTTTCAAAAGTTTTTATATACCAAACTGATTCTGGCAATAAATATTTTTTTAGACATTTGAAAAACAATTGCACATGGGCCAGAATCGGATAACATGGAAGCACATATGTCCTTTCTGTTCTACCCGTGTTGTGATCCTGGCTTTCCCACACAAGTGGCTCGGTCATGACAAGCACCACAGTAATAGCTAAGCTAAACTACCATTGTCAGTCCAGCATTTTCGCAATATAGCGGAGTAGTAAGTAATGCAGTGATCTTCCGAGACCTCTTACGAGCACTGTGAGCTCAGAAGTTCCGTGTAAATGCCCGCGCCTGCTCTTTTACAAGGCGATGACTTCCAGAGGGCCTTTTAGTTTATGCATGCCCGAAAACCTGAGGCGCTGCCCAGACAACGCTCATTGGCTGGGGAGACGGCCTTGAGCAATTGAGCACAGTCTGTGTCGGGTAACTGAAGAAGACCAGTGATCACTACGTGGACATCTTCGTTTATCCATCTATGATATCCTCGGACTGCCCAAGACAACGCGTTCACAACGCTCATTCATTCGAGGCTTGGACTGTCCTGGACTTTACGCGACGGATAACCGAAGAAGTCCGCTAAAGCCGTGGTCCCCGAGATGTCCAACGGTCTTGCAGCTATCTCGGAGGTCCATAGATACAGGTCTGGTCTGACTACAACACTTCGGTGGCAGCGTCATCACAGCAGCAGGGAGAAGGCGAGCACGGCCGACGTTACGCCCCGGTTTGGACTGTCCTGGACTTCACGTGACGGATAGCCGAAGAAGTCCGCTAAAGCCGTTGTCCCCGAGATGTCCTACAATCTAGCAGCTATGTCGGAGGTCTAGCTACAGGTCTGATCTGACTACACTTCGGCGGCAGCGTCATCACAACAGCAGGGAGAAGGCGAGCACGGCCGAGGTTACGCCCCGGTTTGGACTGTCCTGGACTTCACGTGACGGATAGCCGAAGAAGTCCACTAAAGCCCTGGTCCCCGAGATGTCCAACAATCTAGCAGCTATCTCGGAGGTCTAGCTACAGGTCTGATCTGACTACACTTCGGCGGCAGCGTCATCACAATAGCAGGGAGAAGGCGAGCACGGCCGAGGTTACGCCCAGGACGACCATGCTCGACGCCGACGTGGAGAAGGCCGAGCTGCACTTGCGGCTGTCGAACTTGTGGCACGTGTTGCGCACGTACTTCTGGGTCGAGGACTCGATGAACTTGAGGGCGTACTTGCCGGCCGCATCACCGCAGCTGTGGCGCACGTTCTTCATATAACAGTCGACGTAACTCGAGAACTTACTGCAAGACAGATACGAACAAAAAGGAAGCCGGGGGTGAGGGAGATTGTTTACAGGAAGTAGCTCTCTAGCACATCCAACTGGGAGTGTTTACCTTACTGGCTCAGAGTGAAGTAGCATGCGTGACCGTCTGCCACGTTACAATGAAGACAAAACAAAACCATGTGGTAGGCTCCATCACCCGAATGATAGTGTTTGAGTAGGATACACCAAATTGAGAACGTCAACAGTGCCAGTAAAAAGTTTGTTTTTGTGTGCACCAAATGCCTTCTCCGACACGCTACATGGCTACTTCATGAAGGGAGACACAAAATCAGATAAAGGTTGTAACAGTTTTTTAGCGTATTTTTGTAGATTTGGCGTCAATAGAGTGCTTATCAAAACATAATATCGATATCAAGCTTTGACTTATTTTAATTTCAAGCTGAAATTCCAAAGCTGATACATAGATGGGACTACGCGGACATCGATGAGTTTTTATTCTTAATCTTAGTGTTACATCTGACATTATTATTTCTTGAAACACAATACAGTAATACATTTGTCTCTACATAAGCTACATTCGTCCACATGTAACATTATTACCAAATCAACTTCTAAATTTTGTTTTTGTTTTTTCATTGGGATAGACAAAACCCTAACCTTTTTGTTCCGAACATTTAACATCTTGTTACCAATTTTCAGTGATTCGATGTAAATGTCATTGACTCTGCGATAAGCTTCTGCTTCTAATAGATTACGGTTGCTTTAAACTTTAACGCGTTTCATCATGCCAGTCAACTCAGTGCGACAGAACGCTAATAGGCAAATCCGCATTGCGAAAGAGCCAGAGCTTGCTCCAAAATCTTGATCGTCCTCAACAACAACAAAAAAATTCCATGTGTTGAAAATCCGGCTCATTCTAAATGCCCAGCTACGGAGATAGGTGATTTCAAACTGAGTGTGCTGAAAAGAGTTATCTTTTATCTTCATTCCTCTTAGGAGGAAGTTACAGGAGGAAGACTGTGTCTCTTTTGGTTTTTTTTTAATCGCAAATCCTGCTGACTAGCTCAAGCAGACAACTCATCGAGTGAATGTACCGATAGCGTCCAGGCTATCCAATCTTCTTCCCATCAGTGACAGCTTCGACAACTCACCAGCATAGGCCCTTCTTCTCCCTGTCCGATTTGTGCTTGTGGTCAATTCCGAATGCCTGTTCCAGCGCGCTAAACTCGGTCTTCCTTTTCCCGCAAGCACCGCTAGTGTCCGCCAGCTTCTGCAGGCAGCCCAAGTACTTGAGGAGGCCTGCGAACGTCCCAACAAAAAATAAATCAGCCTTCTGGTCACTTCTGGTCACTTTGTTGCCACATTTAGGCGGTGTTCTACTGAACAAAGTCAGGAGGAAGGACATGGCGGCTGTGCCCTATCAAACTAACCAAATATATTCTGTTTAGATTTATAATTAATCGATGAAGCTTTTCCTTGTTGCGACAGGTATTCGGTCTATTCTGCACAATAGTGCAGTATGAAATTATTACTCGCGGATCGTCGTCATAACATTCACCATCATCAACGTGTTTCATGGCTACTGCAGCCGCTTCCAGCGAATTTCATGCACCATTTTACTCGCGTCAGGCCAATTAGGCCTACCTAACCTCATCATCCTGCCCATTATCCTCGATTTGATTGATATGTGAGGTGTAACGTCCCAAAGCCGCCATATGATTATGAAAGACGTAGTGGAGGGCTCCGAAAATTTCGACCACCTGGGGTTCTGTGCACCCGAACCTCAGCACACGGGCCTACAGCATTTTGCCTCCATCGAAAACGCAGCCACCGCAGTTGTGATTCGACCCCACGACCTGCGGGTCGGCAGCAGAGTACTTTAGCCAGTAGACAACTGCGGCGGGGCGACCTGTGGGTCGGCGGCAGAGTACCTTAGCCACCAGAAAACTGCGGCAGGGCTGCCTATTATCCTCTGGTTCTCTTTCAGTATAATCTCTTCCTGCATTTGTTGTTCGCGTACACATGTTGTACGTTATCATCGTCGTAATCAACAACCTGACTACACCAACTACAGGGAAAAGGCATCTGCCACCTGTTGTCAACCAGCTCGGTCCTGTAATTGCGCGTGCTTCTCCTACAACCCAACTGTGCCCCAGCCTACACTATATCCTTATGAAAAAAAGCAGTGTAAATTCAAGGGCTCGTTTTGCTAGTCATTCACAGCAGTAATGAGAACAGAAAATAATGCCAAGGAAAGCATATATGGATGTTATTCGATGTAATTATAATGTAATTGTGAAGAAAGACAAGTCAACGAAAAGAAAATTTGCCGCCAGCAGGATAGAAACGTGCGACCTTTTCTTTTCACGCGCTTTCTTTTCTTCACTTTTACATTACAATTACTTCTAATGGCATCCTCTATATTTTCCTAGGAATCATTGTTAGTTTTGATGAAAACTATATCCATATAAAGTACCTGGTTTCCGTTCTTTCTGGACTAAATCTGTTGGCATTTTGTACGTTAACCATTTATTTACCAGTCGGTCTTGGGACCCACAGGTCACTCGTCTTCATGGGGTTCATTTTTTTTCTTTACGCATTCTACTTACGCCAAAACAGAACGCTGAATTTCTATCTATACTTAGCGAAGAGCTACGAATCTGCAAGAATAAGCAAGACTAAACAGCACTTACAGATTGCCCCATTCCTCCCATCTAAGTGTATCAGGCCTATTCGCTTGACATAAGATGTAAATGGGTCACTGATTCCTTATAACCTAATCTATATGAAACATTCAATCGCCCGGGAGTCACGGTTTCCGTCCTCGGTGCTTTCCTAGTCGTCCATACTGGCCAACTCATTCCCCATTTTTTTTTACATTTCATCATTCCTTGATCAGCTGATATTTGTAACAATAGGCAAGAATGTCTTATGGCTTCCAATTCACAAAAATACCGAGGTGGGGGAAGGCGAACGCTCAGCCCCAGAGTAAGCTCACCACATGTCCCAGTTGTAATATGTTGCAATAGGAAAATAAGTGCTGTAGCCAAACTCTTGACCTTGGCAGCTGTCGAGCTCTGCCACTGCTCGGCGTGTCGTATCGTGGTTAAGATCGTGCCAGTGAAGTTGTTGCTAGTTAACGCAAAGTATGTCTTGACGCTTTGGTATTCTTTTGTGCCTGCAAGGCACAGCCAGCGATCAATGAGAAGGAGCCTGGATGAATGCAAATGCAGAGTTGAGGCTTCACAAAAACAACCAGCCAGAGAAAGCGTCCGTGCCCCAGCTAGCTGTTACAAGCGTTGCGGTGATGTCATTTGTATTGTGGCAGTGACACTACTTGTAGCCAACGCAGCCAATCGCGAGAAGTATGTTAGTTACGGAGAGTAAGGTGACACGAACATCAACTAAAGATAAGGGTGTGGCCCATAACTGGCCTGCAATGATGCAGTACCGAAGGCGTAAGGCGTCATGGATGGGAACGAATGGCACTCACCACTGGAGTCAGCCGCTGCGTCACGTGGTGCCCACACTAACAACATGGCGACGACCATGATCACAACAGACACAACCACTGGTTTCGTAGCCATGGCTTCGCAACACAAGCGGCGCACTCACACGCGACTGCTCACCTAGGACGCCGACGCCTCGAAATAGAACTGAGCGTCCCGCAAACCTACACCACCTGTCGCGCTGGAGGCTGGCAAGCAAGTAGAAGAGTCCCGGTGTTCGCAATGGCGGCCACCGAGGTGGGCGGCAACTCGCGGCGCGCAGATGAAACACGTCTGCCTCGGCGTTGTTGCGCGGGCACTCCCTGGATTCCGTTTCGCAAACGTCGGAGCGGATTAGCAGTCTTTCTTGCTTGACTGGTTGACGCTTGGCACACGAGACAGCGCGTACGCGTGTTGCAGTTGGCGATCTACCGGGCTCGCAATGTGCGCCACCGCGCGGAAGGCGCCAATGACGAAAGGCCTTGGAAGAGCTTCGTGTGGGCACGCGCTCCTTGTTGGGAAGCGACGGAGTGCCGGCGGCCCGAGCAGAGTAGGGCACCGGGTTGCGCAGAAAAGCGCGCGAGCGCTTCTTTCTTCATTTATTTCTCCCTTTCCGCGATTCGGTGGGAAGGAAGAACCCTGTACTCGAGGAGATTGCGGCCAACGGAGCAGCGGTCGCTGCCGCTCGCTTCGATGAGTGTGCGGCGGCGGTGGGAAGCCGTCCAAGTTCGCTATCGGCGACTTCCTTTACAGAAGATTTTTTTTCTTTAATTTAGTGTATTTATTCGATGCCAGTGTGCAAGTTTATCGCGTCATTTCCTACCAGCTCCACGTTCCGCCGCCGGTGTCCTGCATAGGTGGAAAGGAGAACCCGCGCACACCGGTCCACTGCCACAACTCGGACTACACCCACACTTGACCTGTCAGCGGCGCTTGGCCTAGTTTGGCTGTGCTACTTTTAGTTTATTCACTTTCTTTTTCTTTACCGTGCCTTTTGAGGCAGAAAGAGGAGGAAAATGCTAATTATGCTCTCTCTGATATTTAGAGCGAGGAGTTTCGGAGTGTTTGCTCGCCTCGACGACCAGCCATTTTCTGAGCAGTCAATCTTGGAATGTCGGAAAGATCGAGCTTCACGCCAGAAAGCAACGAAGGCGCTGATGAAGTTTCTGCGAGCGACCCGCCTCGTAGAACGATTGTGACACTACTGTGTGCGAGTGTGTGTATGTGTGTTTGTGCTTCTCTTCCTCCCTTTCCCCTAACCCTTTCCCCAGTGCAGGGTAGCAAACCGGATATGTTTTCTGGTTAACCTCCCTGCCTTTCCGCATTAAAATTTTCTCTCTCTTTTTCGGATTAGAGCCTGCGTACTTATGGCGCGTCATTGCCATCAGCAACACATAGAAGAGACTGAAATTCCCAAGACTGAAATTTCAATAAGCAATTCAGGCAGGATGTACATTCCTGATGCACTTCTGTGTATAGGTCGACAAAATAACATCGGAGCTCACTCAAACTCAGACTCACAAAAAGTTTCCCCAACCTGGATCGCTCTCACTCAGACTTACTCAACTCAACCGGAGTAACACAGACTCAAACTAACGGCTTAAACGGAGTCTTGAATAAGCCTGAGTCGATAGTTGAGAACGTTAGCGTAAACTTTGCGTTCGATCGTGTTATAAGTGGTCTTTAACGCCAATATATCACATAAATCAATGCCCTACGACACCCATTTTGATCTTGTACTTTCAAATACAAGTTATAAGTGCATTCAATGCAGTAAGGACGTTTTTACGGCATACGTGACTCACATGAGATATTTCTCTGAAAAAAAAAAGTGTATGAAGAACGTTCCAAAAAGAAGCTTATGGGGTTAGAGTTCATCACCCCCCCCCCCCCCAATGCACGCCTCTGGTCAATAAACATTGAGGTGCTACATGAACGCAAGTGCCTTCGCAGCCTTGAAAATGTGTAAATAGACTTGAGTAAAAACGTAAGTCGATATAAGACTTGTAGTGATGCTGCAGATGCGTATAGGAGACAATATTTCATCAATAAGAAGCGGAGCTCACTCAGACTAACTCAAACAATATATTTTGCACAAATTAAGCACGCTCGGACTCAAACTTCCCGATATTTTCCTCAACCGTGCTTACTGGGGCTAAGCCTCTCTAAAGACTTTCTCGGACGCACTTGCTCGGACTGAATCTCCCAAAAATATTGCTCACCTGGATACATTTAGATCCATGGCTCGAGAAAGCGGGTTAGTGACCCGAAAACGGGTGGCTAACCAGCTGTTTATCTGTACCGTCACCTTTCGTGCCGTATCCTTCCACAAGGTTCCTCGTGCTATCTGTATTAATAAATAAACGAAATTAGTCAAGATGAAACCTTTCAACTCACTCAAGGCATGACCATGTTTATTTTTTCCCCTTGATTTTATTTAAAAACAGAGTCAGAAGTACTGGCCGTTGCGGAAAATGGCAAGAGCTCCTTCATTTTATTTCATTTAAAGCAAAAAGAGGAAGACAATAAGAAAAATCGTCCACAACGGGCCTCTGTGCCCATGGTAAATGATCGCTTCCATTCCGATGGTGTCCAGAGCACAGTATACAGTGTCAACTTTCAGATTTCCGTCACAAAGCCAAACAAGCCGACGTTCGAAGCTATTCGATCCCTCTCCGATACGTTTCGAGCGGTGCAAGGTTCTCGCGAGGGAATCAATACATGATCGAGCTGAGCGGTAGACGTTGTAACTTCATGAAAACTATGGAAGTAAAGAGAGAGATGAAGGGGAGCGCGAGGAGGTTAAGAAAGGGGAGCGGAGCAAAGAGAGAGGAGAACGCGTTCGAAGCGGCGCATGCGCACTGGCTCGCGTTGGCCGTACGCTCTCCTTCCCCAACCGTTCGCGTTTTCGAGGTCACGGCCGCTGGCTGCTCCGTCTGTCGTTCGCAGACGGCCGCCATTTTGTGTTCTCCTCCGATGTTCTCTCGCCCATCACTTCTTCCCGCTTCTTCTTCCACTTCCTCGGCGCTTTTTAGGTTTCCGTTTGTTTCCTGCACGTCTGTACTTCCTTCCTCTTTGCTGGAGTCTTTCCTTCTCTCTTTCTGTGGGATTTCGTTCTTCTGTTCGTTTCGTCAGATCTATCCGATGTGCCGTCGTGTTAGCTCTTTCTAATCGATTTTGTTAAAGAAAGAAAGAAAGAAAGAAAGAAAGAAAGAAAGAAAGAAAGAAAGAAAGAAAGAAAGAAAGAAAGAAAGAAAGAAAGAAAGAAAGACCTCATTTATTTCTCTCTTAAATCAGCTGCGCAACGCAGAGTTGCGAGCCGCTCGCTGCGTAATGGGCTTGATTGAGTCGAGGCGTCTATTTATGGAAATTAGCTCGCGCGCCTGCTCTATAACAGGGCTTTCGTAGAAATGATTCCGTAGAAACGTAGAAGTAACTTCGACGCGTTTGAAGCCGGGCCGCTCGGAGGGAGCTGTAGAATTCGAAAAAATCGTTATTCAAATGTCGTTGTTTTAAGCGTGGACACGTTCTTCATTTGTTTTATTGGGTTTTTCTTTACCGCTGTTGAACAAGCGAGAAAAATGCTTTTCCGCTGAAAGAGGATTTCATTACGAGTCAGATATGAATTTTTCGTCGATGTGAGAAGAGTACACGAATAATACTCGTGGAATCGGGTGGAGTGTACGTGGTTCAGCAAGTTGAACACGATAATCAGTCCGCATGGCGGATGGCGCTGTTTTGTGCCGTCTGCGAACAATGAATGTTTGAATATCGAAAGCTGCTGTACTGCAGTATCAATGATTCTGTTTACAATTGTATATCATAAAATGTCATCTCGTTGTCTTTAGAGATCACCGGTGGTACAATAAAGCGCCAGCCGCCATGAAGACCGTGTGGAACGTTTCGTTTTCCGAGGCCTGCACGTGTTTTGTGTCCGTACAGTAAAATTTCAAATCCGCGCAGGTGGTACTTATTCGACAACTGCTTGCCCCGACAATCTGTTGTTGAACTCGGACCAAATGTGCAGTCCCATAGCGTGAATATGCGAAAGTCGAATGGTTTTTGTTTTTGTTTTTGAGGAGCTCGTTTTTTTGTAAGTTTAGGCGTGTGCAAGGATGTAGGGCGGTTTGCCTCCTACTCCTGGTTTCCCCAGAGAGGGAGGCGGGAAGGTTGCCCCATGCATTAACTTAAGTAGTGAGAGGGTATTGCGGTGAACCCCCCCCCCCCCTCTTCGCCTAAAAGAAAGCAAACCCTGCGAACTTTAATGCTTTTGAGAGAGAACCAAATGTGTACAATGGATAATTAATGCAAGTAAGCGCAACAAACTTATTTTTTTATTTTTAGCTGTGGTGTATGAACTATTGCGTAAATATAAGCTAATTAAAATGGACAAAAACGCCCTTGTTCAACGGTGGGATCCGAACGCGCAACCTTCTAGTCACAAATCCTTCGAATTCGTGTAATTCCTGGGAGTATTAGCCAGCGCCACACGTAGCCATGGCCGCGAGTTAGTAATATACCTAAGACAGGCTAGATCTATCTATCTATCTATCTATCTATCTATCTATCTATCTATCTATCTATCTATCTATCTATCTATCTATCTATCTATCTATCTATCTATCTATTTATTTATTTATTTATCTATCCATCTATCTTTCTTTCTATCTATCTATCTATAACGGTGGTCTTTTCGTCAGTAACCGATTACACTATACTGAATTCGCATTTTCATTGCATGTTTTTCTTTTTTTTTTTTGCTTTGCATGTTACGTGCATTCTTTTTTCTAGGAACAAGCGGTGCAGTAGAGAGAGAGAAAAAGAAAGAAAGAAAAGCAAAAAAAAGTGAGCAACCGCAAAGCGATGTCGTAGCAATATATCTCGAGCAGAGGAAGGAGAGAAAGTGATTCATGTCGGTTGGTTTCCTCGGCGGCCACGCAGCCGACACGGCATGTTTACTCAAACGTGCCCCGACGCAGCAGCCGACGACGCCCGATGGGTGAGGCTGGCACCGGATGCGCTCCGCGGCTGCTGTGCGCTCCTTCAGCAGTCGTCGAATCAGAGGTACTCCATTAGTTCTCACAGCAGCTGCCGAATGGAGCTCCTTGATCAGTATACTGTTCATCCGACCTCCATTCGTGGTGCGATCTTTCTTTCTTTCTTTCTTTCTTTCTTTCTTTCTTTCTTTCTTTCTTTCTTTCTTTCTTTCTTTTTTTAAAGGTGACTTGCAACCCAAGAAGTCACGTGGCCTTAGCACGCTTAAGGAGTTTCTGATACCCCTCTGGCTCAAACCGAGTTCGATGTGCTCCTTCAGCAGTCGTCGAATCAGAAATACTCCTTTAGTCCTTACAGCAGCTGCCGAATGGAGCACCTTGATCCCTACGGTTCATCCTACTTGCATTCGTGGTGCGTTCTTTTTTTCTTTTTTTCTTTCTTTCTTTCTTTCTTTCTTTCTTTTTTTTTCTTTCTTTATAAAAGCGACTTGCAACCCAAGAAGTCACGTGGCCTCAGTAAGCTTAAGGAGTTTCTGACACCCCTCTGACTCAAACCAAGGCTTCGATGGGCCGACACCCGTCTCGTCACGAACAGCTATTGAGTAACAGAGGATGACGCCGACCACAAAAGAAAACAAACGTACGTTCCGGCACCCAGAACGGGAACCTTGTTCACAACCTACCTCGGGCTAGGTCAAATACCCGTAAGGCTAGGCGAAAAAAAAAAAAAAGCAATTCTACGAACTGTAAGCACTACTTAGAACAGTTCAGCCACATTTATTGATGGTACGGTTATGTTTATAATCACGTGGCGGCACGTTAAGTTTATGATCACAGCCTCCCTTGATCATATAAGAAGGTGGTCACCGAAGTCAAAGCTGTTGGCCCATGGCCCTCCGCCACATGCTGGCAGACAATCTCGGAGACCTGCTCTCGCGCCTCTTTTAGGGGGAAACTGTTGCATGCTTGTGACGCCAGAGGTCACTTGGTCCGCACCTTTTGGCGCGCATGCGCCGACTACGTACCTGGAAGGTACGTACCTGGAAGCTACGTACCTGGACTGCGTACCTGGAAGATACGCAGACTACGTTCCTGGAAAACGCCCCATACATCTGCTTAATCTAGCCTGTCATGTCATAGTACAATATATTAAATTATGGCTACACATTATGACATCACATGACCCTTCAGAAAAAGGGCAACTAAATAACAACACCTGATATTGCAACTCAAAGAACTGTTTACTTCCAGAAAAGTGGTGGACTAATGACAAGTGGACGGCAACGATCCCTTTTTGTTCTTTTTTTTCGTTAGGGAGCTTCCTTTTTTTCGGACTCGACCAGGGAAAAAGGGAGGGGGATGGCTTCGGTGTAACTTGCAGCCTCCCTCTCTTTCACTGGTAAGTTTGCGCACATGTATACTCATTAACTTTTCTTTGACCATTCCTTTCACATGCTCGCTAGTACATCAGATCGCTCGCTCACTCACTCACTCACTCACTCACTCACTCACTCACTCACTTATTGACCATTACGTTTATACACTCGTCAGTTAATTTACTCGTTACAGCTCTAATACATTTTTGAGTGTACATGTCCTTTTATTCAACCATAACTCCAACCGGACTGGGTCTGTACAAAGAAGCCTGCTTCGAATCGAACGCTTAATGTCACGGACACACGCAGGTCAGTTGTCGTCGCCATTTCAATGGCGAGAGAGCATTACCCCGTAGCCAGTGCTTCCTCTGCAAAGAAAAGAACAAGATATATACCCTAGCAAAAAAAAAAAAGGATAATAATGATCACGAACACGCGTTGTGAACAGCCTCCCCGTTTGACGGTTGGGCGTAGCCCCAACGGATGGCCACGATTGCGGTTCGTCGTTCCGCGTTCATCGCTTCCAGCAGGGATAATCGCGAACCTTCACGACGCCATCTTGCTTCGGTGTCGTCTGCCGAGATGCGATTAGGCTTAGCGGCGACACGCGATACTTCGCTCTGTCTAGAGCGTTGAACGCGCGTTTGGAGTCCACGGAGGCGGTTAAGAGGCCTGCGCGGAAGCCACGAATCAATGAAGATCTACGCGGAGCTCTAATGACTGCCTCTAATGACAGATTATGCGAGCTGGGCTACAGCGATCAACGAGCATCGTCGGCTGTACGATCGTCTGCTGGGAAGTCGGCGAGGGATCGTGTATACTACACGGGCAAACACGCACATTGGAGCACGCCTATGTAATTGACGGTCTCCGTTTCCGGTGCTATAGACTTCTTGGTCAAGCGCTCGACGAATATGGCTCTAGCTGTAGCTGACGGCTGCATATGAGTCGCGAGCGTCTCCGGTTTGGTTGGCAAAGCTGGTTCACGTATATATTATGATCGTTGGGCAGCGTATGTGAGCTTTTCGATATGACCGCCTTAGTATTTCGCTCGCTTTTCAATTTGGAGATGATGTCGGCCGTGTTGGTCCACCATTAGGAGTTATTTCTGCGCTTTTTTGTTACGACGTCGTTCACCAGTTTATTCCGTTCTCACTTATTAACGAACGTAAATTATTTGAATGTTGATTTTTTTTTGCAGCCTGTATTACGGGCATTCGGCATTAATCTTTTTTTTTTTAACTTTTCTATAGTGTGCTTATGTGATGTGAAGAGGTGTGGTGTAGTGTGAAGGGGTTCGCGTGGTGTGACGATGTGTGGTCTGTTGTGTGTGGTGCGGCATAGACTGAAGTTGTGTGGTGGGGCGTGGTGTGTAGTTGTGTGGTGTGTTATATATTGTTGTGTGATGTAATGTGTTCTTCTGTGCTGTGTTCAGGTCCTAGGGAGCAAGGCAAAAGAAAGTAATGAGAGACTAGCTTGCAACACTTTGAGTTACAACGCTCTTAAGTCAGCCTAAGAAAAAAATTTATGGAAAATTAGGGTAGACATTGTGTGTGTGTGTGTGTGTGTGTGTGTGTGTGTGTGTGTGTGTGTGTGTGTGTGTGTGTGTGTGTGTGTGTGTGTGTGTGTGTGTGTGTGTTCATTAGAGCATCGCTTACCGAAATGCTGCTGTTTTAAACCTCTAAAATCGCTCTTTGAAGTGTGAGTACACCTTTGTTAAGACGATGAGTGTAACCTGGTTGAGTTTGTTGTTTTCTTCGTCTTCTTATTAGTAATCTTGTTTTTGTTCGTTTTCATACTGTGACTTCATGGACAAGTTACCAGAGCTGCCCCACTGTCTCGATTACCTGATGTCCTTTAGTGTACGCCGGCGTGGGGGCCCTCAATTACGCCAACAGTTACCGCATTTAAAGTATTGTTAAACGCACGCCCAAACGAAAGCCCGAACGAAGAAGAGGTCAAAGGCTAAGATGCTTAGATGACTATGATTCACCGCAAACAAAGACGGGGGTAGTGCAATTCATTTAATGACCATCTTTCGGCTTATGAAACCAAAAAATGATCACTTATAACGTGCCTTTTGTATCCTAGAAGTTGGCGTCTTCAGCGTGTGGATGTCCATTTGTGCGTGCGTGTGTGTCTTGAAGCTTGCGCTTCTGTCCGATAGAGGGAGCGGACAAATAACAGACATCTAAAGGAGCCCGCTTGAAACGGATCGCTTTCCTCCCTCTCAGAGTTAACGGCCTTCTGCTTTTCCGGTTGACGTGGCACAGTGGCTAAGTGGGCGGGGCCTAATTGGAGGGCATCCGCCGACCGTCCTCCTGAATCGTTTGTGGAACCGAAAAATTAGATCAAACTAATGCGTCAGCCATCAAGCACGTCGGGAACCGAAAAGATACCGCCTCCATTTCGTTTCCATAGCTTTTAGTATGTGTGTCATGTTATATCATGGTGCTGCATGTCTAGGATTGTTATGACCCCAGTCACCAGGAGATGCTCATTCGATACAAGTTCCCGAATTTAAAACGCCCAAAGCAGTGGCTGTCGACTCTGACCAGAAAACTTAATGGAGGCCAGTCAACAAACATTTGCTCGCTTCTTTCTCATTTTTCTTGTTCTGTTACCTTTTTTATGAAGAACGACGATTATTGCTGTGCTTGATATTTCTTGCTATATATTCTGATATTTTTTGCTATATACACCGGGCATATTTCTACGCAGCTCCTGCCTCATTATGTCTTACAGCTCAGCGTGGAATCGGTGACATCTAGCGTCACACGTGTCGACGCCATCAACGCGGGACGCCAACGAACAATTTTCACGTTGAATGAGGCATCTAAGTATAGCCTTCATAAATACCGATTAGTAATCGTAATCCGCTTCGACCGAGTTTCGATACACACTCCAACTCGAACAGAAAGCGTGCTTTGCCTCAAAACTTTACTGTACAGCGGCGAAGCACCCAAACATTGGCAGAGGCAGATTTGTGCGAGCATAACTCTGCTTTCAGTGCAATTCAGAATATTTAGAGAAGCTAGGTCTAGTATTGGTGTGTACCTTCTTTGATTACGTGATTACGATCGATTGAATTCTGGCGTTATGCGCGTCAATACCATGATATGATGATGAGACACACCGGAGTGAGGAGGATTTTGAACTCATTTTTCACCATTTCGTTTTTTTTTTTGTAAGAAGCACCTAAATCTATTAACGCGGTACTTTTCTCTTCCACCCTCATATAATTGTGGTCGCAGTGACTGGAAATTTACTTTGCGTCCTTGGCTGTGGCAGCGTAATATATTGCCAGCGTAGATGCCACGTCGGATTAACTCGCGATGCAACGGCATGTACTTTGAGAACTGCGACTGTTACCCAGACAAATCCTTTCTTATTGAGAAAATTATTAACTAGTGAGGGTCTGCTGGTCTTAATGTTGCGGGGTCGATCCCAGCCGCAGCAGTGTAATCTTCAAGGAGGCCCAGTCAGTGACCTTTTCTCTCCCCCTGTATAACTTTCCTGCCGCCTCTCCCCTTCCCCACTGCAGGGTAGCCTACCGGAACTCAGCCCTGGTTAACCTCCCTGCCCTTCTCCTTGTTTTCTCTCTCTCTTTTCATGGAGGCAAAATGCCACGAATTTGTGTACTACGCGATGTCAGTGCACATAAATAAAAACCACACAATGTGGTCGAAATTTTCGAAGCCCTCCACTGTGGTGTTCCTCGTAATCGTGTCGTGGTTTGTTCACGTAAAATCGCAGATATTAATTCGTAAATTACCCTGTAAAAATAAACGCGTAAAACGGATGTCTTTTCGACCCTAACAATCAATCATTGTCCGACTTGTTTGCGTTTTCATCATCCAAAACTGGGCACTTGCCCTTTCCTTATCGAAAATGTTACGTCACGATGATAGCGGGTACGCCCTTCGTCCAGAAAGCACCGGGATCGCGGCGATAGTGCAGCGAAAGGCACGCGAGACAGATTTATTTATTTTATTTATTTATTTAAAGTACCTTACAGAGCCCTCGAGGGGCTTTGTGTAAGGGGGGCGGTACAAATAATATGTTAGAAAAATACATATACGTAATATCTACACATACATAGGCAAATAATGAATATAATAGAAAATGCAGTTCTACTTATGAACATGTAAGCAAAATACATACTAGAAAAGTGAGTTACAGTATGTGAAGGTGAAATACAAAAATAACTATTATGACAGTAACTACAACCTAGCAATAGTGCAAAAACATCGGCGACAGTCCTAGAAACACTGATGATTACGAAGATGCGATACAGCAGTTTTTGGTGCATAAGTATTTTTTAAGAGTATGATAGAACTTTGTGTGGTCTTGTTCTGACGCAAGATCATCTGGCAAATCATTCCACAAACGAATAGCTCGTGGAAGATGATTGTTGTTGTCGCAAAACGGCAGCACTATTTTTACGCTCTGTTTTGCTGAGCGTGCCGGCTTAAAATTAGGTCACGTTCTCTTTCCGACATATCTTTTGTCTGACTTCTACTTCTTCAAATGTGTGTCTTACGCGTTTGAACTGAATGTGCAGAACGCACCAGGTGGCGCTGTGGTTGCCTACCTTTGTGCTTCTTATGTCTTGTCTCCCGACGTCGGGCTGGTGTCGCTGCAGTGCCGTGGCGGTGTGGCCGTATATATCGTTGATTCGTGCAGGCCTAGTCACTTGAAGGCACAAAGTCTGCGAGACGCGGGCGCGATAAGGTTTGAAATTTCTCGAAAACGGAAGGCGTATAGGAAACGTTGCCTTAGTCGGGACGTCGCGCACTCAGAGAATCTCATTTCCGGGGCAGCCCTGCGCGGTGTTACAACCTCGAGCAAAGCGTTGTCGCCAGGTTCGTCGGGTTACACAATCGGACGACAGGTAAGCAGATGTTAATGTGAGTAATGTACGCGAGAGATGTATTGAGGCATCGTTTCCAGTGCAAGACACCAGCCGTTTCAATCAATCAAAAAAAAGGGGGGGGGGCGGAATTTTATTGCAATATAATATAGGAAATGCATACAGAAATATTTGGACCCATAGCCTAAACGGCTAGTGAAGGGTCCAATACAGGAAGGTTGTAACAAAGAAATAAATAATAGCAGTGTATCAGAAAAAAAATTACGCAATTGTGAAAGCATCATACTTTAGCGATCTAGTAATATGCAAAAACAGAAAAAAAATCAACGGTCTCCTAATACATCAAACACACATGAGAACGATTGTTAGAGTGCTTAAAATATCAAGAAAATGTCTGGTTAGCAACATAGTATCGTTTGCAGGAGACGTCAAAACTTGTAGCGCATTTAATTTCCAGAGGCATTGTTCCAAAGCTTAGCACCAGAATCATCGCTTGTGACGGTGAAACTGTTACGCGTCGGCCCAGTCAGTGACCTGTTGTCTCCTCCCCTGTAACTTTCCTTCCCCCTCTCCCCTTCCCCAGTGCAGGATAGCCTACCGGGGTTCAGCCCTAGTTAACCTCCCTGCCTTTCTCCTTATGTTCTCTCTTAGCGCCAGAAAATTGGATTAGTCTTTCACCGTGTACATTTCAATATAAGGGAAGGTCAATATTGCCTGTGCTAGCGTGCCGCGCATTTAGCGATGTGTTCGCGTTTCACGTGTTTTGGGAATTTTTTGCTTCTTCGGGTAATTCTCGCAGCTGTGCGATTTGATTGTTCATGTGCAGTCGGCCAAAATATACGATACGGACCACGCGACAGCGTAGTGAAATCGCCGTCTACACCGCCTAGTGTCATGTGCTTTGTTGTCTCATTGGTCAACCCGTGCATGAAGCTGTACAACGGGAAAGCTGAACAACAGACCACTTGCCACTAGACGGCTCGGACTCGCTCGCTAGATTCCTTAATGGCCGGTTGTGCCCTCGCGATCTCTGACGAGAGTGCAGCTCTGGCCGACTGGGTTGGTCCTTCGCCACCTCCTGGTGCCGGTCCCCGATGACGACGACGACAGCGCAGCTCTGGCCGACTGGATTAGCCCCACGCCATCTCCTGTCGCCGACAAGAGCTCTAGCCAGTGGTGCCCCGTCCTCAGACTCCTGCAACCGTGTCCTTCTATCCTGGCTTCACCTTACTTCCGTCGCTCCCTGTCCCTGCACCTCGCTCTCTCCTTCCTCTCTCTCTCTCTATCTCTCTACCTTTTAATCCTATCCTTTTAATCCCTTCTCTACCCCCATCTCTCGTGAGCTACTGTTGAGGTGTCCTCCCCCCAAGAGACAGTTACGGGCACACTTTTCTCTTCTTTTCATTTAAAATCACTTCCCCCACAGGACGGCTCAAACGGCGATTTTTCCACCCGCTGCCATGGTTCATGCTGTCTTGTGGCCTAGCGTGTGAATATCGATGTTTACGGTTTATTTTTACGCAGACATATGCTTAGTAAACATTTGTTTGACAAGCTAGTACAAAAATAAACCTAATCTCGTCTCTTTGTTTGTTCACGTCTGGTCAGCGCTTTTTGACGCTTGTATAGGTCCCAAAGGTTTAAGGGACACTAAATTCAAATAACAATTTCAGTCGGAGTGAAAGCTCAATACAAGACAACGTTTAAAACGACAATACTATCAACAGAAGTGACCTACTTACCGAGAAATCAAGGTAAATGCACGAGAACATATGCGCCGCGAATAGGACATTCACAAAATAATCCCTATGACGTCAGACTTACCACCTAACATTAATCACTAGTAATCAAACTAGTTCCAATAAACAACCTTCCGTGCATAAGGAGACGTAAAAACATGCTGCTTATTCGTTTCTGTTTGATTCATGAACAAAAGAGCCGCCGGACGTTAACGTGGGGAATGGCGCGAGTGGTTAAAAAGGTCAATTATCGCCTGGTTAAACTGGACAGGTCATGCCATCTAACAGGGCCCAGTTGAACCAAGCACGCCTGCCATCTCGGAGACCATGGTAGGAAATTGTTCAATGATCGTTGTTGCTGCTCTGGCTCTCGCTACTTTCGTTCTGTTGCTACTACTGTTAGCGGCCACGCAGTAAAGCCGGGCAACGTTGTCCACGGCAACAGTGACGTGAAAGGTTCCACTTGAAGCGGGTAACTTGAAGTGTGCTAATGTGATGCGGACCACTAAAACGTGATTTCACTTTGAAATAAGCACTTCCTTGCCACAAAAGTAACACCACGAGGATTCTGGACCACTACTTCAGCAATGTACATTAATTTAATACTTGAAATACGTATCCCTTTAATCAGCCCTTACCTAACCACATGTAAGCGTTGTACGCGTACGTGAGGTTATGCCTTGTTAGGTTGGGATGGTTTTGCTGGTTGACTGTAATTGTTAGCTTAAGTGGCAATTCAAATTATAGTGTGATTGGCGCTAACAAAACGCAATACGGTCAAGTATTAATCACGCCGACTTTTGACTTGACACATGTCGAATACATCCCCGTTTCTGTATTCGGTATTGCATTGGAGCTTGTGACGTGCAGCTACATTTACTACCTGCCTTTCCCTGCTTCCAGGGGGTCAGGCTGCTGCCATAAGTACTATATATGGTATACCACATATTTATGAATGGACATTTTTAAGTACTTGCTCAAAAACATTATCCGCGCTTGTGGTGTGGGAATTAGTTTTGTTGTTTGTTGTTCCTCGATACTTAGAAATTGCGAAAAAGGTAACGGTGACAATTGTGGGAGGATATCTGTCGTTTTACTGATGCTTCGTAAGCAAGGCGATCGACTTTAGGAAATCTTAATGTATTAGTACGGGTGCGCTGCTATAAAATAGTAGCTTTAAAGGCTGGCCTGTCAAAAACGCGACGAGATAGCATGCTCTTAGGCAGCTCAAGTTAGGCAGCTCAGGCAGCTCAAGCCATAAATGTGTATGAGCGCTCGACTGCAGCCACCGTTCCACACGATCTCGCTACCGAAATTGAAAGCGGTGAGGGCGAAACAAGGAGGAAAGAAAAACCGTTATGAAGCTCTGGAAGCTGGGTTAATGGCAGTGTTATGGAAAAGAAACAGGCGCGATCTTTATCCGCTACACAAGCATGGTATACACTCTCTTTCTCGACGCGTGGTCGGTGATAAAAACTTGCATGTGTTTCTCCCTCACCCCTGCCTGTTTAAAACTGCCTCATCTCAACCTCTCTCTCTCTCTTTCAACCGATACAACCACCGGCGCCAGCATCGATGCATTTCCTATCTCCCCCCTCCCTTCCTACCTCCTCCCTCACTCTATCGCCAGTGGTTTCCTCCTCTCTTAAGCGCTGTGTTTTAAGCGTGGCGGACTTGCATGGCTTGTGTGGCAAAGCACGCTCGTTTCATTCGCAGGCGTTTGCACGGAAAGCTCTCCGTCAACTGCAATATTTGTGAACCGATGGGAGAAGTAAAAACAACGCAAAAACGGAAACGGCTCGGTACAGCAACGGCCCTCCATCGGCACACCACGCTCCCATCAACGTCGCTTTTAAGGCCGGCTACACAGCACGCGGGACCCCTCCCTCGTCTCTAACGAACGCTCGCACGACCAATATATCCTTCCCAGCAGCATCGGGGAGCGGTACGCTCCCAGAATAAATAAAAAAAGAAAGAAAAAGAAACGGAGGCTAAGCGTGATGCCACGAAGTAAGAATAACACACGCAAGTATACAAAATGCGAGTATAAGCATAGACAGTCTCTTTAAGCGCCGATCCTGCAAGGGTATAAAGCGGGGGAGGAGGGGGGGGGGGGTGACTAAAAAGACGATGCCATAAACATGAGTGTTATAAACGTAAGTCACACATGCCGCATAAGAACATGACGCAAGCGAAGTGCAACGGACGAAAAGATGGTTGGTATGTGGGGTTTACCGTGCCAAAACCACCATATGATCATTAGAGACGCCGTAGTGAAGGGCTCCGAAAATTTCGACCACTTGGTGTTCTTTAACGTACACCCATACCTGCGACGAAAATATGAGTCGTGCATGTAGAGACGTGTAGTTTTCTTTACTTTTACGTGAAGACCACTGTTTTGAACGATTGTGTTTTGACGAAGTGGAGCGGGCGTTTGGCGTATGAGGCGTGCATGGCCGTGTTTGCGTGCGTTATACCCGGCGAGGTTCATAAATGCGTGCACCGTTGCGAAAGCTGCGTGACTGTGCCGTACGGTGGGTGATGACACCTGATTCATTAGGTATTTTTTTAGAGTTCGTAACACTGGCGATGCGTGACGCCTGCGAAATTTTGAGGTCTTGATCGAGATCTTCAACCACAACGTTTAAAATGCTTACACTTAAAGCATTTGAAATGTCGGACACTTAAAATGTTTGGAACTGCCAGCGACCCTGTCTCTGCGGACTGATCCCAAACGTTCCCGTAACTTCGTTGTCTCAGTATGGTCATTCAATAATTTGTTGGCAACTTCCTGTCGGCTATTTCCTATAGTCAACAGATTATAAGACAACATCTGTACACTCTCCTTTGGACTTATCGGCCCCGCCGCGGTGGTCTATAGTGCCTAAGGTACTCGGCTGCTGACCCGCAGGGCGCGGGTTCAAATCCCGGCTGTGGCGGCTGCATTTCCGATGGAGGCGGAAATGTTGTAGGCCCGTGTGCTCAGATTTGGGTGCACGTTAAAGAACCCCAGGTGGTGGAAATTTCCGGAGCCCTCCACTACGGCGTCTCTCATAATCATATGGTGGTTTTGGGAAGTTAAACCCCATATATCAAACAATCAATCAATTTTTTGGACTTGTCGTCTATGCGACCTTTTGTAATCCATACCAAGAATGTAAGGTAGTCTATGCGTCTTAGGACAAATTAAGTCTAGTTTCTCTTAGCTGTACTACTCACTGTCCTTTCGTTTTCTTCTTTTTCTCTATGTAACGTGCTTTGATTGCTGTGTATCGTTGTTTTGTTGCGTAAGTATGCCCTGCGGTATCATTCAGATAAAATTTATAATGGCGTAGTTGACGGATAAAATTCAGGTGTGGTCAGTGCAAAAGACTAAATGTTCATCAGCGTCGACTGTAACGTGTCATCTCATAAATGGTCAGGCAGTTTTTTTTATTTGTGTATCAAAAGAGGCCACCGCTATTGCATATTAGTTGCCGTCGCAGGGTAGTGAACAAGCGCTATTAACGGCACATCTATGGATTTTCACGTACGCACTCACAGTTCTTCCATTTAGAAAAAAAATTAAAAAGTGTGCACTCGGCAGAAATGTTTACAAAACACGAATAAATCCACAAACGAAATGTCAACACGTAACAGAAAAGTTCGCTAAGATGTCGCAGTCCATCATAAGCCACATGAAAATTGTTTAATGGCCGCGCTCTAACGGTAACAGTAGTGTATTCGTGCCTGTTGCTCAATCGTAAGCTCAGATGCAGTCATTACAGTTAGCTTAGTGAGTGAGTGAAATAGCTTTATTATGTCCAGCATAGCCACGAGTTATCTCAGTGTCACCTGGCTAGGCCCACTCGGTGTCACTATTATTCACATGACGGTTGCCAACGCTGCCGTGCTTTTTACGTTCTGCACAGATTTAGGGGCCTAGTCGTTACTACGGATACAGACGTATACAGGCGACAAGAGAGAAGAGGGGGGAAGGGGCGCAATGGCGCCGCAGACGTTGTTCAAAGCACTCAAGAAGACGCGGTGGCGCTAGCGATGTTGATGCAGAGGAGGAGGGAGGGGGGCGATAGTGGATGGGGCTTTAATCCGGCGGCAGCAGGCAGGCCGCCGCTCTGACACCGGAGACAGGCGTGTTGTTCAAGAAGAACGGCTCGACGAGGCACAGCCGAACCAGCGGCAGCAACCCCCCCTGCTGCGAACCGGGAGGGTATCGAATATGCGCTTCTTGCTGCTGCCGTGGTTGGAAGCACGGGGTTGTTCGTAAGGGCGGCTGCTGCTGATTTTGCGGCGATCGTGGCAGGGGCGTGACGTCACCACGTTCGCCGTGCTTGTCTTTGATGGCGCTACTTCTGCTGCTGTTGTTGTCGCTGTTGTCTGCCTCGTCTGGTCGACGTGCCTGGCACATTGGGAACGAAGAGTGTTGTTCGTCGTGAAGCTATCGAACGGAAGTCGGCGACAACCTGAGCTTTACAAGGCAGGCTTCACCCGCACAGCAAGTGACCGAAGGCGCATCGATACGACTGTCGCATTCGAATTAGTTTGTACAGCGTCAGTTTGACTTACAGAATGTAAACCGATTGTGTTCTTTCATTTCCGTGACGTCTATAGCGCCTGGCTGTTTGAAAGGTCGGCGCGTCTTGTAGAAACTTATGAGGAATTCAGATGTCCGTATGAGTAAAAACCTGCCGTTCTTATCAGCCTGAGGTGAGCAAAAGACACTCGGGGTTGAAGTGAGTGAAGTTGCAGGTAAATTATTTGTACTAAATCGCTAGATTTCAATCAAGTGTGGGGTACGGAAATCTGAACGACTACCCGAATCTAAATGTGTACCCAAATCTGAGCACCACGGTCCTACAGCACCTGCACTATAAGTTTGCTTTTTGTATCGTCGTTCCTTTTTTTTTCTTCTAAATCTTGCAGCATAATAATTGGGACGAAAGGACATTGACACAGCGTCCAGTTTCTCAAAACGTATAAAATCTCGCATGACATGGGAGTGAATACAACACTGTGTCACTGACATTTTGGGGGAAAACATGCACAAAAATTGCAAAAGCTATATGACAAGTACGCACATTTAGTTGCGCATGTTAATAAGTGCGCAAAAAGTGTGGCCCGGTTTGGAGAGATGACGATTACAGTTATAGAAGTGATGACAAGACTGCACTTACCATTTTAGACGTGTATTGATCCTACCACAAAACTTGATTAGCGCCCCAATCTTGCCCTCTTTGATGTCGAGTTTCATCTCGACATCACGTGTTGTTTATTGCCGTCATTCCTTGGCTGGCGTTTTGCGTCGTTGGCACTAGGCCGTGAAAAACCCTGTTGCCCATTCTCTATTTTTTCATGCTTAACTCTTGTTTCAGTGTGCCATTAAAGGTCAGTCGTGAGTATACACCATGGTGGATCGGTAGCTAAGGTGCTCGCCTTCTGACCAGAAGGACGCAGGCTTGATCCCGGCCGAGATGGTCGCATTTTGGTGGATTTGCAATAGTAAAGGTCCTTCTACTGTGCCATGTCATCATTAACATCAGACTGACTACGTCCACTGCAGGACAAAGGCCTCTCCCATGTTCCGCCAGTTAACCCAGTCCTGTGCTTGCTGCTGTCAATTTATACCCACAAATTTCTTAATCTAATCTGCCCAAATAACCTTCTGTCTCCCCCTAACCCGCTTCCCTTCTCTGGGAATCCAGTTAGTTACCCTTAATGACCAGCGGTTATCCTGTCTACGCGCAACATGCCCGGCCCATAACCATTTCCTCTTCTTGATTTCAACTATGATATCCTTAGCCCCCGTTTGTCCCCTAATCCACTCTGCCCTCTTCTTGTCTCTTATGGTTACACCTACCACCTTTCTTTCCATTGCTCGCTGCGTCGTCCTCAATTTAAGCTGAACCCTCTTTGTAAGTCTCCAGGTTTCTGCTCCGTAGCTAAGTACCGGCAAGATACAGCTGTTATATACCTTCCTCTTGAGCGATAGTGGCAATCTACCTGTCATAATTTGAGAGTGCTTGCCAAATGTGCTCCACCCCATTCTTATTCTTCTAGTTACCTCAATCTCGTGGTTCGGCTCCGCGGTTATTACCTGTCCTAAGTAGACATAGTCTTTTACAACTTCAAGTGCACTATTACCTATCTCGAAGCGCTGCTCCTTTCCGAGGTTGTTGTACATTACTTTCGTTTTCTGCAGATTAATTTTAAGACCCACCTTTCTGCTCTCCTTGTCTAACTCCGTAATCATGAGTTGCAATTCCTCCCCTGAGTTACTCAGCAATGCAATGTCATCGGCAAAGCGCAGGTTACTAAGGTACTCTCCATTAACTCTTATCCCGGTTTCATACTAGGCTTCTGAAAACCTCCTGTAAGCACGCGGTAAATAGCATTGGGGAGATTGTGTCCCCCTGCCTTACACCCTTCTTGATTGTTATTCTGTTGCTTTCTTTATGAAGCACTATGGTGGCAGTTGATCCTCTGTAGATTTTTTTTGGGGACATTTCTATATGCTTTGTCGACGCCCTAATTGCGCAGTGTCTGCATGACTGCTGATATTTCTACTGAATCAAGCGATGTCACGGCACGTTAAAGAACCTTAGGTGGTCGAAATTTCCGGAGCCCTCCACTACGGCGTCTCTCATAAACATATGGTGGTTTTGGGACGTTAAAACCCCCATATCAATCATCAATCAACACTTTCACTCTTGTCAACTTCCTGTTGGCCAAAGCCTCATTTGTACGTTTTTGAACAAGAGGCGGGAAAAAATGTACTATACGGGAAGATGTCACTCACTCACTTACCTTACAAATGAAAGAGTACGCATTTAATACGGTTGGTGTACAGGCTCATGTAGCAACCCCACGCATTCCCTGTAGCTACGGCTGCCCTAAAGCCACTGGGCAGTGTTAGGACCGGCGCCAGGTCTGACAATGGATCGGCGTTCCTTTTGATGTTCCTTTTGAGTCGCCAAACGGGTGGGCGGCCGGTGTCCGCCATGTATTGTTCCCACCTGGCCGGAGGGTGCGGCGTCCTGCCGCCGCGGCGCCGTGAGCAGTTCGGGAGACCACCGGTGCAGCTTCTTCTTTGGAAGATGACGGCGGCGGCGGCGGCCGGGAATCGTCCCGCTAATTGAACGAGTTGTTCGGCACCCTTTGAAGCTTGTTTACGGCGGCCCTTTCGATGGATGCAGTCATCAACTCCAGACCCCTCGCCCAGCGACACACCTTGACGGGGGGGGAGACGCGTTCGTGCCACATGGCCGTGCGGTGACCACGCTTCAGTTTTGAACGTTCGCGTGGACCGTGCGTGCTCGTCACCCTCGCGGGTAATGTGTGGTCCGTGATTGGACGGTGCCATCTGTACGCGGTCCCCGATCTAGGGATCTGGGGAGGACAGACCCTTTATAATGAGCCCCCACGGCTCATTCGGTGCTTTTTCGAGTGGAGAGCTCGCCATGTACGAAGAACGCCACTATATATCTAAACTTTCTTATTGACCTCTCTCTAATGTAAATAAACGTCTGTTCTCTGTTTTCCCATATAAGCATTGCATCTCGCTATAAGGGACGAGTCCGATGGGAGCCAGCTACCAACGACGAGACCCACAGGACCCAGACCACAACAACTGGATGGCAGCGGTGGGATCGAGCTCATCGACCAGGAGGCAATGCTGAGACCTGCTGTCTGGAGGACCTAGAGTCGGACAAAACTGCTTCGTGGCATCTCTGACAACACGGGAAGGAACGCGTCCGAATTCATGACTGCATAGGGTGAGTGCACTGCTTTTCTTTGCTGAGATATCACCAGGCTTTGCGTAGGATTGTAAACAAAGCAGTGATTTGGTAACGGTTGACGGAAGTATTGATAGTACGTCAAAGTTGTTTAGTTAAAAGAGTTAGCAGCACCAAGGACCGCCATGAATTTGAAGGGACTGAAAAAGCCAGAGTTGTTAGAGTTGGCCCGAGAGCTGGGCCAGGTAATTGCCGAGACGAAAAGAAAGCAGGAGATCATTGACGCCATCGAGAAGATCGGGGCAGATGACGATGAGCTGAGCGAATGCTTGGAGGCTATTACGCAAAGGAAAGAGGAGCAGAGGCTCCGTGAGGAAAAAGAGGAGCAGAGGCTCCGGGAGGAAAAAGAGGAACAGAGACGTCGTGAGGAGAAAGAGGAAAGAGAACGTATCGATCGTATGGAAATGAAACGCCTAGAAATTGAACTAGCAAAGGCTCAATCAATGAACGGAGCTAGCGCAGTGGCACGAGAAAGAGAGCGCCGAATGACAGATTTGATGCCATCCTACGCGGTAGGAGGGGACATGGGTCTTTTTCTGGTGCACTTTGAGCGCACGTGCGAGAGGGAAAATTTTGCTAAAAACACGTGGCCCCAGCGCTTGCTTACGCTGCTGCCGTGTGAAGTAGCTGACATTATAGCCCGTATGGGTAAAGAAGACGCAGACGACTATGACAGAGTCAAAGCGAGTCTGCTCAAAAAGTACAGACTGTCAGCGGAGGCGTTCAGGCGAAAATTTCGTGAGATCGAGAAAGCCAAAGACGAGTCATACCCAGAGTTTGCGTACACCTTAAAGGTAAATCTGGAGGAATGGCTTAGAGAGGAGGGTGCGCTTGGCGACGCGGAAAAGACTCTGCAGTGTTTTGCGTTGGAACAATTCTTTCGGCGTCTACCTGAAAACATTAGGTACTGGGTTCAGGATAGACAAGGAGTAGATACTATCACGAGAGCGGCAGAGCTCGCAGAGGAGTACGTAAATCGCCGTGCCCTCGAAGGCAAGGATGTCCCTAGGAGGGAGATTAGTAAATATCGGGCCGACAAGCCTCCGCGATGGACAAAGTCGGGTCGGTATATGCCGAAGGAGGGTTTAGACTCCAAAGGAAGCGGTGATGAGAAAAACAAGAGAAAGGAAGAAGCACCCGAGAAAAGGGCGGAAGGGCAACAGAAAAAGGCGTTCGAGGCCAAGAAGCCGATAGTTTGCTATAACTGCCAACAGACGGGGCATATTTCTTTGGGTTGTAAGAACCCGAAAGTTGTGTTAATGTCACTCTGTAGTAATGACGAAAACATGAAATTGCTAGAACCATACATCCGAGACCTAGTCGTGAATGGCCAACCGTGCCGCGTGCTCCGCGATTCGGCCGCCACTATGGATGTAGTGCACCCGTCCTATGTCGAGGAGAGTCAGTTTACAGGAGAATGCGCGTGGATAAGACAAGCAGTAGAGACAAACAGTGCCTGTCTCCCAGTAGCAAGAGTCCGCATCGAAGGCCCTTTCGGTGTTCTAGACACTGAAGCTGCCGTTTCGGCACATCTCCCAGTGCAATACCCGTATTTGTTCTCAAATAAATCAGAGTACTTGCTGCGACAAAAAGGAATTGGGTTCAGTGAGGGTATCGTACAGGCCTTAACTCGATCCAAAGCAAGGGAGCTCGCCGCTCAGACAGTTTGTAAAGATCCGGTGGCAGACGAAACAGCTTCAGCGGCAGAGCCTTCTTTACCTGGTACGAAACTGGACCGCCCTATAATGGAGCCTCAAAACACAATATCTAAAGAAAGATGTAAGAAACCGGATGAATCCGAGGCATCTCGAGAAGTAGAATGCACTATAAAGCTGTTAAATGTAAGTCCTACAGAACTGATAGTGGAACAGGAAAATGACTCCACTCTCCGTAACTTAACGCCAGACGCGAAGGAAGGGGTGGCTAAGCAAAACATTCAGTTCACCAAGAAGGGGGGCGTCTTGTACAGAAAGTACACAAGTCGAAAAGGAGTTCGGTTTAATCAGCTAGTCGTACCGTATCCTTTCCGCGAGGAGCTGCTGCACCTGGTCCACGGAGGTTTGTGGTCAGGGCATCTCGGCATCAAAAAAACAAAAGAATGTTTGTTACGGGAGTTTTACTGGCCCGGCTGCTTTCGGGAGGTGGAGGCATTTGTAAGAAGCTGCGACACGTGCCAACGCGTTGGCAAGCCAGGGGATAAGGCTAAAGCACCTATGAAGCTGGTCCCCATTATCACAGAACCGTTTCGCAGGCTAGTTATAGACACAGTGGGTCCACTTCCTGTAACGCAGTCCGGGTACCGGCACATACTCACAGTGCTCTGCCCGGCCACGAAATTCCCGGAAGCAGTACCGTTAAAGGAGCTCAGCTCGGAGGAGGTAGTTAAAGCGCTTTTATCTATCTTTGCACGTGTAGGCTTCCCCGCAGAAATTCAGTCCGACCAGGGATCTGTTTTTACAAGTGCACTAACCTCGACATTTCTAGAAAAGTGTGGCGTTAAAATCATCCACAGTTCAGTGTACCACCCTCAGTCAAATGCTGTAGAAAAGGTACATTCAGTCATGAAACGGCTGCTACGCGCCCTTTGTTATGAGCAAAAAGAGGATTGGGAGGCTTGCTTGCCCGCAGCTATGTTCGCGCTTCGGATCGCTCCTCACGAATCAACAGGGTTTTCGCCTGCGGAGCTTGTTTACGGACGTGCTCTTCGCTCCCCACTTCGCATTGTTCGAGAATCTTGGGAGGGCCGGGCGGACGACCCTTCGGTAGTAGCATACGTGCTTGAGCTGTTAGACCGACTTCACGCAGCTCAAGAACTAGCGGAGCAGGAAATGCGCAGAGCTCAAAACAACGCTAAGCGCTATTATGACAAGACAGCCCGGACGCGAAGCTTTCGAGTAGGGGAAAAAGTGATGATACTGAAACCCTCACTGAAGAATAAACTTCAGGTCCAGTGGGAGGGACCTGTTGAGGTAGTTCAGAAATTGTCAGACACAAATTACTTGGTTACTGGACTGGGAAGGCGTAAAACGCAACAGGTGTACCACACTAATCTGCTCAAACCGTACCAGCAGAGGCATGCCGTTGTAAACATGTCGCTCAATCAACCGGAAGAAATGCCTATTGATTTCCCGGAGTTAACAACAGAAAACAAAGACATTGGCGAGACTATTAGTAACCTGGTAGAGCAGGCGGAGTTGGAGCCAGATCAGAAAGCGGAACTGAAGGAACTATTGTTTGACTTTAAAGAAACATTTTCAGACACACCTGGCAGAACCAAAGCCCTAGTTCATGATATTGAGCTGACATCTTCGGAACCAATTCGTTCTAAAGCTTACCGCGTTTCCCCGAGGCAACGGGAAATAATGGCCGCGGAGATAAACCGAATGCTCGAGCTAGGAGTGATCGAGCCAGGAGAGAGTGATTACACCTCGCCTCTGATCTTGGTTGAGGTCCCAGGGAAAGAGCCGCGACCGTGTATTGACTATCGGAGGCTCAACTCGATTACAAAGGACCAAACTTATCCAATTCCGCATATTGAGGAAAGGCTTGAGCAAGTCAGCAGTGCCAATTTCATCTCGACTTTGGATTTAGTCAGGGGATACTGGCAGGTGCCTCTAACTGAAAGGGCTAGTAGGCTTGCGGCGTTTATTTCCCCGATGGGAACATTTCGGCCGAAGGTCCTTAGTTTTGGATTAAAGAATGCCCCTTATTGCTTTTCTGGCCTAATGGACAAAGTGTTACAGGGTAT